>NC_134828.1:100791444-101106947 GCF_004210375.1 Tachypleus tridentatus
TATTAGCTACGCGGTTTTAAGTGAAGTGCGATTTTTTCGTTTGGCGGATTTCAGAATGAATGACCTGAAGGAGCAACGACTTGCTGTGAAATTTTGTGTTAAACTTGGAAAATCTGCGACTGAAACTTTTGCTATGCTTAACACGGCTTACGGTGATGTTGCTATGAAGCGTACGGCATGTTTCAAGTGGCATGAACGTTTCAAGGATGGTCGACAGTCCATTGAAGATGATGACCGTCCTGGACGTTCTTCCACGTCAACTGACGACCCACACGTCGACAAAATCAACACCCTGGTGCGGGCAAATCGACGTCTAACTGTTAGGGAGCTTGCTGAAGAGTGTGGGATATCAGTTGGATCTTGTTACGAGATTTTGACCGAAAAAATTGAAGATGCATCGCGTTGCTGCGAAATTTGTGCCTCAGAACTAGTGAGTTTTTGGCCAAACACTCGATCACTGTTCTTCCCCCCCCCTACTCACCTGACCTTGCTCCTTGCAATTTTTTATTGTTCCCCAAACTCAAAAGACCCTTGAAAGGAAGAAGATTTGAGACGATTCCCGAGATTAAGGCAAATGCGACGAAGGAGCTGGAGAACATTACAAAAGAAGCGTTCCAGGACTGTTTCAACAAGTGGAAACACCATTGGGATAAGTGTGTGCGTTGGGGAGGAGAGTACTTTGAAGGGGTCCCAGACCTGTAACTTCTAAATAAAGTACATTTTGTTTTATGACGTCAGTCCGCGTATTTTTTGAACAGCCCTCGTATGTTTCACTCGTTGCTTACATTCCTCGTGGTAACCTATTCATATAAACATTTCGAGAGTTTCAAAAATGTCATATTTGCTTCGTCAGTCCGTGCAATACCATACGTTTTTTCTTGATGTTTCTTCAGTTTTGTGGTATTTGACTTTGTAAATATGTAGTCTCTTTGGCTGCAACTTTCAGGTACATGTTACACTCGTTGTTTACATTTCTCATGGCAACCTTCTCATATCAAACTTCCTAGAGTTTCTAAAATGTTATCTTTGCTCCGTCAGTCCATAAAGTACTACTCTATTCTTTTTGTTTTCAGTTTTGTAATGTTTGACTCTGTAATATTCAGGTAAATAACTTTCTTGCAAGCGCCTTCTGACAATTATATTGCTGTATCTAGCTCCATGCGCATCCTATATATTTACATGTATTATTTTATAAAAGTTATGGATCGAGCTGAGGAATTTCTTTAGACGTTTCGGCGTTTTTCTTCACCATCCTTTCCATCCATTACTAAACATGAAACTCCAAGATGCAGAAAATAGCCCACATCCTCCTCAAAACTAAGTTACCGTTTCCATTTTTTTTAGCTTTATTCCTGTTGAAACTTAGAAAACTTCGGATGAGAGTGGTACTTCACGTATCACTTACTATAGTTATCAAAATTATAACAATAATAACAATAATAACGTGGGCAAAATAGGTGTGATGAAGAATAACAAAAGATGTAACAATGATGTCTTTACACGTAAAGTTTGGTTTCATGGTAGTTACGAAAAATGAGACTTTCGATATAGCACTGAGAGAAAGTGTCACTGTTTTTTGTAACAACAGCGATTCCCATGCTGGTGGTTTGTTTTAATTATAGAAAGTAACATTTCTTCCAGTTTGACGCAGAACTGGGACTGTTGTTGCATTTTCATAAGCTTTCGATTCATTTGCTTTTTTTTTTGTCATAAACCCTTGCTTCGTTTACATTACAATGCATCATAAACTCTTACTTCGTTTATGTTATGTTTCATAAACTCTAGCTTCGTTTGTGTTATAATGTGTCACACTTCATAACAGTTTTCACTAAAGTGTATGTTTGCGTACTCATTTTATTTCATTTGCAACTCCATTAGGCAAATTATAAAATTCCTGAACAAGTTCATGTTTATTTAGAACATTCTTTGTAATTTCCAGACTTTTTTTTTAATTTTTCTGTTGCTTCCTATTCGTTTTAAAACATAAAATCAATTTTAATTCAGAAATCATTAAAATATACGTTTACTGATTTTTTTATCAAGTTTAGAATTTGATTAAAACTAAGTTAAAGATATCTAAGTACAGAGTGAAAACTATAAATTTGTTATTTTTTTCCCCTATTATGTCCAGCAAGTTAAGTTAAAACCAGATTTAATCACTTAGAGTCACTTGGATCTAGACTAATGCATTCCGTTTTTTAGCCAGATGCTTTCCCTTGCGCAAGGGAAACCCGTATGAAAGAAATGATAGATGAAATAATTATACCAATTTAATAGCATACTTTTCAATTCGTCCCATAAATATATCAGGGACTAAAATGCCGAACCCTAAAGGCCTTGAATAAAAGCTTTTCGGTTTCGATGCCTTGTTTGGTATCTTTTGTAACCTTTCAATTTTAAATGAGTGTCAATAATTATCCTTTTATAAGGTTGTTTCACATGAAATACCCTACTTTCGCCTAGTTGAGGAATGATTGCGATTAGGATAAGTTGGATACAGTAATTTTATTGTATGCTATTCAGTATTTACAGGAATGCTTTGCTTTTCATTTGTATGTCATGCCATGTTATATTACAATTGTCTTGTGTTTTTTAATTCTATACAAGATGATGTTTTCAAAAGAATTGACACTACTTTTTTTATAAGTTTTAATTGGGAAAAAAATGGAGCCAAGGCCGCTAAAAACATCAATTTGGCGTTTGGACAAGAGATTAGTTCTGAATGACTATTCGGCGTTGGTGCCAGAAATTTCGTTCTGGTGATATGAACCTTCAGAACGAACCCCGAGGAAGGCCTCAGTCTGTAGTGAATGAAGAAAGATTAAGATATATTGTGGAAGATAGTTCACAAACGACAGTTCAGACACTTACAACAGACTTAGAAGTTTCCATTGAAACTGTTTCTCGCCACCTGGCTGTAATCAGAAAGGTTGAAAAATTGGACAAATAGGTGCCACACGAATTGATGAAAGAACAGAAGCTAGTTAGAAACAAGAGGAAGTCATTCTTGAAGCGAATCGTTACCTGCGACGAGAAGTGGGCCCTGTACGACAACCGGAAGTGATCAGAACAATGGGCCGAAACCGTCTTTGTACCCAAACAAAGTTATGGTGACATTATGGTTGTCTGCAGAGCAAATAATCAATTACTCTTTTCTGCAATCTGGTGAAACAATTACAGCACGATTTTAGCTAATAAATTAATAAAATGCATCGAAAATTAACCACCAAACAGCCATCATTAATGAAGAGACATGGACCGATTCTGTTGCAAGATAAAACAGACCCCATACCTCACAAATCATCATTTCAAAATTGAGATAATTGAAATATGAAATTTTCAACCATCTACCATACTCACCTTATCTATCTCCAACTGATTATTGCTTTTTCCGGACAATTGGAGCTGTCTTTCCGTAACAAAACATTTAGGAATCAGGAGACTATTATGGAAGCCTTTGAAGAGTTTATTGTCTCCCAAACAACGGAGTATTATGGAGATGGAATAATTTCATTACTATCCCGTTGGAAGAAAACCATTGCAGCAAATGGAGAGTATTTTGATTATGAAAATTGGTGTTTGTTAAAAAAATATGGCGTTTTATTTTTACCTATACAATCAGCCATTTCATATAAAACGAACTAATAATAATTCAACTGAAACTTTTAATTAGAATTTTGAAAGTTATTAATCTATCTCAGAACAGCTTATGCGGGTATTAACACTTTTACTAGTAAAGCAGAGAACAACGTTTCGACTTTCATAGGTCATTTTCAAGTTAACAACCTCGTATTTTCATGAAAGGTTAGCAGTTACTTCTTTAGCAACCTGAAGATGACCTAGGAAGGTCGAAACGTTGTTCTCTGCTTTACTAGTAAAAGTGTTAATACCCAAACCAGCCGTTCTGAGATACATTATTTCAAGTGGGTTTCTCGTCATCAAGAATCTGAAATGTTATTGTACGCATTTTAACTTATTTTGGGCAAGTCTCCGATTTATTATGTTTTGTATGTTAACATGATACTATTTCAAATAACCGAAGATTTTAACTTTAATTTAGTATTTAATTAAATGTTAATATCTCTTAACTGTATGTTATTTACCAACAAGATTGATGCACACAATTTCCTTTTTAACACAAATACATTTCAATACATAAACATAAAACCAGTAAAATGTATAATAACGGTTATTACTGATAGTTATTAGAAATGATGGTTTATATACAACAGTTATTACAAACTTACAGACAACACTGACTCTTCTATCTGGTCTAGAACTTAATATTTTATCAACGATCCAGGTTCACGCCGAGCATATTATATCTGAGTAGATATTTTTTTACCTCGCTTAAACTAACGACGTCTTTTTTGGCTAGCCTCACACTAGGTACAAGCTGATATCTTCCAGCGAAGAAATTTAATGTCCTCATAGAAATACTAACGTCCGAAGTTATTCACTAGAATTGAACGGTTTGTAATGTTCGAAGTCAATAAACGTTCCTGGTCAAATTCTGTAGTTTTCCGCTAAAAGACGTTAAATCATAATTATTATAGTTCCTAAGCCTATAGCACAGTGATTGTAGCTGTCCAATAATCTTCTTATCTTGGCGAGTTACTATTTTACAAGTCTGTTTGTTTGTTTGTTTTTGAATTTGAATTTCGCACAAAGCTACTCGAGGGCTATCTGTGATAGCCGTCCCTAATTTAGCAGTGTAAGACTAGAGGGAAGGCAGCTAGTCATCACCACCCACCGCCAACTCTTGGGCTACTCTTTTACAAACGAATAGTGGGATTGACCGTCACATTATAACGCACCCACGGCTGAAAGAGCGAGCATGTTTGGCGCGACGAGGATATGAACCCTCGACCCTCAGATTACGAGTCGCACGCCTTAACACGCTTGACCATGCCGGACCATTATACAAGTCACGCGAGTCTCTAAAACCTTCAACAAAGTTCATTTGACAACAAATATTTTTGCTTCTCGCTTTCAGAAATCAGTTAAAGGTTTCGAGAACAGACGGAACTTGCGTAACAGATAGTTAAGGATATACGTCATAGGCAAAACGAAAATATACAGAAACAAGCGTAAGCACTAAAATAGTTAAAAAAACGGTAAATCCGTTACACTCTTTATGTGTAAAGGAAAACCACATCAGGCAATCTGCTGTGGCTTTGTTATGAGAAAACATACACACACACACACACACACACACACAGTCTGGTTAAACGTCTCACATTGAATATAATTGAATTAAAAAGCGTATAGGTCTTTTAGAAGCAACAGCACGCGTTAACTGTATTGTTTGCTTACTCACTAAAATCTCTATACTCAATCGATATATATTATTTTATAGACTCCACTTGTTTGTTTATATCCTATCCATTGCCTATATACATATCTACACATATGTATGAGCATAGTGAGTTGGTGAGGAAATGGTACCGTAGACTAAATTCGTGAAAGACCCTTAAATATAAAAATAACAGTGACAAAGAAGAAAGACGTATTTGATTTTTAAAAGTTTGCCCTTTTATAGCTCTTGACGGTCTTGAAATTTCTAAAAGAGTTATTTAGCCAAACATAAATTGAATTTAAAATTGTATATATTATTTCACTAGATGGCAGCAGTAACGTCGACAACAGCATGCGCACCCATTACTTCGCACAAGACAAGCGGTTCTCTTCCAGAACTTGCCAAGGATGGCCAAACAGAAAGAAAAGATGAAAAACATCATGGCAAGGATGGCCAGACAGAGAGAAAAGACGAAAAACATCAAAGTTTGGCTGAAAAAATTCACGGTCTAACAGAAAAACTGCATCATTTAGGACATAATCGAAGTGATAGTGACAGTTCTCGAGGAAGAGCAGGTATGGTGAGTTAAACAGGTTAGGAGACGATAGATATCCTATGATAAAAAAAACAAATAAAAAATTCGTAAAAGATACCAATAAAATAAAAATGGAAAGTTAAGACACTTCAAAATATATTTTGTACGTTATACAATGCAAATATTAAAAATTACATAAACTAAAATATATAATTTCTAAAACGCGAAACTTTGAATAGGTCATAAGAAACTGTGGTGTTCTAGAACTTTGTGATTAGATACTAAAATATATAAATATTTGAACTGCGAAACGGAAAACACCTCTTAAAATTCTGCGGTGACCCGAAATGTTAAGATAATATATTAAAATATTATTTCAACAGTAGAACTTTGAAAAATCCTTTAGGCATTGTAGTGTTCCAAAACATTTTGACTAGATATTGGACTATATAGCTATTAACCAGTACAACATTTATCACCAAAATAGACAAGGAGTGAAATTTAAGGAATATAAAACTTAAAGTATTTTTTAATAGAATAACTTCTCACATACAAATATTGGACAAAAAACATAACGAATTTGTATTAAAAAAAACAAGTAAAACAAAATACACAGAGCAGTTTATTATACAATCCACTTATTCTATTTGGAACAATATCATAAAAAATCAAGCTCGAAGTTCCAAGTAGCTTGAATATTATATTTTCGAAAATCCATGAAAAAACGTCTAATAATATCAACAAATTATAAATTTGCTGACAGCCAAATAAATCGATTCTTTGCCACGGAGGAGTTTTGAATTAGCATAATAAATATCATAGCACTGAAGAATTTTGGAGCACACATTACACACATTATTTATATATGTGTCACAATCATTTGCATGAGGTAGAAGTATCTTTTTTATATCAGAAAGACATCACGATAAATAATTATTAATGTGTTTAAACCAAATCTCTTACTGTGTAAAAAGACTTCTTCATATTTTCTGTATTTGTTTGATGAATTTAGAAATTGTATTTAATATTATTACGTAAATATTTAATATTTTATCTTTCACCACCAGGTAGCGCGTCTATTTATCCGATGGTGACAGTGACACAAAACTACATGGACCAAAAGTCTACAGATTCGTCACCTTGCCACAGTCAAATGTCTCGGAATTCTTCTCGAAAATCGAACAGCTCCATGTTAATACATAATAGTAAGTTACTAACACGAAAGGATATTTTGAATGTGTAAAGCACATAATCATAATAACATTTGTGCTTCTTCAATGGTTCTACTAATGTAGTTTAAGTTTAAACTGGAAAATTATATTCAATAAACACATTGTAAGCTGTATTGGATGAATTACAAAATAATAATCATATGATTTTTTTTCGGCCCGGCATGGCCAGGTGGTTAAGGCGTTCGACTCGTAATCTGAGGGTCGCGAGTTCGAATCCCTGTCACACCAAACATGCTCGCCTTTTCAGCCGTGGAGGCGTTATAATGTGACGGTCAATCCCACTATTCATTGGTAAAAGAGCAGTCCAAGAATTGGCGGTGGGTGGTGATGACTAACTGCCTTCCCTCTAGGCTGCCCCTCGCTAGAACAGCGGTATTTTCATGGATTTATAACGGTAAAGGCAGAGGTTCGATTCCTCTCGGTGGGCTCAGCAGATAATCTGATGTGGCTTTGCTATAAGAAAACACACATCTTCTCGTCTTACATTGCTGAAGTAAGGACGGCTAACGCAGATAGCCCTCGTGTAGCTTTGCGTGAAATAAAACAAACAAACAAACAAACATTATTATTTTTGCTCCCTTAAAACAAGAGTTTTCAACCTTTCTTCTTTTTGATGATCCCTCTTGGTAAATATTTTAGGCTGTAACGACCATTCACATACAAACTCGCAATATTTTTGTAGTTTCAACCACAGTCCACACAAACACACACAGCTTTGTAACGTCCTATTTAGTCGAGACCATGATTTATAAAAGGACTGCCTTAGTACAACCGAAACACACACAAAAAAATGTTTATTAAATCTTGTTATATTGCCAACACATACAACTTCTGAATAATTAATGTTGTATAAACACACTGAAGCACATAACAACATACACGATTTCCCGATTGTAACATACCTACGAAACTTTATTATTAAATGAATATAATGAGCATTATTTTGCTCATTCTTAGCAACCAGAAAATTTAATGTACACTAATTGTCTATGTTATTTCTTAATTAAAATTGGTACAATTGCATTTCTGTTTCAAACAAATGTTACACATACACTTTCGACTCAAACTTTGCTTGTCACAATTAAAGTTCTGTCTTGATGATCGTAGTGTCAAACTAGTTACATTGAGAGTTGGGTAGGTCTTTTGAATAATAGAGATTAGTTAAAATATCTATTAAGGAGTAGTTTTAAATTTCTCTGAATAAATGAGAGAATTCGTGAGAAAGAAATAACGACTAAGCTAAAAATGAAAAAATTGTTGAATAATACAGAAACAGTCGGAGTCCTTGTTTAGCTGCTGAACTGTCAACTCCTACTGGATTGAAAGTTAACTAACTTGCTGAAACGTACGTACAAAATTGTTTACATCTAGCGTTCCTCACTTACAAAGAGTGATTAATACTAGTTATATGATTGGCCATTCTCATTCAAACATAAGAGAGACTGTAAACTTAAGGTATCAACTGGTCAGCTTACCACTAGAAGACACAGCTATTTTATTCACAATCTACAGCCATATATTTACAACTATTGAGAGAATGGGTATTCTATCCAAAGAATGACAAAGAACATACAATTAGATAAAATTTAACTCAATGATTTTATGTAAAATCTGCATATATACAGACAGACTGATGAATATAAATTAGAATAAGAAGT
The DNA here is from genome assembly GCF_004210375.1 of Tachypleus tridentatus. Lineage (NCBI taxonomy): Eukaryota > Metazoa > Arthropoda > Merostomata > Xiphosura > Limulidae > Tachypleus > Tachypleus tridentatus. The sequence goes on from NC_134828.1 coordinate 100,800,169, forward strand.
TAGAAAACTTAGTTCATTCACCAGATCTTCCCTGCTTCTCTAACTCCAGGCATGTCCTCAAGTCAATAATACATTTCAATTTTAAATCCAATAAAAATTACAAATGCATATCAGTCAAAGAGCATGATAACATTGTTTTGTCACAATAAACACTTACATGCAACACAGACAACAAACAGCTCTTTAACAATGAAAGTTAATACATAATAAAAAAAAACACCTTAAATATATCAAAATATTTCCAGTCATAATCAAAATCAAATTAGGATACTTGATGCAATATGCAATGTATTATGTAGGTGCAACTCCATACAAAATGTCAACTTAATGAAAACAATTAAAACAAAATAAACACTTAATAACAAAAATACGTCACCAACACAGACTCTTTGAACAAAACACAAAAAACAAAGCGAAGGGCACAGTAACCCTTTTTGCAATAACTATAGCACATTACACATCTAAAACTAAAACCGAAAAATTTTAGAAATAATAATTAGCACAATAAAAGAGTCACAACTATCCAATAAAAACACTATTCTCAAGATATAAAATCAAAATGAAAACACTTGGCAGTTCTTGCAAATACATAAACAAAGTGTCTAATTGCACAAATACAATACCCCAAGCATAATATAAGAACTGAAATTAATACTCACAAAAACAAACATGCTGAAAATATTTACAATATCAAAATTGCAAATATACAAAATATACATACCTATCTCAACAGCAGTAACGAACCCTAATCCTACTCACTATCATTTTAACCTTTACAATAATGGACCAGGAAATATGCTGCCATGGTGTCACTGGTGAATTTTGGGGTTCATACCAAGGCTTACTTGGTTTAGGAACATCTCTGCCCATAGATGGTACACTCTTCTTCAAACTGGGAACGTGGCATAGACATCAACACAGTCAATCCTCTTTCTGGTTGTATATAACAAAGGCCTGAATCCATTTGGTTTCGATTTCCTGCCACTATTACTTCAGAAGCCGAATTAGTTTCACAGATAAAACAATGGTGATGGTTGTTGCTGTAGTTTTTAATATGTTGAACCTCAGCTGTTGTTGACGTAGTCTGCAGAACCTGTTGGCCAGTAATTTCTCATTGAATGCCGCTATTGAAGTCCTGCATGTTGCAACATCAAGATTCTGTAAAGAAGTTCTGCATGTTGCAACATCAAGATTCTGTAAAGTTTTGGTTGGTGTTTTGAAGTCCTGCATGTTGCAACATCAAGATTCTGTAAAGTTTTTGTTGGTGTCTGGCTGTTTGTTGAAGTGAATGCCCTTCATTTACCTTGGCATCAATGATGGTGAAGTTGGTGACGATTTCTTGACAGCTGTTGTTCTGCTGGTAATAGTTTTATTTCTACCATAAGTAACGAAGTCATTGATGTTTTTGATATTATCACTGGTGGTACCAGCCAGGTACAGGTAGATATCTTGGGCTTTCAATCCCAGTGTCATTTGCCCTCTGAGGTAGGTTTAACTCTGATAAAGTGAAGATCTTTTCAGGTTTTGAGATATAGTGGTCCCATTGGCAGTTACTGCCCATTTGGTGATGCCTCCTCATCATAACGAGACATACCCCAACATGTTTCCTCACGAGAGAACCATAGTACCTTGATATATATTTCAACTCATGCTTTACTGAACCACTTTCCAGCTAAGCTCAACCAATATGGTGGTGTTAATTGTTAGGGATTATTTAATCAAGATAGTTATCACTTTGTCTGGATAATCCTTGACTTTCAATGGTGACCTGATGATCAACAGAAGATGCCTAGTTCTGGGAGCATTCAGAGGTAATTCAATGACCATTTCAGTTAAATTCTATACAAGAGACACAAAAAATTGAAAATTAATAAAGACAAAACACAAACACAAAGAGAATATTTACAATTCTCAAATTGAAAATATACAAAGTAGATACAAATACCTCAGGAAGAGCAACAAGTTTTCTCATCTTCATCTTAATTCAGTGGACCACTAAATAGCTGCCATAGTGTCAGTGGATAATTTTTGTTTCTCTAAAAACTACCTATAGGGATAGAGTAATAAAAATATTACCCTGAACAAGTAACTATTCTAGAAGTTACAACTATGAAGTTAAGTATCAAAGTCCATTTTCTGTGCTCAGGAAATCATTTATGTATTTATTTCATAATAATGACGTGCCAAAATTATTTGGAGGTTTCATCACACAATAAACAAAATCGTAACTGACGAGTTGAAGTAAACACGAATAGTGAAGAATTTGGTATTAAATAGCAAAAGTCCATTCTGAAACTATAGAGTAATATTATATTTAATATAGTCCGTGGGTTAGCCAAATGTGTAGACTGTAAACTGGATCATAAATATTCATTCATACCCATAAACGTTTCGAAAACATACCGGTAGAGACAGAGTACTAAGAGGATCACATTTATTATGTGATATTTCTAAAGGCTTTACATGTGCTCACACGTCATTTTCTCTTAGAAGATGTGTCCATAGCATCTGTGAACTCTAGGCCCGAAAGCTTCATAACACATTTGCTTAACTAATACCTAGTACTTATTGCCCTGTTGCCTCGTTACAATTCCTACAAGTTACAGCTATCAAGTTGATTTTCAAACTTTGTGGTGGCAACAGCGAACATAGATTACCATTCAAATCCTACTCATTCTCTCAATTATCATTTGGATATTATGTAAACATTGCTTAGTTCCAATAAGTAAACAAATAATGAAGATAATATATGACTGTTTTTCATATACATGAGCTTATGGGTTAAGAGATATTCGTCAAAGCCTTTGTTATGTCTCATTTGTAAGTTGTCCACCCCTTAATGGCACAGCGGTATGTCTACGGATTTACACCGCTCGAAACCGCGTTTCGATAATTGTGGTATAAAGAACACACATAGTCCATTGTTCAGCTTTGTGCTTAACTTTAAAAAGCAAACCTATGCATCTTTCATCGAGATACAAGTTTAGTACTAGTTAGGTGCAACTTTCATGAGCGTTGCGTTCAAACCCCACAAGTAAACCTGCAGCCTGTATCTTAATGTATCTTAAACGCACCTTTTATTGAAGTATTGTTAACAAAACATTTAGAAAACTGTGTACTTACTAACTATTCCAATCTCCGCCATTGAAAATATTCAACCATGACACATAAAATACTAGGTACACCAACTTTTACATTTGATGCGAAGTTCAAGATATTACCTGTGAATTTAATATGTTAATAATTCCACCCACTCGTAATTAGTTCAGTATGATCCAATCTAAAAAGCTTACAGTGCTTTCAGTAAAATATACCAGGTAAAACTGTATTTTCTCTCAGAAGTAGTGTAAAACTTTCCTATACAATTATACGTCCAAAACATTCATTGACCTGTCAAATGTTAATGTAAAAAAAATAAAATATTTTACCACAAGTATTGTTGAAAATATTAGGTGCTCAATGCTTTAAATAAAACCTTACAGTTAACTTCATGTCATAAAATAATCACAAAAGATAAATACCCTATTTTTATTTATATGGGCAATTTGTGTGATTGAGCTATTTCTATTATGTAACATTAATAATGGAACTTGTTAATGTCTATTCACTTCAACACACATAGCACCTTGAAATATGGATGGCTGCTCTACAGTAATGTGCTGCCATCTGTGAAATATGAAACTAAACATGTTTCATTTTTCAAGCACCATAAAATAAATATACATAGTATAATTCAGTCAAACTAAGAGTTTTTTTTTTGTATAAAATGCTTATAAGTTAGTACTAAACTTTATGCTATTAGTACAGCATATATATTTATATAAACTCAGAGGAAGCGGAATTACATCACTGCATGTGAAAAAGTTGTATATTATTTAAATGTATTGGGAAATAATATGTAAAGATAATTTGGCATTTTCCAAGGAATGGTTGAGTGTTTCTCGCGAAATGCCATAAAACATTTATTCTCAGTAAATATCTCACTAGTTTAGAAGGAGGGATTGAAAGCACACTTTCAATGGAATTGTTAAACTCCTTGTTATCATTTTCAGTTGTACAAACCATAGACATACCAGACATTATATCTGTTGACACTAGTTGTCCTTAGATTATGTAAATCAAGTTGCTGTTGTCCATTATTCTAGGTTTCTTAGAAGGTAAGAGTTCCAACACCATTTCGGTTCAGTTAATGATATGATCAACAAAACCTCCAACCTTGAGTCATCACTTGATGCTAATACAGTATCGTATCATATCATACAGTACAACCAATATGCATCATATCATAAAATACAACCATTAGCTCAAAAATTAAGAAAGTCTATTTCCTTAGAATTGTCGATTTCTTCACCAAATAGTCATTCCATCTGTTTCATAATTGACTGGTATTCATAAAATGCACTTCACACATTGTACTTTACAATACCATTCGATAACTCAGAAAGCAATGAAGGCTACTTCTTTTCAGTTATTCATCTCTCATCCGCATGACAACTCAAGCTGTGTGATCAGTACATTTAATCCCACCCACCTTAACTGAATGGTCATCATTGGTGGTTTAACCAACTATCAGAATCTTCTCTCCACTTTAGTTTTAGTGCTTCTAAGTCTGTATCATTCTGGATGAATAGACGAGTACTCTCATCTCTTTTGTTCTCACCTTCTGCTCAAATAACAAATAACTGCTTGTACAAGTGCCATAAGGTATGTGCACTCTAAGAACATCCATAGCAGACTTGGATCATTAATTCGCTCTTTTTGAAGGTCATTCAACTTTAATTGCGATATCCATCTACTAGTAAAATATCCTACTATATGACTATGTCACTACTATGTCTTATTTATCCTCTTTTACCAGTGGGTGTTTTATCAAAGTGTCTACTATGTCTAGAAACCTATTATTGTTCTGGCTGTTCCTGTATCAACAGGAATGTCATCTTTTGCTTTCGTACTCTGGCAAGTACTTGCCAAGGCCCACGAAACCATGAATTAACTGGGCTAATAACTAAATCTTCTTGCATAAGTTATTCATTGTATTACAATAAAATGTCCAGGATTTGCTTAAAATTCATTAGTTTCCTAGAACTATAGTGACATTGTTCATCAGGTAATGTTCTTCATAGGCTGTCTCATCAGTCAAAACTTGTCTATTCTGCAAGTATAGCAACGTATGGAAAGTTCATTTGGAGTAACCAAATGTTTTGATCCTGCCTTTCAGAAAGACATCTTGGGGGAGGCATCATCATCAAAGGTTGTGACATGTAAACCATGGAAGGTCTGTAACAGCTATGTTGAAATACTGGATACCATTGTGATTACATTACAGTGTTAGTACAGGGAAGAGAAGTTAGTTAAACCTGAGCTCGGCTTGAACTTGTTTTGACAAGGTAAAAACGATTGAAAGTTTCTTCTTACATCTTTTGATTGATTTAGAGTTACCGTTTCATATCACATCACCACAGAAACTACCTCAGTAATGGTTAGGTCTCTTTCATTTAGGTGGTGCTTCATTATTTTCGCGGGTAGTTATTTCACAAACTTGTCAGGAGGGTATTTTCATGATCCATTAAAGCATATGCAAGATAATTCTTACCATGCTAATGGTGCAAATCATCTGCATAGATTGCCAAGCTTTTTGTTGAAATCCTGTTCCAAGCCTTGAACTTTGCCAAGTAGACTCTGGGCCAAATTTTCAGTAACTTGGCAATAAGTTCTTTATAGCTACAAAGATGTGCCTTTTTCAAATGTTCTAGGACTCATGGGCCAGACCATCTGAACTTGAGATCAAGCACTTTACTATCTCATCTGTGAACAAACTGATCAAACCATTTCATGGACCTTTCTATGATGCACTATTGATTATTGGAGGAGTGATCAGTTTTACTATACTCTCTTTTTTATGCTTCATTCAAACTCTTTAACAATCATTCTCGACTCAACAACTGTCTTCTTCCAGTGATGAATTATTCTCCTTGGTTGTAAGTCCTTTGGTTTTCCATGTTGCAAAAATTGCCATTTTCTTAAAAAAAGCGAAATTTGAACGCAAGACTATGAATAAAAGACAGTACACACTTAAACAGAAAACAGGAAATTCTACGTTAATATATTTCATTATCATGGAACAAAAATTTTATCCTTCTTATCAACTCTATCAACCTTGTTGTTTGGTCATGTAAAACTGTTTGTCCTGAAAGTTATGGGACAAGTCTGCTGAATAACGGGATATTCATGTAGGTACTTATTATAATTATTATATTTCTCAAAGTAACTAAGAAATAGGTACAAATAAACTTTTAAATGAGATGTGTCTGTTTACTCTACGAAAAATAATCCAGAAGACAAAAAATACAATTGCAAAATAAAACTGGTTTCTTTTATTTGCTAGTTTATTCTATTTATTCTTTTAATACTCATTTGTTTTACACAAATTAGCAGTTACTGTCATATTAGAATAACAGCCTGTATGACTAAACACATCTGTTTAGAGAGTGACTATTCTATACTGTAACATTTACAATAATTTCAGACTGATTGGACTTAAATTTGAAACCAAACACTAATTTATAAGAGTTGTTATTAGATTATCCAATCTTTTCTAGGTGAAGTTATAATTCTTTAATCTGCGAATTTTAGAAGCTGAGCCTCCTTCCTTGTGAATTATTTTCTACGAATTCCTTAAAATTGTATTAATACAGCTCCATTTTATGCACTTTGTAATATTATCGTTTCAAGTTTTGTTTGTAAGTGCAAAAATATTTACCTTCAGTGTCAAGTGATGTTTCAAGCCTACTCGGTTTCTATTAATACCTACATTTGATCTCGTGTCTCTTTGTGAAGGTATTTATTTTAAACTGAGTTGTTCATAAGATGTTTTGTTTCCAGTAACAATCGTACGAGGTGCTTGGCATACAAAAAGAGACTGTTTAGTTCTATATACTTGCATCTTTGCTACTTAGTCTTCGAGAAGGAACGATGCTTAAATTTGTAAATATTGTGATGTTATCTTTTAACTCCTGGTTGAGGTTGGCTGTCGAGTTTGAATTGTTTAGTGTGGTTATTCAAATTTATTAACTGAGTTTGCTTGTTTGTAATTAAGCACAAAGCTACACAATGGGCTATCTACGTTTTGCCCACCACGAGTATTGAAACCCGGTTGCTAGCGTTGTAAGTCCGCAGACTTATCACTCTAGAGGCTCAGTGACAAAAACTGAAAGCTTATAGCTTAACTCCAAAAATCAAGTTTAGATACTCACCAAGGGCACATCACAGATAGCCTATTGTGTAGATTAATGTTTAACAAGAAACAAACAAACTAGAGTCTGGAAATTTTCTATCTTGTTACATGTAACACTTCCTACTATTTCTTCAGTAAAATAGATTCATCCGATCGCTTTCCTACCACTATTCTGATCTTGACTCATATGTTCACTATGTATATTCTGATCTTGACTTATATGTTCACTACGTATATTCTGATCTAGACTTATATGTTCACTATGTATATTCTGATCTTGACTCATATGTTCACTATGCATATTCTGATCTTGGCTTATATGTTCACTATGCATATTCTGATCTTGACTCATATGTTCACTATGTATATTCTGATCTTGACTTATATGTTCACTATGTATATTCTGATCTTGACTCAAAGGTTCACTATGTATATTCTGATCTAGACTTATATGCTCACTATGTATATTCTGATCTTGACTCATATGTTCACTCTGCATATTCTGATCTTGACTTACATGTTCACTACGTATATTCTGATCTTCACTTATATGTTCACTATGTATATTCTGATCTTGACTCATATGTCCACTATGCATATTCTGATCTTGACTTATATGTTCATTACGTATATTCTGATCTTGACTTATATGTTCACTATGCATATTCTGATCTTGACTTACATGTTCACTACGTATATTCTGATCTTGACTTATATGTTCATTATGTATATTCTGATCTTGACTTATATGTTCACTATGTACATTTAACTTTCACTCCAAAATACGAATCTTGTTTTCTCTCTCTCTTTTTCTCACATTGATTTTCCGAACCTAAATTATTGGAAAATTAAACACATTGAAGACAACATAGAACCAAAATGATCTATATCTAAGAACGGTTTATAATAAACTCATAGTTATAACTAATCTCACAAAAAATTAGCAGACTGAGTTATACAGATAAAAGAAACACCAAAAGTCGATTAAAATAATGTAAGTCCAGAAACTATTGTGTTCAAAATACTAAAACAATAAAAAAATTAATTGTGACGTTGGAGAAGAAACATTACCAGCAGAAGTAGATAGAAAATTAATGATGACGAGAAATCGACTTGAACTAAATATGTATACTAAAGACGACTTTAATTAAATATGTATACTAAAGACGAGTTGAATTAAAAATGTATACTAAAGACGACTTGAATTAAATATGTATACTAAAGACGAGTTGAATTAAATATGTATACTAAAGACGACTTGAATTAAAAATGTATACTAAAGACGGCTTAAAATAAATATGTATACTAAAGACGACTTTAATTAAAAATGTATACTAAAGACGACTTGAATTAAAAATGTATACTAAAGACGACTTGAACTAAAAATGTATACTAAAGACGACTTTAATTAAATATGTATACTAAAGACGACTTGAATTAAATATGTATACTAAAGACGACTTGAATTAAATATGTATACTAAAGACGAGTTGAATTAAAAATGTATACTAAAGACGGCTTAAAATAAATATGTATACTAAAGACGACTTTAATTAAAAATGTATACTAAAGACGACTTGAATTAAAAATCTATACTAAAGACGACTTGAACTAAAAATGTATACTAAAGACGACTTGAACTAAAAATGTATACTAAAGACGGCTTAAAATAAATATGTATACTAAAGACGACTTTAATTAAAAATGTATACTAAAGACGACTTGAATTAAAAATGTATACTAAAGACGGCTTAAAATAAATATGTATACTAAAGACGACTTGAATTAAAAATGTATACGAAAGACGACTTTAATTAAATATGTATACTAAAGACGACTTGAATTAAAAATGTATACTAAAGACGACTTGAATTAAATATGTATACTAAAGACGACTTGAATTAAAAATGTATACTAAAGACGACTTGAATTAAAAATGTATAATATAGACGACTTGAATTAAAAATGTATACTAAAGACGACTTGAACTAAATATGTATACTAAAGACGATTTTAATTAAATATGTATACTAAAGACGACTTGAATTAAAAATGTATACTAAAGACGACTTGAACTAAATATGTATACTAAAGATGACTTGAATTAAATATGTATACTAAAGACGGCTTAAAATAAATATGTATACTAAAGACGACTTGAATTAAAAATGTATACTAAAGACGACTTGAACTAAAAATGTATACTAAAGACGACTTGAACTAAATATGTATACTAAAGACGACTTGAATTAAAAATGTATACTAAAGACGACTTGAATTAAAAATGTATACTAAAGACGACTTGAACTAAAAATGTATACTAAAGACGACTTGAATTAAAAATGTATACTAAAGACGACTTGAATTTAAAATGTATACTAAAGACGACTTGAACTAAATATGTATACTAAAGACGGCTTAAAATAAAAATGTATACTAAAGACGACTTGAATTAAAAATGTATACTAAAGACGACTTGAATTAAAAATGTATACTAAAGACGACTTGAACTAAAAATGTATACTAAAGACGACTTGAACTAAAAATGTATACTAAAGACGACTTGAATTAAAAATGTATACTAAAGAGGACTTGAATTAAATATGTATACTAAAGACGACTTGAATTAAAAATGTATAATATAGACGACTTGAATTAAAAATGTATACTAAAGACGACTTGAACTAAATATGTATACTAAAGACGACTTTAATTAAATATGTATACTAAAGACGACTTGAATTAAAAATGTATACTAAAGACGACTTGAACTAAATATGTATAGTAAAGATGACTTGAATTAAATATGTATACTAAAGACGGCTTAAAATAAATATGTATACTAAAGACGACTTGAATTAAAAATGTATACTAAAGACGGCTTAAAATAAAAATGTATACTAAAGACGACTTGAATTAAAAATGTATAATATAGACGACTTGAATTAAAAATGTATACTAAAGACGACTTGAACTAAATATGTATACTAAAGACGACTTTAATTAAATATGTATACTAAAGACGACTTGAATTAAAAATGTATACTAAAGACGACTTGAAATAAATATGTATAGTAAAGATGACTTGAATTAAATATGTATACTAAAGACGGCTTAAAATAAATATGTATACTAAAGACGACTTGAATTAAAAATGTATACTAAAGACGACTTGAACTAAAACTGTATACTAAAGACGACTTGAACTAAATATGTATACTAAAGACGACTTGAATTAAAAATGTATACTAAAGACGACTTGAATTAAAAATGTATACTAAAGACGACTTGAACTAAAAATGTATACTAAAGACGACTTGAATTAAAAATGTATACTAAAGACGACTTGAATTTAAAATGTATACTAAAGACGACTTGAACTAAATATGTATACTAAAACGGCTTAAAATAAAAATGTATACTAAAGACGACTTGAATTAAAAATGTATACTAAAGACGACTTGAATTAAAAATGTATACTAAAGACGACTTGAACTAAAATGTATACTAAAGACGACTTGAATTAAAATGTATACTAAAGAGGACTTGAACTAAATATGTATACTAAAGACGACTTGAATTAAAAATGTATACTAAAGACGATATGAATTAAAAATGTATACTAAAGACGACTTGAACTAAATATGTATACTAAAGACGACTTGAATTAAAAATGTATACTAAAGACGACTTGAATTAAAAATGTATACTAAAGACGACTCGAACTAAAAATGTATACTAAAGACGACTTGAACTAAATATGTATACTAAAGAGGGCTTAAAATAAAAATGTATACTAAAGACGGCTTAAAATAAAAATGTATACTAAAGACGACTTGAATTAAAAATGTATACTAAAGACGACTTGAACTAAATATGTATACTAAAGACGGCTTAAAATAAAAATGTATACTAAAGACGACTTGAATTAAAAATGTATACTAAAGACGACTTGAATTAAAAATGTATACTAAAGACGAGTTGAACTAAAAATGTATACTAAAGACGACTTGAATTAAAAATGTATACTAAAGACGACTTGAACTAAATATGTATACTAAAGACGACTTGAATTAAAAATGTATACTAAAGACGACTTGAATTAAAAATGTATACTAAAGACGACTCGAACTAAAAATGTATACTAAAGACGACTTGAACTAAATATGTATACTAAAGACGGCTTAAAATAAAAATGTATACTAAAGACGGCTTAAAATAAAAATGTATACTAAAGACGACTTGAATTAAAAATGTATACTAAAGACGACTTGAATTAAAAATGTATACTAAAGACGACTTGAATTAAAAATGTATACTAAAGAGGACTTGAATTAAATATGTATACTAAAGACGACTTGAATTAAAAATGTATACTAAAGACGACTTGAATTAAAAATGTATAATATGGACGGCTTGAATTAAAAATGTATACTAAAGACGACTTGAACTAAATATGTATACTAAAGACGACTTTAATTAAATATGTAGACTAAAGACGACTTGAATTAAAAATGTTTACTAAAGACGACTTGAACTAAATATGTATAGTAAAGATGACTTGAATTAAATATGTATACTAAAGACGGCTTAAAATAAATATGTATACTAAAGACGACTTGAATTAAAAATGTATACTAAAGACGACTTGAACTAAAAATGTATACTAAAGACGACTTGAATTAAAAATGTATACTAAAGAGGACTTGAACTAAATATGTATACTAAAGACGACTTGAATTAAAAATGTATACTAAAGACGACTTGAATTAAAGATGTATTTTAAAGACGGCTTGAGTTAAAAATGTATTTTAAAGACGGCTTGAACTAAAAATGTATTTTGAAGTCTGCTTGAACTAAATATGTATTTTAAAGACGGCTTGAAAAAAAAAAGGATTCTAAAGACGGCTTGAAGTGAAAATGTATTCTAAAGATAACTTGAAATAAAAATCTATTCTAAAGATAACTTGAAATAAAAAAGTATTCTAAAGATGGCTTGAACTAAAAATATATTCTAAAGACGGCTTGAAATAAAAATGTATTCTAAAGACGGCTTGAAGTGAAAATGTATTCTAAGGTCTGTTTGAACTAAATATGTATTCTAAAGACGGCTTGAATTAAAAATGTATTCTAAAGACGGCTTGAATTAAAAATGTATTCTGAAGTCTGCTTGAACTAAATATGTATTCTAAAGAGGGCTTGAATTAAAAATATATTCTAAGGTCTGCTTGAACTAAATATGTATTCTAAAGGCCGCTTGAAATAAAAATGTATTCTAAAGACAGCGGGTATGGGTATTAAAACCCTAATTAAAATAAAGCACAGAACAATATTTAGAGTTTCTTAGTTCATCTTTAGGTTAACAACTGACCGTTGCTGGGCACATGTTTTAGGAACCAGAGTGTGAACGGGTGCGAAACTGTAAGCGGCGTTACAACAGAAAATGGAAACCAGCTTTAAAGAGCATACACACACAAAAAACACCTTCACACGTTTTTGAACACTGTAAATGAAATAAGCACAACATAATCATAGAAAACACCAACATACTAAGTAAAGAAACAAGTACAAAAGCACAAAATCAAAGAAGACCTACTTATACACAAATTCAAACCAAAGTTAAACCAATAAAAGGAACATCTTTATACCTATATTATTTAATAACCTAACATCTAAATGTAACGCCCTACAATATCGAACCCATTGACACTGTCGTTTCTGAGACACGTGTCCAGAGCAACTCGTAAGTTGGAAACTTTCTTTGTTAACCTGAGAAGTTCGAAAATTCTTCTGTACTTTATTTAAAATAAAGTTTTAATTTGCATACGAATCACGTTTAGAATATAATAACTTAGACGTGAGGTAATAAGTCTCAATACGCTGTACTGTTTAATATATAACCCCACATTGGCCATTCCATCTCGTATTGTACATTATGTTTGCTCATCTATCTTACAGTGTTCACTCATTCATCATTGTATTCGGTATTTTTCTATATAGTTTGATAACTGCTTTCTCTTCTTCATCTTTATTGTTAAAACAAAACGCTATCGCGGTGTACTATGAATTTGTACTACTTCTTTGTACATTATCGTTTTCTTATTAATTCCAGCCGTGAGTTATGTGATATTACGATTTCATTCCCATCTTATTCTTGATTTCTATTTTCTGCAGTTTGTACATTACTTTATCCACTTTATTTCCATCTTATTCTTAATTTTTATTTTCTGTAGTTTGTACATTACTTTATCCACTTTATTTCCATCTTATTCTTAATTTCTATTTTCTGTAGTTTGTACATTACTTTACCAACTTTATTTCCATCTTATTCTTGATTTTTGTTTGGTGTAGTTTGTACATTGTTGCAACAACTTTATTTCCATTTTATACTTGATTATTTTCTACAGTTTGTGATTACTCTACCAACTTTATTCCCTTTCTTATTCTAGATTTCTATTTTATGTAGTTTGTACATTACTTTATCAACTTTATTTCCATCCTATTCTTGATTTTTGTTTGCTGTCGTTTTGACATTACTTTACCAACTTTATTTCCATCCTAATCTTGATTTCTGTTTGCTGTGGTTTTTACATTACTTTACCAACTTTATTTCCGTCTTATTCTTGATTTCTGTTTGGTGTAGTTTGTACATTGTTTCAACAACTTTATTTCCATTTTATTCTTGATTTCTATTTTCTTTAGTTTGTACATTACTTTATCCACTTTATTTCCATCTTATTCTTGATTTTTGTTTGGTGTAGTTTGTACATTGTTTCAACAACTTTCTTCCCATTTTATTCTTGATTTCTATTTTCTGTAATTTTTACATTACTTTACTAACTTTATTTCCATTTTATTCTTGGTTTCTATTTTTTATAGTTTGTACATTACTTTATCAATTTTATTCCCATTTTATTCTTGATTTCTATTTTTTGTAGTTTGTACACTACTTTATCCACTTTATTCCCATCTTATTTTTTATTTCTATTTTCTATAGTTTGTACATTACTTTATCTACTTTATTTCCATTTTATTATTGATTTCTATTTTCTTTAGTTTGTACATTACTTTATCTACTGTATTCCCATTTTATTCTTGATTTCTATTTTCTTTAGTTTGTACATTACTTTATCCACTTTATTTCCATCTTATTCTTGATTTCTATTTTCTTTAGATGTACATTACTTTATCCACTTTATTCCCATTTTATTCTTGGTTTCTATTTTCTGTAGTTTGTACATTACTTTATCTACTTTATTCCCATTTTATTCTTGATTTCTATTTTTTTTAGTTTGTACATTACTTTAGCTACTTTATTCCCATTTTATTCTTGATTTCTATTTTCTGTAGTTTGTACATTACTTTATCCACTTTATTTCTTCAATGTGTTTGAAGTTTCATTGTAAATACTATTCTATACGTGTTTATTTTTTAACTTTACATATCTTTATACTTTAATTCCTGTTCTCTAGAGGATACAGTTTATGTATTAAATTTCTTGTTCTCAAAACCATTTACTACATATTTTCTCTCTTTTTTTTTGTCTTGTTTATTAGTGTGTCTGTGTGTTCGTCGTACTCGCAAATTTTATCTTTCTTTGTCTGTAAATATAATTTATTAAAAATTCTTTCTTTGCATACCTTATTGCATTTTTTTGAAATTTCTGTTTCGGTGTTCAGCTTGTTACTTTCTGATTCTTGTATTTGATTAAGTATTTCCAATTTTGTTTCTAATCGATTACGTATCTGTAACTCTGGCAAGTACATGCAAACACCATTGACTTAAGTACTTTCGAAAAATAGGTTCTTATATAACTTCAATATTTCCTGCTATTAGGATTGGGTCCACTCTTCAAAACCCATTCATTAAAAACATACTTTCCTAAAATTAATAGTATTACTACTTCTAAATTATAGTTTTAAAACTAAAGATACTTATTTTTATGTTTAACAGGCAAACTTCTGGAAAATTATAAATTATCAACTGCATTTTGTTGCTATTTTTTTGCATTTGTTTTGGTTTGTGAAGACACGTATTTTCTCGATAACCTATTCCTGGTCTTTAAAATGATTTATTACTGTTGTTATATTCTCTCTCGAACATGATTTCTAATTTTCAAGAATATTTTTTCACATGTGTAATTTTCTCATTTTCCACGACCATGTTTTTACGTCGTTAATATTTTCATTTTTTTATTTACAACTATTTTTTATATACTACATATTTTTAACCTATTTTGTGTTTGTTGTTTCTATTTTTAAGGATTACCTATTATATATAACTGATTTCTAATTCCAATAAAGTTTATGATTTATATTGTATTTTTTTCATTATTTATTTCCATTAATGTGTTTGATATGAAACTCCTTTCTTCCACTTTTTGTGCCTCGTCTCCGATATTCAGGAATTTTATGATGTATTATAAATTTGTTTCTTTTCTTTTCTCAATTTTCTTGTCTCCTCTCAAGAACGTCTCTAATTTATTATACATTTTATTTTTTCCTTCATCTGATTTTGTATTCCCAAAATGTTTGTTGTTAATATCTACCGTCTCCTACACCCAGTTTATTATTTCTAAATACATTTTTTTCACATATTTGTATTCTTTTTTTTTACGTATGGTTTCCTTTTTTCATCCCCGTGTCCGGTTTTTTACAAGTTGATCTGAAACCGCTCCGGAAGGCTAGTAGTCATGTGGATATCCATGCCCTCCGTGTCCAACTGAAAGAAATTGTTTGTTACTTGTCACTGTTAGAAGCTGGAAGACCAGAGGACAAACTGGAATGTAAGATATTTTTTAATATAAATGGTTTATTATATAGAATATTATAAACGGCCGAAAGAGAGAGAGAGAAAAAAAAGGTTTTTCATAGCATTACAAAACATTTCATTTGGGAAGGGCTTTAAATATACATATAGAATATACTTCACATTTCTAGCATTATTCTGGAACAATTGCATTCATTATAATCGGCTAGTAAACCACAGGTTCTAACACATAAAATAATATACATTCAAGTTTGTAACTTACGATTCCTTCACCTATATTTCTGTACAAATCGGTATTAATTACTGATTAATAATATAATCAGTGATGTCGAGAAACCCACTTGTTGAGAAATTTATATGCAAAAACAGCTCGTTTGGGTTGAGAAAATATTTTACATAGAAGAGCGAACAACGTTTCGACCTTCTTCGGTAAAATATTTTCTCAACAAACGAGCCGTTTTTGCATATAGATTAATAATATAGCTCTTAATCTTTATCTGTGTTTTAGAACTGTCCTTAAAGATTAGGTATAATTTTTAATGTTCCGTAATATTATCGTTGGTTACCATCATACATACCATCTGTGTTTTAGAACTGTCCTTAAAGATTAGGTATAATTTTTAATGTTCCGTAATATTATCGTTGGTTACCATCATACAATATTGGGTATTTATCTTTGAATCACACTTTGTGTTTACAATGACGATGATTTAATAATAATGATTTCTGTCTGTGTTTTGCGATTTTTTGCGATACTTTTCGCAGTATTGATCTAAAATAAACAAAACCAAAAAGAGTTTGACATTTTTTTAGCTTAAAATATAAAGTCTGAACTATGAATTAGTTACCTTTAACAGTTAATAACACTCTCAATCTCCCAAATAGCCTTAATTAATAAGACTTGGTTTAAAGTGTAAATAATATTAGGTAAATAATTAATAAGACTTGGTTTAAAGTGTAAACAATATTAGGTAAATAAAGCAGTTATAATTTAGCTTAATCCTCCCAAATAGACTCAACCAATCAGATTAGGTTTTAATCATTAATTATTTTAGTTGACTGTAAAGGTCAGAAATAGTCATAATATTTCTGACTAAAATCAACCAATGGCATTAGTTTAAAAGTATAAATTATTTCAGGTACCTTTAACTATCTCAGGTAAATTTTAAAAGTTAAAAATAGTCATAATCTTCCCAGTTAGACCCAGTCAATGTAATTAGTTTAAGAGTAGAATTTATTTCAGGTACCTTTAACAGTTAAAATAGTCATAATTTTCCCAATTAGACTATTTCGTCTTTACTTTTAATAAAGGTCTGATATTTAATGGTGTAAAAATATATAAGGCTTAAGCCTTGAAATTTACTCAAGGAAAACTTCACCAAATTCTATAAATCCGGGAATTATTCGTCTACATGTATATATTAAAAATTCCTTAACAACCTAATAAGCAAAATGTCGAAATAAGCAGCGAGACTCGTGTACTTATTATTTCTTATTTTGCCACCATTGTCAATTATAGAAGTCTCGGGCTACATCTGTTAGAATGATGTCATAAAAGTTTGTGTCAAACTACATACTGCTTGATAAGGATAAATGCGCATGGGAAAATAATTTTCATAACTCTGTTAGTTAAAAAACAAATATGTTGGAACACTCGTACATGAAAGGCTGTGGAGCTCAGTGACACTCACGAAATTGTGTGATTACTGAGGTAGGGGATTCGTTTCGAACTCCTGCAGTATGATTGATTACCATACACTTGGGGTTTCATATCTAAACTGAGAGTTTTTGTTGTTTTTTATCAGTATCTATCCCGTATTAGCGGTATAGAATAATCTAATAAATATAGAAGTGTTTTTTTTAATATACGTCGTACATAATTAAATTATTACCTGTCAAGTATCAGAAATACAATATCATCATACTCAAGCATCAATATCGCATTTATTATAAAAGTACACACAAAAAAAGAATATAGTATGTTTTACATTGACTTATTTTTATTTGAGGACTGTATTCTTCTTTTAAGAAAGCATATTTACGAAATACTCTAAAACTTTGTGTATTTTGAATTAAGCTGATGTAGATAGGGGTGATAAAAGTGTCAAGACAGGTGGTTTTTTTTCGGAGTAAATGATAGAAATTAAACTGTGCTATAAATGAAACAACTGTCTTTGTAATGATTCTTTAATATCAGCATTGTAATAGGAACTATACAGCAATTTTTCCCGAATCTGTATATTTTTCTACTAGACTAAATAAATTCAAAGACGTGTTTTCTTGTTTCTGGGACGTGTGTGTGTGTGTGATTGGTTCATCATCTGAGCCACGAAAGTATCGAAACACCAGACAAAGAATGATAAGAGGAAACATGAAAGAAATATATTTCAGTAGGCTTGGAGAATACAAAATAAATAAATAGAGAGATAACGGCCACAGGAAAAATCGGATAGAAGACTAGCATTATACTTTCACTAACGAGTAGATAAACAGACTATTCGTTACAAAGATAGCTAAACATTTCACAACGTAACGAGACGAAGAATCCATTGACTGCAAAAGATGCTGAAAACTGTGTATTGATTTGTTTGATTGCAGGAAATGTGGTATTAAAACTGTGTATTGGTTTGTTTGGTTGTAGGTGATGTGGTATTAAAACTATGTATTAGTTTGTTTGATCGCAGAAGTTGTTGTATTAAATTGTTTATTGGTTTGTTTGATTGCAGGAGATGTGGTATTAAACTGTGTATTGGTTTGTTTGATTACAGAAGATGTGATATTAAACTGTGTATTGATTTGCTTGATTACAGAAAATGTGGTATTAAACTGTGTATTGGTTTATTTGATTACAGACGATGTGGTATTAAACAATGTATTGATTTGTTTGATTACAAGAGATGTGGTATTAAATTGTGTATTGATTTGTTTGATTATAGGTCGTGTGGTATTAAATTGTGTATTGATTTGATTGATTACAGGTCGTGTGGTATTAAACAATGTATTGATTTGTTTGATTACAAGACATGTGGTATTAAATTGTGTATTGATTTGTTTGATTATAGGTCGTGTGGTATTAAATTGTGTATTGATTTGTTTGATTACAGGTCGTGTGGTATTAAATTGTGTATTGATTTGTTTGATTACAAGTCGTGTTGTATTAAATTGTCTATTGATTTGTTTGATTACAAGTCGTGTGGTATTAAATTGTGTATTGATTTGTTTGATTACAAGTCGTGTGGTATTAAATTGTGTATTGATTTGTTTGATTACAAGTCGTGTGGTATTAAATTGTGTATTGATTTGTTTGATTACAGGTTGTGTGGTATTAAAACTGTGTTTTGGTTTTTTACAGTTATGTTTCGTCTCTACGACACTGATGGAAACGGCTACCTGGATAACAACGTAAGTACTTGTTTTATGTTTGTCATTTGAAAGATTCATAAAAGTTTGAGTACCAACACTAAACGACAAATAATAATAAAGCAGACCTGCGAATTTAGAAAAGTTGTTTTGGTTTTAATAACGAATTTTTCATAATTCAGCTACACAGACTTCAAAAATAATATTCATTTTTTCCTATCAAGTGAGAATGTTTTACAAATAGGGAAGAAAATAATTTTACTTTGATCAAATTATCATTTCATTTACCACAAATTTTTATTAATAGGTTTATTATGTTTCGGTTCTAGAACGACTAATAAGACTTTCACGTCGCGATTGTCTGGAGAAATCTATCGTCAATGGTTGACAACATTTTAAGCAAAATAAAACATAACCTGATTTTATTTAAAATTATTCACTCACGTAAATGTACATATGACGTTTTGTGAAGAAACCTGTACGCCGTAGAGGAAACTACATATAATTTTTTGGTTCAACGTACAGGAATCACAGTAGAACATTAAAAAATTCAAAGTAATAAAACCATCACAAACCTGAAAATCATGGAATCAAACACCTTTACGTATATGATATTTATTTATATTATAAATAGGACTAAATGTAATGAACAATAGTGAGACTGGATGTATATCTTGGAACCATTGATAAAATAATAAACAAGAATTTTAAGTTGATGAAGGGTCATTACCTCTCACCATACAGCTTGAAGAAGAACCACCTTTTCTGAAGTGTAAGATATGCTGGTTTACGTTTTATATCTTTCACGCTTTTTAATAATTTGATTTGCCATTTTTTCATCATTATTGTAGATAGATAGATATTGTCATCTTTCATCGACCTAAACATCTTTCTGAAAGATGATATTCATTTAAGGGGGTTTTTCAAGATATATTGTTACAAGTTGAATAAGAATATTTTGAAGAAGTTTGTTACAATGAAAACCTGAAATAGTGAAAATCACAATGTTAGCATTGTTTCTATTAACTTCTAATTAGAGCAAACTAATTACTAAGAGGGAAACTAAACAACCTGGTAATGAGTTTAGTTAAGTAAATATACTTTTCTTACGTTTCTACTTGTAAAGATTAGAAGGCATCGTTACATCAGTTTGATAACCTTGCTGTTAACGACTTTCTCGGCCGTAATTCCAATAATATATCTTAAGATGTTTAGGTTAGTTCTAAATATGTATACCAATTTAACAGTGCAAAACATTTTCTATTTTGTGTTTCTTGTTTCTTGTTAGGAACAATGGACTATATGTGCTGTGTCAATTTTGAGTTTACAAATCTCATTTTTAAGCTAATCGCTGAACCACTATAATAAAAATCTAATAATGAAAAAATCAAAAGGAAGATAATTAGCTGAATTAAACGTTTCAACCAATACTCTTACTGAAAGTGAGAATGAAGAATTAATACTAGATTTCTAGACTAAAATAGGTTAGGCTTCACTAAAAGCATCATTGAACACCATACAGATTTCAACTGAGAATGTTTGTTGAAACTTATGCGGTGTGATGAAGTACACCATAATACCAAAAGCTTTTCAAAGAACCAGAAACAAAATTTGCTTCAGAAGTTTCCCACAGTTACAAATATGACTATACACCTGTAGTCCACCTTAGTTTTGAACCTATAGACTAGAGTAGAGAGATTACAACTAGTTAACAGCACCCACCAATAACTCGTTAATTTCTCTTCTCTTGTCTGACTCAATATTAGGATTTCATTAACACTAGTTCAACGAAAGAAGTGTGATTTTGGGACAACGGGTCGTGAACAATTAATTCATAGTCCGAACACACTAATCGCTAGGAACGCCTAGCCTCCAAAACAAAGTGTAATTAGAAAACTATTGGTTTACAGTTATCTTTCTGTAAGCTCTTATTGGGCTACACATTTTTTTTTAAAAATCACCCACAGTTATAATGTAATGTTTTATTGCACAATAATATTTATTAAACTTAATAATACAGTCTTGCACTTTAATTTTTAGGTATTTACTCAAATAAATTTGTTATAACACTAAATCTGGTCGCAAATTTCTTTTCAAAAGTGGCCACTTGAGTAATATAACAAGTCGTGATTTAAACATACTAGAATTGTACCTCCTGTTACAAATTTAGAATATAATCATTGTTTTGAAACTACGCCTGTAAGCGGGACGTTTATAGAGACAAAATGATAAATTACACCTCAAATAGGAAAGGAACTATATTCAACAGACCCTGTGAGGGTTAATTATGTCTGTGATGATTAGGTTATTTATTTTAAGTTTGAAGCTAATAAAACTAAGAGGACTATCATTAGCTTCCCTCTTCTTCCATCATCCTGCCTATTCGGATATGGAACAAACTTTCAGATAAAAACACTAACGGCCACTATATTTGATTGAAATAGGGTTTGCTCTGAGCTATTGAACAAAGAAAGTCTAAAAGTTATATTTTTAATCACGTAATTTCCTGCTCAATAATGATAAACTAGTTTCGTCAGTGACCACTCTATGCGATTAGAAAAACAAAAAATAAAATCCCTCTCCTAAGCGCGTGGTAATTTATTCATCTGAGTTGAAAATGTTTATAGTAAGATCGTTTTTAGAGTTCTAAAATGAACTGGTCTCCGAATTCAGTTTTGTTTTTCAATGTGGTTTTGACTTTTAAAAAGGCTTAACTAAAACTCTGTATCGACCCAGTCTCTTTTTAAAATGCTTTCCTTTTGAAACCTGTACTTCCGATGTAAGTCTCTGTTCAAAAGGATAGGATCAACATTTACTTTTAACTTTAAAGTAGCGCGTGTTGTCAAAATGATAATGTTAGACGTAGCCGCCAATAGCTTTTCTTTTTCAATAACAGGAAAATATGCCTGATAGTACAAATAAAATAGCACCAACATGTTCTGATAAGTTAGTAAATGTTTTATAGTCTTTCATGCGAATGATGTACATTAATCTAAAACTGCACTTTTTTAATATCGCAAAGTACCGTCACTCGAGAACATCAGGAAGAAAATATTCACCATTGTAACTGATTCAGTGATATTTGTTAAAATTTTCTATGTTAAGTATGTGCTGTAAGGAGCTCAAAGATGATAAAAATTTACAGGAAGAGGCGTGTCCAGAGAGTGAGATATGTATCGTGATTGGTTAATCTTATATATGTACATGTATATGTATGTGTGTGTTGTGGTTCGTCTGTTTTATTTTAGATATATACGTAGTTATTTATTTTTTAAATTTAAATATATATGTGATTGGTTATTTTTTTTTGTTTTAGACGTATATAGTAACTAGAAATATGTATCGTGATTCACTAACCTTTTAACCTTAGATATATGTCACAATTGATCCATTTCTTCATCTAGATATATATTGTTATTGATTGATGTTTTTGACAAGTTAAGAAGTAAAATCATAGGATTAATAAATGGGTGAATATTTGTGTTTTGTGGGCAGTTTAGAAAAGAGTTTTTCTTCAGCCTGTACTGTTGACCAATAGCTAGTCCAATGAAGTTATTCAGTTTCTTATATAATTTCGATTCACAGATCCAAGCCCGGCATGACCAGGTGGTTAAGACACTCGACTCGTAATCTGAGGGCTGCGGATTCGAATCCCCGTCACACCAAACATGCTCGCTCTTTCAGCCGTGGGGGCGTTATAATGTGACGGTCAATCCCACTATTCGTTGGTAAAAGAGTAACTTAAGAGTTGACGGTGGGTGGTGATGACTAGCTGCCTTCCCTCTAGTCTTACACTGCTAAATTAGGGACGGCTAGCGCAGACAGCTCTCGTGTAGCTTTGCGCGAAATTCAAAAACAAACAATACAGACATCCTTATATGTTGTATATTTTCCCATTGATTGTCGCAGCAGTTCATATCTTTCCTAAGCTATCATATTACCAATAAAGAGAAGCAACATTATAACATTCGCTCTTCATGTATGTCTCTTTAAAGAGTTCCTGATCTGTTTACCAAAACTAACAAATAGCAGAAGTCACCATCACCTCATGGAGTATGTATCTACTGGTTTATTCATAAAAATCATGAACTTATATAACTTATTTCATGTAATGTATTTGACATTTAGGATTCATACAGTAACGAAACGTAACCCATGTCAAGTCTGCCGCTTTTTTATTTTGATATTTCATGCAAGTTTCAAAATAGTTTGTTGCCCCCCTCTCCAGTAGCACAGCGGCATGTCTGCGGACTCACACCGAAAAAAAGCCGGGTTTCGATTCTCGAGGTGAACCGAGTAAAGATAGCCCGTTGTATAGCGTTGTGATTAATTCCAACTCAATCAACCAATCATATGTCGTTTATCTATGCTTAGTTCTGAACTTTATTACAGGTGTTACGGAGTTAGCTTACGTAATAATGACATTCTATATGCGCAAATATTTGCAGAAATCACAAGCTTGTTAGAAGTAAATATTCTAATTTATGTATGTATATACAAACACACAAATCATACATATGCATATATGCCTTTTTTTTAATGGTTGACCAACAAGTACAAACGTGTAGTTTTTCTAACCGCATAAACTACTTTAACACTGCTTTTCGTAAACTGTCTCAGTATGTAGTCTTTTCCTAAAATACGGCTTCTTTCATAAAATGGCGATATTTCGTAAATATTACGATACATATAAAACCACTTTGCCTATATAACAGGAACAGGTTCGAGCGTATCGTAATACAATATACTTGTGTTGCTTGATTTTTAGATAGAGATTTATTACATGTTTAAAGTTTAGACAAAATCTAAAATTCATTGAAGTGATAAAGTAGCGTTTCTTCAGACACGCTGGACAATCGCTTTGTAGTTTAGCGTAAAACATAAAACGAAATATCCATAGTTTTCATAGAATGTATCGTTCCCAGCAGAGCACTCTCCTAAGTAGCTTTAGATTCTAAATGTTAGCTCAAAAACATAAACCATTACACTTCTGAAGGGCTGTAGACTATGAGCCATTAAAGTAGCACGTGTAATTTTATAGTTCTTTAGCATATAGTAACTATCGGATGTTGTGGTTGTAATTCTTAGTGAATGTGTTATGAACGTCAGCTAGTTTATCGCTCAAGATTATTGGGCATCTTCCAACTAATAATGTAAAGAACTGGTCAGTATGTTTATCGTTCTACATAAATGAAACGTTAAATAAACCGACTTTAAATATTGCCTATTATGTACGCAGTCCTGAAACTGGTGTCACTGTGTTTTTAGTTGTTAGTAATCCGTGTCTGTATACGTTTTGGCAGACATTTTTAAACTGGCTATACTATTTTAATTAGTAACGAAATCTTGGAATCTCACCTCTTTAAAATCCAGCTATAAATCTCTCTCCTGTGTAAGATAAACTTAAATACTAATATCCTCTGCAAAACTTCATCTGAATACAAGGTTTAATTTTGGTCTAAAACATATGTAAATACCTGCGTAATAAACATTCAATGAAATTAACAGGACAGACTTTTATTAAGGGAAGTATTTTATAGACGGATAAAAATATCAGTAAAAGCATGACTGCTCAGAAAACGTTCACCTGTTTCTGTTTTTTCATCACCATATGTGTCATAAGAAATTAATACATTATGACAAGACAAAATATATGCTAAGAAATAATGACGTTTTATTGAGTACAGTACTTCTAAATAGGGTATCTTTGTACAATATTAGTATACGTTTATTGATTTTCACATGAAACTACTTTTTGAGGAAAATCTATAGATTGATTATTTCTTTCATAACAACAATGACAAATTTCTATTATGCAGCATGTGGGTTATCACAATTATAATTATTAGTTCTAGAAGTGTCATAAAGGAAAATAATATTAATGTAATAGTTTATCAGTTTCGTAATTTATCCAATCAGTGTGTTGTTACTAGTAATAGGACAAATATGATTTTATTTTGTATCTAAAGAAATATTGAATACAAGTCTGAAGAGGTTGTAATTTCATTGTATAGTTCACTGGTTAGGCTACATTTGGAGTATTTGTTTTCAGTCTTGGATTATTACTTTAGGAAATACATTGAGTTCTTGGAAAGGATTCAGAGAAGGGTTACTACAATGGTACTTTGGAAGGGTTGTCAAAAGAGGATAGGTTGAAATCTTTCAAATTGTTTTCTCTTGAAAAAAGACGAGTTAGGGATAATCGGATTGAAGTGTTTAAGATTGTAAAAGTAATTGATAGTGTTGTTATATTATCTTTTTTTCATACTTAACAGCGAGAACAATAGGACTAGGAAACATAAATATAAATTTTGGTAGGATAGGAGTCATCTTCAGCGGAGACAGTTTTATTGTTATAACACTGTGGTTTTACTTTTGAATGGATTTCCATTGGGTATTTTGAAGCAGTAAATTTAAGTAAGTTCAAGTGAAAGCTTGATAAATATATGAATAATAAGAATTTGTTTTAAGATTTTTAAAATTAATATATTGATAGTTCTGTTTAGAAAATGCAACAGCCGCGATGGACTAATAGATCCCATGTTGTCCGAAAATTTTATGTTTTCATAACGCTATGCAAAGCTATGATTACAAGAAACATTGTGATCAAGGTTGGTACTAGGTTCTGTTACACTTTTCTAAAAAAAAAACATCTCAAGACGAAGAAATCAATCAGACATGATAAATTGTTGAAGACCACTATATTTAAAATTGAATGATATCTTTTTTTTTTAAAAGACACAATAGATTGTCATCCATGTTTATTATAAAGTAAACGTTTTTATTTATTAATTGTTTAGGAAGGGTTTTCGTTCTGTATTTAGGCATAGAATTTGGTCAGCACTTTTAAACAAAACGGAGAAATGAATCATTTTTTTAAACGTTCCATCTTAGTGTATTGTTTCTTAGCTTGTATATGCTTTGATAAAATTCAAATAAAGAAAAGTTTAATTATGAAGGAGAGAGCGGAAAGGCGACAAACAAATTTCTATAATGTTATTGTTGTTTTTGATAAATTATAAAATATATTATTTTTAAAGTTAAACAAAATTTTAAATTAATAGCGTGACATACTTCCTTGTTGAGAATATCAGTTACTTTTAAATTGTTAACGGTTCACATGATCGAATTGCTTTGAACATTGAACATTTGTAAGATATTCATGTTATTTATTCAAAGGAGTATAACAGCACCCCCTACTGACAGTTATATCAATTAAGAAAACGTTTATCAGTGGATGGTGTGAGTTTGTTTGTTTTTTGAATTTCGCCCAAAGCTACACGATGGCTATCTCCCCTAGCCGTCTCTAATTTAGTAGTGTAAGACTAGAGAAAAGACAGCTAGTTATTACCACCTACCGCCAACTTTTGGACTATTCTTTTATCAACGAATAGTGGGACTGGAATTATCAAACTCAATGTAAATTGGTCATTTATTAAACTGAAATGTTATTGTCTCTAACACAAAATTCTTTGCATATATTTTTAAAGAACTGTTAAGAAACAACATTATAGACTGAGACATGTCTTTCTCTCTAACGCAACATTCTCTACATATATGTCGAAAGAATGAATAAATATAATCAAAACAGTCTTAATATTTTCTATACTTTAGGAGATGGACTGTATAGTAAACCAGATGATGTCTGTGGCAGAATACCTAGGTTGGGATGTCAGTGAACTGAAACCGGTGAGTCTTGTATCAAGCACGTTAATAAGTTGTTTGTTCGTAAGCAAAAAAGCTACAGAATAGGATATCTGTGTTCTGCACACCACGGATAGTGAAACCCGATTTTAGTGTCTTAAGTCTGTAGGAATACTGGGTGGGGCTTAGAGTAAAAATAATAAGCGTGAAGAAAGCAACACAACTTTAAATATAATTCTTACCATGAAACAAGTAAAACAGAAAACTAATATCATAGCTCTTAAAGTTATAATCATATGTAAGAACTGATTAGTTCTATGGGTATCCTTCAGGTACTTTGTAATCAATAGTTAGTTATGCAATTAAAGTTGTATTAGCTTTGGGTTTCCTTACCCGTAAATAACATTATAGTTAA
Organism: Tachypleus tridentatus; assembly: GCF_004210375.1. Classification (NCBI taxonomy): domain Eukaryota; kingdom Metazoa; phylum Arthropoda; class Merostomata; order Xiphosura; family Limulidae; genus Tachypleus; species Tachypleus tridentatus. Next base: position 100,827,591 of record NC_134828.1, read on the forward strand.
CGTTCTCCTATATATATATATATATATATTCACTTTGATGGATATCAAACAGAACCAACGAAATCAGTTTAAAGATTATGCTGAATATAGTCGTAGAACAATGCGATATCTTTATACATATAAAAAATTCCAGTCATTTTTGTAATTTGTAAATTTATCCTTACATATCCATATAAACGAGATAGCTGGTATTTCATCAATAAAAATAAGCAAAATGAAAGATTGAGCAGAACTCACTGGTACCTTACTTATTTAGGTTTTTAACTGCAATGTTAACTCTTTTTTATTAGTTCTATGTCTCAATACATGTAACTATTTTAACACGAGTTGAAATATATTATAAAAAAATCTATACCAGCTGATATTAGGGTATTTTTTATACTGTCTTGACGAAAATGTTAGCATATTTTGTAACAAATGAGATCTTATTATTAAGATGGAATACCAATACACTTACAGTTGTAAAGCTAGGAAATACATGTTACATTAAACATCTGAATGTGTAATTTGTATAATAAGACAGGTTCTGTGGACGACATGAGCGATTTATTAGAACAACAAACAAGTTATTAGATACATTGCCAAAACATACATAAAGACAGAATATGGCAATAAATAGTTATAATAAATAACATTTGTAACCTTATATTATTTCATATTTAAATGTTCTGTAAATGGTTAATCCTTTTTGTACTCTAATAACCTCCACCTTGTGACGTGTGTTCGATGAGGTTATTGGCGTACTCCATTGTACTCTAATAACCTCCACATTGTGACGTGTGTTCGATGAGGTTATTGGCGTACTCCATTGTACTCTAATAACCTCCACATTGTGACGTGTGTTCGATGAGGTTATTGGCGTAATCCACTATAATTTCACTCCAATTTGCCACTACAAGTTTCTACAACGTCTACGAGTAAAATTCCCGGAACAACATTTTCTGTTGTCTGGCGACGTTTCAGAATTCCGGATACAGTACACTGGAGTTATCTTACTGTTCTGGTAATGTCGTTTGCTTCATACCGCTTCTGGACAGTCGAACAATTTGACGTCCTGTAACTTCTGGCACATGACCAAGCATGACTCTACACCAAGCACGAAGCTTTGATATGTTTTAAGAGAGATTACACCAAAAGCACACAGTTTTTTACTCAAAACAACTTACAACTTATGCAGGCCAGAATAACAACTTGTAAAAACAACTTACAACTTATGCAGGCCAGAATAACAACTTGTAAAAACAACTTACAACTTATGCAGGCCAGAATAACAACTTGTAAAAACAACTTACAACTTATGCAGGCCAGAATAGCAACTTGTAAAAAGAACTTACAACTTATGCAGGCTAGAATAACAACTTGTAAAAACAACTTACAACTTATGCAGTCCAGAATAACAACTTGTAAAAACAACTTACAACTTATGCAGTCCAGAATAACAACTTGTAAAAACAACTTACAACTTATGCAGGCCAGAATAACAACTTGTAAAACAACTTACAACTTATGTAGGCAGAATAACAACTTGTAAAACAACTAACAACTTATGCAGGCCAGAATAACAACTTGTAAAAACAACTTACAACTTATGCAGGCCAGAATAACAACTTGTAAAAACAACTTACAACTTATGCAGGCCAGAATAACAACTTGTAAAAACAACTTACAACTTATGCAGGCCAGAATAACAACTTGTAAAAACAACTTACAACTTATGCAGGCCAGAATAACAACTTGTTCGTATTTGTCTCGTTATATTTTATCTTCTCTGTTACTACTCGGGCATTTACTCAATAACTACTTCATGCATGTAGATAATAACATTAGTATGGAACAGTATGCAAGCATGTTGGCCAAGGCTTTATAATAATAATAATAAATAAAAATGTTCAAGACATCTGCCTTTGAATGTATTTTCTAGATTTCATTTGGAAACAAAATACAGTAACTGTCTTGCTAATAAATTATTATCTGGTCATTAAAACGTAGTTTTTTGTCCAACCAATATGATCTAAGAAAAACATGACATTGGTAGTTACATTTAAATTATTATGTGTCACTACAGCCCACTAAAAAAATCCACATTTGAAAACGCAGGCTTTCTTTCATAGTTCTTTAATGCTGTGACTTGTTACCTACTTGCACAAAGTCACAGAGCAGTATATTCAACTAGAACAATCGCTAAACTTAAGTGATATACTTGTACACAGTATGTAAAAAATGTTTAGTTTTAAATAAATCACACACCTGCGACTTCTGGAAGTATGTGTAGGTTGCAGGTCGGTATTTTATGTTCTGCTGCTAATTTGAGTGTTAACGCTATAAACTAAGCCATTAAAGACCTTAAAAACTTGGGTTATTTGTCAGTAATATGATATCTCAAAATCACTATATCTCTTAATATTTTAAAATTACAAGTGTGTCTTTAAAACATTGAAAATTTCCAGAAAGAAATTCAACAGGATGTTACTTTTACCATCCTTCTATAATCCAGTATAATCGTCACTTTCCCGCATTTATTGAACTGACCTACAGTCCTCAGATCGTCAACAGAGAAATATTTTAGATATCTTAGTAGAAACGTACACTATACCAATCATAACTTAGCATACATTATGTTTTGATTCAAAGGCTATCACAGGGAAAAAATAAAATGTATAAATTTGATGATTTTTATAATATCCTAACTCTTAATTAATCACTGATAAAAGGTTAAATTTTCCCCATTTAGTCTAAAACTCCCTAGCTTAAAATGTTTTCCCTTCAAAATTTTTCCTTCCAATAGAAACTATGATAAAAAAGTGAGTTTGTTAAATGAATGGATTTTCTTTAATATTGTTTTTCTGTGAGGCTTTATTTAACTTTCCTTAAAAAAAACGAAATATTGAATTAGCTTTGTATGTTTTCTTTGAGATTTCTGTTCTTTTTCTTCCATTTAATTGCATAAGATATCTTGCAATTTTTTTAATAAACTAGAAATATAATTCATGAAATTAGAAATATATATTTCAAATAAAAACAGTGTACTGGTTTATTTTTTTTCTTAGTCCCCCTCTTGATTTACATTGTTAAAATCATGGGTTCGATTCCACTCGGTGGACTCAGCTGATAGCCTAATGTGGCTTCGCTATAAGAGAAACACACACGTTTTTCTCAGCGTTCTTGAAATGAACAGAGCATTAATTATTTTGTCACTAACATGTACTGCCATACAACAGTCACTACCACTCTTAAGACGGCTAGACCTCTCTTTCTTTCTTGGGGCTGAAAAAAGAAATTAACTAATTATGATAAGAATCTTGATGCCATTTTCCAAGTTAAATTAATCATCAGCATAACGCTTGTGAATTACATGCAATTACAGCTATTATATTAGAAAATCACTTTATCCTGGGAATATATTATCAAGTAATTGGGTGATGATTTCTTTTGTTAGTATATCCACTAATTAATCATTAACGTTACCGTCTTCGAATTTCAAAAATTGTTTTTGTAATCAGATCCTGTGCTGACCAGAGATACTCTATAAGTGGTCATAAATTACTTTCATATGAAAAGAAACAAAGAACGAAAAGAGCTTGAAAGTCTGGCTGTTGCTTCGTTTAATCTACCAAAAGTAGATAAAAATTTATCATACCATCAGTGTTATTGGTCTGCTCAGTACAACATTAAAGAAAGGATTAAAGTGATAAAGCGACTCCATCCGTATTCTTAAGATTGAGAGATCTCATTTCAACCAATCATGTAGCGCCATTTTTAGAAAGTCAAGAGTTCGGCTCTGTTGACTGAGAATGGTTAGTTCCGGACCTTAACGCTTATCACGGAGAAAGGATGAGAAAAATAGTCAACTCTCTGTGACAGTTTTTTGCTCTTGAAGTACAATCCTTGATACATCGGTGACAGATCATCCAGGCGTATTGTGATGCCCATTTGAAAATACGTTCGGCTTTAAATTTGGTCTGTAAGGTTGAAATATCACTTTTTTGTTTTATAAGCTTTCTCTTACTTCAAGACAAATTTATGTATGATCTTTACATGAAAATTATGATCTGTTTTATTTAAATATGGGCTTTATTTTTAGTTATATAAACAAAACATTAAAAACTATATTTGATTTATTGTAATAAAATCTGACATTTTGAATTTTGAATATTTAAAGAAATAGACATAATTTCACACTACATATTAGGAAACTAGAATTGTGGTTGTAAAACGTGTGCAAAGGAATTTCAGTTTCTATTCAACGCTTAACAAATGGCAACCTACAAAACTAATTACATGGATTAGAGCTCACATTTTTATCACTTTCCTGTTTTATAATGAACCAATTTTTTTATTTCTTTAGAACAAAAAGTTCTAAGTTTCTAAATGTGTGTATATGTTTCAGTACTGGATCTAAAATAACCACGTATTTCAGTTTTCGTTCTTTTCTTTAAGTTTTCATATTTGGTAAAGTGTTTTAATACCAATACTGCATCATTGACCGTTCCCATAGTGACAGTGATTGACGTAGTCTACTAAATATATGTTAAAGACATAAGTTTTGTAGCATTCTAGTTTTCTTGTTTTCAACGGAAAACTCAATGGGCTCACTGCGCTCTATCTAATGCGGAGAATCGAATCCCGGATTTTAGCGTTGTAAGTTAGTAAACTTATTTCTGACCAACCTGGAAGCTGCAATAATTTTAACGCTCATTTCCTACTAATTTAAAACTATTCCTCAAAATCAGTAATAAAAACGAGTTATTACAGTTAGTTTTTACTGAAAGTTAACAGCAAGATGATATCTTCATCTTAAACTATATCATTGTTTTTATATTCTTGGTTAACCTGTTGTATTAGAAATGTCTCTGATTGGAGTTAAAACCATGGAAGAAATACTTCAAATGCGAATATTTTACCTACAGAGTTTCCTCATTAAAGCAGCTCTCCTCTGATTAATGTATGAGGCCATTGAAAACTTATATCACGTTTGGTAGATATTTCAAAGTGGAATGACACATATCTTCGGATGTGATCCATAAACCAAAACAGATGTACAATTATTTTATTTCTAAGACACTCAAGAATGGATAATTTCCAAACATTACACTCAAAAGTACAACTTTTCATTTTTCAATATCAGTTGTTAACTCACAGAGAAGAAAAAAAACTCTAATGGAGTCATTCTTGTATCAAGTAAAAGGAAAAGAAACGTTAGTGGTTGTTTTTGATTTAATATTTCGTGTAGCTGAAGCTTTAACCTTTATGTGGTATGAAATGTGAGGTAAGAAAACTTTCTGAGTAGATTAGATAAAAGCGATTAGAAGTAGTAGTTGGTTCGGTTTTCGGTATAACAATTAACTCACTAAAGATATGTTTTATGGTTAAAATGCGGTATTTAAATAACACGGTTAACCCTCTCAATGGCTTTATTTCACTTCTAAAAACAAAGTTAATTAATTAACAATGAGACCTAAGATTTGAAACGTAGACTGTTTAACGTCGATATGTCCTAAAAGTAGATTTTATCACTAACATATATATATTAATTAAGCAATATGATAATAGTCCTAGATGCAAACTGTCATATCATAACGTATATAAAATTGTATAACTTCTTTATATAAGATATTACAAGACATGATGGTGGAAATTGACTATGATGCTGATGGAACAGTTTCTTTGGAAGAATGGAAACGTGGAGGGTTGACAACAATACCACTTCTGGTTCTTCTCGGTCTCGATTCGGTACGTTTTGGTATATATTATTGGGTTTACTGTTTATCAGTAATTATCAGTTTCTTTTGTGTTTTTCTGTGCTTAGATTTGGTAAATTTATGATACAATGTTTACGCTTTTTGTTAGAAAACATATTAATTTTAGTTGATTAAATTCACAAAGTTTAGCAAGGATGTTTTGGGTGTTTTTAGTGGTCTAAGGTTAAAAAAACTTTAAACACTGTATTGTTTGCTTTCATTTGTTCTTAGCAAATTGAATACATTTCTCAGCACGAATACTTGTTTCAGTTTATGTAAAACACCTCCTGTGAAAGTTATTTCATTTTACCTGGATCACTGTGAACATTCTTCCAAGTTCTCCTATGACTGGATTTGACAGAACACTATTCTCTTCAACAATATTCCTTTCACTCACTTTAACTCTTGTTCTTGTTTTCAATACCTTTAACTTGTTTGGAACCTATCCACATAAGTTCTTTTAACGTCTCTAAGAATTTATATTTGCAACATTACAAACAAGTTTGGCTTTTTTATTTTTTCTAACCTAGCATGTCAAGGACGATGGCAATCATGTTTGGCGGTTAAAAAACTTCAGTCGACCAGCTTATTGTAACCTCTGTCTCAACATGCTGGTAGGCTTCGGCAAGAAAGGCCTAAGTTGCCTTTGTAAGTAGAGTTTTAAGTTAACTAAAACTGAAACTAATTATTCAATTTATGGTTCATTATAGTTAGGTGTCTAACTAAAACACGCAGAAACAAACCGTTGAAAAATATATAATATTCTACTGAATGCATATGCAGGGATATAACTTGACATTTATCTTACATAAATAAACATTAAAAATTTACGAAACAAGAGAACTAAAAAACTATTAATTTTAAAAGGGGAATGAATATTGTCTGAAACTACAAAATCAAGTGAAAAGCACAGATTATAATTTGAAATTTAAAACTAGGGAAATTAAAAAAGTAAAAAACTTAGCTGAAAATCGTGTCTACATTATTTTCTCATGCTACAAATATCTATTTTGAATCAACTAAAACTGGTAAGTACTGTAAACGTAGAGCCAAAATAGAAACTTGTAGATTCACAAAATAATGTAGGCATTATTTCTAGTCCAGTTTGTTTACTTTTTACAGAGTCTAGTTGTAAGTTTGAAAACATAATTTATGTATTTTTATTCAACATGTTTTTGTACTTTCTTCACGATTTCTACTCACATTTCTGAACCAATAATTTTTAATTATCTTGTATAATAAGCTTATCTTAATGTCTCGACAACTGGCATCATGCTCTCCAAGAAAGAAGATTTTCAATAACATATTAGATAAATTCAAAATCATCAAAAATATGTTAACAGCTAATCAACAAGCATCAGAGAGGCAAATTATCTTAACAGCTAGCTAGTAAATGTTACAGTGGTAGAAACGTCTTAATAGCTAACCCACAAGCATTAGAGTTGCAGAAATATCTTAACAGCTAAGTAGCAAGCGTTACAATGGTGGAAGTATCTTAACAGCTAAGTCACAAGTATTATAATAATCTTAATGACTAATCAACAAGCTTTACAGTAACGGAAGTATATTAACAGTTTTGTAGTGGAACTGAGACAGAATTGTAGTATTTATGGTGTTGATCTCAGTAGCACAACACTTCGTCTGCGGCCTTACAACGCCTGAAACCAGTAGTGGGCAGAGCACAGATAGTCCATTATGTAGCTTTGTGCTTAACTTCACACAAACATATAGTTTATGGTATTATATTAAAATATACCTTAGTAGTAGGGTGCATTATCATACAGCGTAAGTAAAATTGGCTTGAAGTTAACAAAGTCGTTGGTTTGCTCCAATTGGACACTGTGTGTGTATTTTCTCATAGCAAAGCCACATCGGACTATCTACTGAGTCCATCGAGGGGAAGCGAACCTCTGATTTTAGCGTTGTAAATCTGCAGACTTACCACTGTACTAGCGGGGGGCAATTGGACACTAATAAGATATTTATCAGAAAATTAAAAATGACTTCTATAAGTAAACAAAGCCGGGAGAGAAATTTCATCTTCAAGTAATTTTAAACTAAGACTGAAACTCAACTAAGCTCAAATCTAATGCCTTTTCTAGGAAATTTAAGTTACCGTGTAGTCTAATAAATTCTTTGTATGGACCAACTATTGCTCTTATATTTCGTTACAGTTTGTAAATACACAGTTCACGAGCGCTGTGTTCAGAAAGCACCAGCGTCCTGTATCAGCACCTACGTGAAGTCCAAGAGAACGTCCCAGGTTTGTCTATGATTAATAACGTACAGTTTCAGTTCTCAAACAAAGCACAGTAAGTCATGTGACTGGTGTGTAACATTAAGTCAAACATGCAAATAAAGTAAATTTATATTATTTTTCAGAGAAACGTCAGCTCTTATTTTCGAAACGCAACTAAACTTTTCATTTTCCACATTTTATTCTTTAAAACATGGCTGATGTACATGAATGTAACATAATGTTTATATCAGATTTCTAGTTATATGTCAAATTCTAAATTTTTATATGAAAATATTGAAAAATCTCAAAATCCCCTGTTTTGTTTGTACAAAAAAGTTGTGTACAAAAAATACTGAGAAAAACTTAAAATCTTCTTTTTTGTATCGATAAAAAATTAAAATTTTATGCAAAAATACTGAGAAAAATTCAAACTTCCTGGTTTGTTTTTATCATACAATATTTATTCTGAATACACCGAAACTACTAGTATTATTGTAAAGTTATTCTGAGAGAAAAGGTATTATAAATAAGCAAACAACAACAACAGGTTCTTCGGACCGGTTTATAAGACGTGTACTATTCTTGTCAAAGAACACACACTAAGATGCATTTGTTGTTTCTTCCGGCTGTCTTCTAGAAATACAGAATTCTTTATTCCTTTTTTATTTTACCAAAGTATTCAACATTCCTTATTTGCGTTATCAATCTAACTGGATTCCAAGTTTAACGGAGATTGGCGAATTTAACAAGAATTTACAACCTTATTTATTTTTTCTTCCACTTCTAGACCTTACTGCATCATTGGACCGAGGGGAACTGTACAGGAAAATGTAGTAAGTGTAAGAAGCCAATTAAATCGTACAACGGAATCACGGGACTTTTCTGTCGATGGTGCCAGATGACGGTAAACTACAGTTTGTAGCTATTGCGACACCTAACGTTCTTAACATTAACATGAAGTAAATAATTAACTAGGCTAATACAGAAACGCCAAAAAATATTCTTAGGTATTTCTGTTAGTCACTTATTGTGCCACTACTAAAATACTGAGAAAATAAATATTACCAGTAATAATGGTAATGTAAGTGAGTTTTAATGTTATTAGTCATTCATCAGTTAATATAATTTTAGATTTATAATATAATTCCTCGGTATGGCAAAGTATTCTATTCTAATCTATTGGAATACTTGGTAAAGATGGGCTATTATAGAAAGTCTCTAAATGTATCTTTTGTAAGAATGTTATTATTACAGTATAATATATCATTCGGTGGGCTAATATAGAAACACCCAAAATAAATAACGCCCGTAACAGATGTACTTTCAGATAAAACTATTTTAGACTATGATAGTTTGGAAATAGTAATCAGAAACGTAATGTTGCTATAGACAACAATATAATTGTACAAATAATAAAACGATTATATATTAATGTTCCTAACAACTCTGTTTCTAGTTTCCCAACTTTCTTTAAAACATTTCTTTCTGTGCATTTTTAACCAAAAATCTTGAAACAGCTTTTTATGTCACAGATAAAAAGTTTGAAAATTACCTTTACCTCACTATAATACTTATGTTGTGATTACCATAAGGCACTAACATAAACCTTATTGTACTTATTGACACTACACTATTTATTCGATTCTTTAAGGTTCCTCTAGAACAGTGGTTCTTAACCTGGGTTCAATCGAACCCCAGGGGTTCGGTGAGTCAGTATCAGAGATTCGGCGGAGGTCAAGACACACATACTGATACATGGCTCATTTTGTGCATAAATAAAATATCTACTTATGTTTTAAATTTGAAAAATTCATATTTTATTTTTCCAATTACGAAGGGTTCAGTGAATGCAAGTACGAAACTTCTGGGGTTCAGTACCTCCAACAAGGTTAAGAACCACTACTCTAGAAGAATACTGTATAATAGTTGTTGGTAAAGAAAACATGAGACATGATGCAGCTGAACTAACATTATACATTCTTATTTCCTGACAAACATAAGGAACAGAAAAATTAACCATTATATAAGAAATATAACTTATTAACATAAAGTTATTACATGATTAATGGTTTAGTATAATGACGAAATTCTTATTTGAAACACACGAGAGTATTAGTAAGAACCCCCTACCAACAAACGTGTTTGATAACATAAAACACGAAAATCTATATTGTTTGCTGTCTGAGAAAAACGTCTCTTAAACAGCTTTGAACAACATGATCCAGATTCATCACAAACTCTGATGAATATGCTTTAGTAATTTAATCAAATAAGATTTAGATTGATCAGGATGTTATCAATTATTTACTTTAAAAGAATGATCACAAAACCAATCAAACAAGTCAACATCTTTGCTGTCTTAAAGCACCAAACGCTCTATTAGTTACAGAGACCCACAAATCAGCTCGTCATACTGTTTACTGTATCTAGATCCACAGGAACTATTACGAATTCATTAAGGTATCCCTATTTGTAAGTTCATCCAAGACGTTGTTGGAAAATTAGATATTAAAACTATTTGCAAGATTGTTGACTGAATGATGAATATTACAAGTTACAAAGAACAACATACTTTAAAACCTTAAAGGCAGATCCCTTATTATCTGCAGCTACAAAAGATAATAATGGTTGTTTCAGGTAATTTAATGGGTTGGACAAGAAGACATAATTTACAATTAACTGATTACCAATACTTTCATATAAATAACCTTAATTCATAATTAACTGATTACCAATACTCTCATATAAATAACCTTAATTCATAATTAACTGATTACCAATACTTTCATATAAATAACCTTAATTCATAATTAACTGATTACCAACACTCTCATACAACTAACCTTAATTCATAATTAACTGATTACCAATACTTTCATATAAGTAACCTTAATTCATAATTAACTGATTACCAATACTCTCATACAACTAACCTTAATTCATAATTAACTGATTACCAATACTTTCATATAAATAACCTTAATTCATAATTAACTGATTACCAATACTCTCATATAAATAACCTTAATTCATAATTAACTGATTACCAATACTTTCATATAAATAACCTTAATTCATAATTAACTGATTACCAATACTCTCATACAACTAACCTTAATTCATAATTAACTGATTACCAATACTTTCATATAAATAACCTTAATTCATAATTAACTGATTACCAATACTCTCATATAAATAACCTTAATTCATAATTAACTGATTACCAATACTTTCATACAACTAACCTTAATTCATAATTAACTGATTACCAATACTCTCATATAAATAACCTTAATTCATAATTAACTGATTACCAATACTTTCATATAAATAACCTTAATTCATAATTAACTGATTACCAATACTCTCATATAAATAACCTTAATTCATAATTAACTGATTACCAATACTTTCATATAAATAACCTTAATTCATAATTAACTGATTATCAACACTCTCATATAAATAACCTTAATTCATAATTAACTGATTACCAACACTCTCATATAAATAACCTTAATTCATAATTAACTGATTACCAATACTTTCATATAAATAACCTTAATTCATAATGAACTGATTACCAATATCATCATATGACTAACCTTAAATTTAACATTGATCATAATTTTTTTCAATATACCGTATTTTGCGCCTAATAAGCCGAATTTCTGGCCCTAAATTTTGGACCTGATTTTTGGGGGTCGGCTTATTGGCCGATCACCAGCTTTGGACCAAAAAATACCGAAGACCAAAATCGGCCCTAAAATCATACCTTTGATCTCACAGTTACGACAGAGTTATTTCAGTTGAATAAACTTTATTTATTAATAGAAAAAGGTCTATACATTACGAATGACATGTATTCATAGAAATAACAAAATTCATAAAAAATATACACTTTAATCTCAGAAATTTATTAAAATCCATCAAATTCATCATCTTCATCGTCAGAAGCACCAAATAATAGATTCCAATCCTCGGCAGAGACCTGGTCGTCGTACGGGTCATTCTCTGGTATTATTAGCTGAGTGAGTGGAATGTTGTCTTCCTCGTCGTCGTCCAACCACAACATATCATCTTCCGTTCCATTTGAGATGCTGCATTTTTTAAATGACTTCTCCACAGGTTAAACACTAATATCGTCCCACAATGACACGACCCACACGCAGACGGTAGCGAGTGATGCAGCGCGCATATTTTCGGCAGCAGTAACACTTTCATTGCCGGAAACCATCCACTCATTCCAGCATTGACGGAGCCTGTCTTTAAAAGTTTTATTTAAACACACATCTAAGGGCTGTATCACAGATGTCAGCCCACCGGGAATAACTGCAATATCGGTATTGCATCTTTTGATCGCGGCTTTAACGTTTTCACACAGGTGGGACTTAAACATATCCCAAACGAGCAGAGATCTAGATTTCATCAGTCCGCCAGGACGACGCGCCCACACTTCGTTAATCCACTTGATGCATCCTTCGTCATCCATCCATCCGTTTTCTTGTACATGGACGATCACTCCTTTCGGAACTTTCTTCTTCTTAGGAAATGCTTTTCTTTTGAAAATTACCATAGGCGGTAATTTTGTCCCATCAGCAAAGCATGTTAAGACTACAGTGAAACGTTGTTTCTCGTGGCCCGTTGTATTAACCCAAACGGTTTTCTCGCCAGTTTTGTTAACGGTTTTGTTTCCAACCATATCGAAAACGATCGGAGTCTCGTCCATATTCCCAATCATTTGTAGAGGGTAGTTGTGTTTTTGGCGATGATGAATGATAAATTTCTGGACAAAGCACGTTAAGACTACAGTGAAACGTTGTTTCTCGTGGCCCGTTGTCTTAACCCAAACGGTTTTCTCGCCAGTTTTGTTAACGGTTTTGTTTCCAACCATATCGAAAAAAATCGGAGTCTCGTCCATATTCCCAATCATTTGTAGAGGGTAGTTGTGTTTTTGGCGATGATGAATGATAAATTTCTGGAACGAGGTGATTTTATCATCCAAGTCACTTGCCAGTTTCTGCGCGATCTTCGTTTTCTCTCGAAGTACAAGGCTGTGTCGCTTCATGAAGCGGGTACACCAGCTGTTGGTTGCCTTAAAGTCTCTTGAATTTTCTTTATTTCGACCAGCCCACTTTAGTGCAAAAATACGGATCTGGGCACGCGTGACAGTCAGGCCGGTTTTCATTCACCCATGTCGCTACATCTTCTTTCAGTTTCGGTTCCTTTTTCTGGTTACAATTACTTGTTTTCGACATTTCTTTTAGCACACATTCTGCTTTCTTCCATTCACGGACCTGTTTTTCATTCACACAGTAATGACGAGCGACATTCATATTTGAGGTTTTCAAGGCTAGCTCTACTACTTTCAATTTAAAAGCAGTATCATAACGCATTCTTTTTTTTTTGCAGGTGTAGACATCTTTGGCTTTTGACGGTACAATGATAAACTCCCACTACATACCCCTGGTATTTATACCCTGGGTTAGTGATTTTAATTACTGAGTAAAAATTCTGGAATTTCATTGGTTACCTAATTACAGTGAGTGGAGCCAATAACGAATGACATATTGATTCCATCTCTGTCTCAATACGACACGTTCTGCTTTACTACAGAACGCCAATGATCACACACAACATGCATGCTGACGCTGAAACGAGACTAAGAAATCATTTTGAAGAAACTTGTCACTTCTTAAAAATGGCTTCGGCTTATTGGGCGGTAATAAGCAAAAACCCTCATTTTCAGAGCTGAAAATTGGCCTCGGCTTATTCGGCGATTCGGCTTATTAACCGGAAAATACGGTATTTATAATACCGTTCAATATTCATAAATAACTATGATATTAGCTTGCGAGACATTTAACCCGTTCTGATGTTTGGGGTTTTGACGTAATTTAATATCTTGTTGTTCACAATAATATGACTTTGTTATCTTTTTGAAAATCAATATAATAAGAAGTTATATTATCAATATAATAATTTCTCGGTATGGTAAAGTATTCAAGTCTAATCTATTGGAACACTTGGTAAAGAAACCAGTTAATTATAAGTAGAATAGGCTAGCCTATATTTATTTATTTATTTTTCCATCGACAGGAAAAGTTGAAACCATAAAAAATAAATGTGTGAGAAACAGCTGCTACTTTCTTTGACTATGTAAGAAATCCAATTATATTTTAAGTCAAAATATTTAAGATTAATAGAATAAATACATAATAGCACAAATAAATAATAAAAAACACAAGCAACAGAGATGTGTGAAATGTTTTCTACGAATGACTTTAGAGATATGTAAAATTCCGTGTATAAATGACTACAAATATACGTATGATTTCTTTCTTAAATTAAGTAAAAAAGACAAATTTATTTTTACGTCTCTTTCGTCTTTTTAAACTACCCCAATGTCCAATATAGCTTGTTTCCTTACAAGTGTACTCGAATAGCTAATTAATAAATTGTATTTCCACTACAACTCTAACAGTGAACAAAACTATGCATTTTTCGCGGTGACGGAAAACCCACTTGAAGTTAAAAATTTAACCCGAAGATGACCTAAGAAGGTCGAAACGTTGTTCTCTGCATTATTAGTAAAACTGTTAATACCCACACCAGCCGTCCTGAGAAACATTTATATGCATTTTTATCTTAAATCGTTTAAGTAATAGAATAATAACTATTTTCTTAACGATACCACCCAAACGACATAACTCCCTATTTATATCCATGTATACCTTTTCTCCATGTATATAGCTCCACAACCATTGCGCCTCCCAGGTGAAACCTGAATGCAATCTCGGAAAGCACAGAGACCATATCCTGCCTCCAACCTGCATTTGTCCTATTGTTCTTGTGAGTGTTACTAACATTATTACTGTGTTATTACAATTACTGCTACTTAGGCTTCTCAATATAATAATGATGTCAGGTTACATACTAGTTTTTGCTCATCGGTTACAAATTCATTCTTGAAAAATAACCAGTTACATTTAGTTAATCTTCTCGCCGTTGGTTACACTTAGATGTGAAACATTTATTTTGGTGGTATTACTCTTACAACCGAGTAAATAAAAGGTTACACTCTACTGAAAAACATCTGCCCTTCGCAACATCACAAGATAATAAATATAAAACATGGTACCTACAATCATCTGATTAGATAAGTACCTTCTTGAAACTTTTCGTTCATGGATCTTGAGCAGAAGTAAATATCAAACATTTGCTAGTATTTCGTGTCTTTAGTTGAAAGTTTATTGATAAAATGTTCTGTTTCATTAAATCATAAGAAACGTTGTAAGTTAAGTTATTCTACAGTTTAAAATGTGTACGTCATTGATTTTCATTGTAATGTTCTGTCAGTTAGATAAAATGTTCTGCTTCATGAAATCGTTAGAAACGTTGTGAGTTGAAGTTGCGTAAATCATTGATTTTTATTGTGCTATTCACGAGGGCTTTGAAGTATTGTATTTCACTATTCACTTTCTTGTTTTATTATATAATAGCACACAGCATACCTGCTATTTCTTTTATAGCAATAAGGTAAATATGAATTCTTTGTTATCCTAAAAATAAACTTACTTTTATTTTGATGTGTAGGTAAACTATAGTTTTTAGTTGTTCACTTGTTTTATTTCATCATATTATAAATGATACAACTAATCCTGACTACTTTTTGTTTGTTTGTAATTAAGCACAAATATATATATATACACATACATAATGGACAATTTTTCTCAGCCCACTACGGGTATCGAAATTCCGTTTTAGCGTTGTAAGTCCGCAGACATACTGCTGTGCCAGTGGGGGATTGCCTTTTACTCTAACTGAAATGTATAGACTTATAAATATTTTATTTCTTGTATTTTATTACGAAAACGTGGAATTTCTTCTTTAATTTTTCTGTTGTAATGTTATTACATAAAGACCATCTTATTATCTGTATAAACTTATTATTTTCATTATTTGTTAGGAGAGACAACGAAGTGTATCAGGTGGACAAAAGAAAAACTTATCTTGGTCAGATTCTAGCATGGCAACAACAGACAGCAGTCAGAGTGTTGTAAGTTGTTATCAGAATATACCTGTCATATTTACTGTCCCAGCAGTACGTTATTGTGATATCAGAAATATGTACGTCGTGTTTATTGTCAAGGTAGTCAGTTATCGCAATATCGGTATACACACGTCGTATCAACTGTCACATTACTAAGTTGTTGTCATGTCACTGTACACTCATCGTCTGTTGTTATCAGAGTAAGTCGATGTAACATAAGTACATACGTTTTGTGTTTAATGTCAGAGCATTGGGTCAATTAAGTTATTGCACTAGTAATGATAATTCTGCTGATACATCATATATTTCTAAATATACCTATTAATATATATTTATTTATTACATGTCGAAACACATTTGTTAAGCTGAGTTTGTATGATAACGTTCTTATTTATTATAATGGTTAATTTCAATAGCTATCTAAATTCATTAACTTTGATGGCCATTATAGATCTATATAACTTATATAACATACAGTATTAATTATAGTTACCTCCTCTATACATCAGGTGTTTTAGTGGAAATGCTTTTAATGTAAAATTATAATGAAATTTTAAAACATTGTAATGTATCTTTAGTTTTCTGTAAACTTTAACTTGCCTAGAAACCAACTCTTTACCTTTAATAATAGCAGCTTTACTAGAAATAAATTTAATTTAAATTTTAAATCAGAATTATAATTTTTCGTGGTTTTTAAATAAATTAACAATTTGTACTTGGATATGTTATTCGTTTATTTTATTAATTATTCACAAATATTGTATATTTAAATAATTTGTAGAACTGAGTTACAATGCTTGCGGAAACGAAACGTAATACTGATAGAGATAGTTTGTAGTGATTGCGAAATTAAGTTACTACAACAGGAAGATTTTGCTGTAAAACTTTTGGATTTAAAGCTAAAGCGCAAGACTTTTAGGCTTAAGTCGTTATACTTATTGTAGAATCTGTTCTTAATGCTTGCATTATTGATTTCTATTGGCTGTCTAATATAATTGTAACGATCCATAGGTTGAGTAAAATTAAAACAACGGAATATTATCTGAAGTTCAACAGTAATTAGTCAAAAAAATTTAAAATTTGTTATGTAACAGTAGCATGAGTACGAAACTAGCGTTTAAAAAATAACATTTGAAAACCAACAACATAAACTATACCTTAGAAATTGCTACCCGCTTACGTTATTATGATTAAAATGTTACTGACAGGAAAGCGGCTAGACTGATCTTGGTAAATGTGCATCAAGGTAAACCGATATTTACTTTAGATCGTAGCAAACAACATAAAGATTAACATTGCATGAGTTCTTTCTCTGACAATATTTTCCTAAAAGCTAAAGTGCTTGTTTGTTAGAATAGTATTCTTGATTGAAGCAGATATACATAATTTGGTACCACTACAAATTTTAATGTGTGAAATGACTAGCTTCAAATATCTGTTTCTAAAACTGTATTCTTCATTAGTACCTTTTACTTGTTCTAGGGATCGCCAATGTCTTTTCAAATCACCCCACTTCCAGACACACATCCTTTGCTGGTTCTTGTGAACCCTAAAAGCGGTGGAAGACAAGGCATGAGGTACTTCCGACGTAATGCTACAGGGAAACGAATATTATTTTATGGATAGTAAACTGAATTGTAACAATATATATTTAAACTGAAGTTGAGTTGAATGAATTTTATTTGTCACGTGAAAGGGTGAACATTTTCAAACTGGTGAAATTTTAATTCTAAAATTAGTTGTGGTAATGCAATATTTAATAATATAAACAGACGTTCACAGAAACATCTTTATTTAGGTTAACTTTCACCATCACTTCATTGTACATGATTGTGCTCATTCATCACGAACCTTCGGTATCGAAATATCAAATAACTATTCAAAATCATGTATTTCGTCAAACCAAACATGCTCGCCCTTTCTGCCGTGGAGGCGTTATAATGTTACGATCAATCCCACTAATCGTCGGAAAAAGAGTAGTCAAAGAATCGGCGGTGGGTGGTGATGACTAGCTGCCTTCCCTCTAGTTTTATACTGCCAAATTAGGGACAACAAGCGCAGATAACCCGCTAGCTACGGCCAACCTTTGGACTACTCTTTTACCAACGAATAGGGGAATTAACCAATACATTATAACGCCCCCATGGTTGAAAGGAAGAGCATGTTTGGTGTAACGGGGATTCGAACCCGTTACCCTCAAATTTAAAGTCGAGTGCCTTAACCACCTGGCCATGCCGAGCCGTCTTTGAAACTTGAATTGTTCACTAAGTATATTTACATGTTCCCGTACTAGACTTTGAAGCCATCTAGTGGTAGATCGTATATAATAATCTAGGTTCTACCATTAAATGGCTCCAAACTGAAGAAACTTTTTGTTTGTTTAATATTAAGTACAAAGCTACACAATGGCGTATCTGTGTTCTGTCCACCACGGGTATCGAAACACGGTTTTAGTGTTATAAGTCCACAGACATATTACTGTTTCTCTGGGGGGCACATACTAAGATACAAAACCGCATTCATAGTTTTGTGTTACTTCTATTTCTGATAATACAGTACTGTTTGTATTTTTTCAGGATTCTAGGAAAATTCCAGTATTTGTTAAATCCAAGACAAGTATACAACATCACCAAAGGAGGTCCCATGCAAGGGTAAGAAATAGATCACCTATAGTCTTATTCTAAATTATTAAAATAAAATTAAAAACTCTCGAATTTAATTGTTCTTGTAGTGGATCAAAAATAACCTAATTCTTGCTCGAACCACAATTTTTACGGCTTTATTTTCCCTCGTGACCATAATACAGATATTAATAAATCAATCACATATATATACAGAGATGCCAACTATTTCAAATGACTGACCGTTATGATTGTAGACATAGCCTTTTCACAGTTTTTGTCATTTAGATATGCTAGAAACAAGACAATCTGGTGAACGAGGCCTCTTTTTTCCAACTTGTGAACGATCGCATTGGTGTTTCTGTGCCGCTTAGAAAACGAGAAATACCCATCTACGCGAGGACTGATTGGCTGACAAGCACTGATGACGTAACTATGGATTCCCCACGTACCCAGTACGGAAAAGCACAACACTCAAACTATTGGTAGACGTCGGAGATACAAATATTTTTTTATTATTTCAAGCACAAACACGATTATCGCAAGTAGCCATTTGGACTGTCTTTTATTTATTATCAAAATTTATTTGTATCTCACTAGAAATTTTCTTTTTAACCCTTTCAAGCCCTGGGGGAACAATTTATCACTTTATTGTATAGGCTTATATAATCTATAATAATTTGGGAGTTGCAACAAGTCGTAATATTTGTCTATATGAGCGTATAGTCGTAATGTATAAACCAAAATCGCAATGATTACGCTCAAATCGTAATGGTTGGCATCTCTGCATATATGATATTTTGAAATAACTATTTTTCTAAAACAATCTCTTTTATGTTATAGACAAGCATGTTGAACTTATGTTTTAGTTTGAGTTTTGCTTAAGGCTACACGAGGACCATCTGCGTTAACTGTCCCTAATTTAGCAGTGTAAGACTAGAGAGGAGGCAGCTAGTCATCACTACCCATCGCCAACACTTGGGCCACTCTTTTACCAACGAATAGTGGGACTGACCGTCACATCATAACGCCCCCTTCGGCTAAAAGGCGAGCGTGTTTGATGTGATAAGATTTGAACCCCCGACCCTCAGATCACGAGTCGAACCTCTTAACCACCTGGCCTGGTTTTTTATGTACTTTCAAAAATCAAATGTGTCTTTCTGATTTATATTATTGGGAATACCTGCATCATAACACAAATATATTTAAATAAATATATATATTTATTTATTAACATAAATCAAAAAATTAGTTATGTTTCAGGATTTTGTTACACCTCTTATTTTGATTTTGAATTATTTTTTCTAAATTATGTGAACAAATGTTACGTTTATTGTCTGTTATGTTACACTAAGGCGTTTCAAAAAATTTCGCATTTCTTTAGTGATACTACAAAAAGTATTGTAGTCATGTACATAAGCTTCGCAGTTTTAAAGACGTTAATGTTGTTTCGAATTAAGCACAAAGCTACACAATGGGCTATTTGTGCTCTGCCCGCGACGGGTATCGAAACGGGGTTTTTAGCGTTGTAAGTCCGCAGACATACCGCTGAGCCACTGGAGTGCCGGTTTTAAAAAACTGTAACATTTATTTTACTGACACTAGAACATGTATCGCAGTTATTTGCATAAGGCTTTGCACGAAAACCACTGATACTGCTTCTCTGATAATGTATTGCATAATTACCACGAACGCTAAGCAGATAAGATCATACAATATTTACAAAGATTCCTATTTATGTATATAACATTTCAAGTCTAAAACTAATTATTCCATATAACAACAAATCCCAACTTGATATTTGTGTTTAAGTTTACAACCTGTTCATGTAGTATGTTCTAGAATGTCCCAACTAAAATGCATTTCGAAGGGCCCGGCATGGCCAGATGGTTAAGGCGCTCGACTCGTATATAAGGATCGCGGTCCGACTTCTCGTCCCACCAAACATGCTTGCCCTTTCAGCCATGGGGGCGTTATAATGTGACGGTCAATTCCACTATTTGTTGGTAAAAGAGTAGCCTAAGAGCTGGCGGTAGGTCGCGATGATTAGCAGTTTTCTCTCTAGCATATCACTGCTAAATCAGAGACGGCTAGCGCAGATAGCCCTCGTGCAGCTTTACACGAAATTCAAAAACAAACAAACGTTTCTTAAAATAATTAGCTTCATATATTTTTTTTTCATTAATATAGTATACATTTACTGATTATAAAAATACTTTTATTCCGAATAAAATATGCTAAAATGGATACAGATTGCTTTCAAATTATTTTGATCTTCATTCCTTATGTTAACTGCTAGAAAAACAAACTGGGCTCAGCTCCTGTTCCAAACACAAGTTTTTCTTATCTAATTTCTGTTGGCTTTACGTTCTTTGTTCTCTGCACTAAAATACCTTTGAATACAATACTTGTAGTAATGCGTTTTGTTCTTAAGAGTAATTTAGTTTTTGGTCTGAGAGTAGAAATGTTTTATACACATCTGAATACGTATTGTGTATTATCTAGTTCAAAGATATAGTTTACGCATTAGCAATGGAAGAACAACGTTTCATAAAAAGATAGTTATGCATGCTATGAAATATTACACATACGTTATGCTTATGTAGAAAACTTCATATATGAAACCCACTTTCACCGGAGGCGCATAGAGAAACACACCTTTTATTCAGGAAGTTAGGACTTGTTATACAGTGTTTAAAAAATTAGTCTACTGTATACATTAATTACTTTCCTCGCAAATTATCATTGCATCTATGAATTCTCTTTGTCTATTATTCTTTCAACAAACCACGTTGGTAGTTTGATTGTGAGTGTTAATGTGCAAAATCGTGAGATTGTTCTTCTATTTTGCCCACTTCTTGGCCGGCTATATCTCCCGGGCACCACACAAGTAGATAATTGCTTGTAGAGTTTTGTGAAAAGGAATGTTTGTGTGAATAGCTCGTGAAATGTGAAGGATCTTAAAGCAGCCTTTCGTAAAGAAATAGTGACATCAATAAACATTATTTAGAGCAGATAATACTGACAGTTGATTCTTTTTGGTAGACGTTTGATACACCGTCCACCAAGTTCAAACTTTCTCGAATAAAACTCGTTGTTCTTTAAGATTAGTTATCTTTAAGGTATAGTACATTAAGTACGGAGTTATCCTTGTAATAATGCTGAACTTCGAGGCGTCATGGAAGCACAGATAGCCCATTGTGTTAAGTTTGTGTTTAATTAGAAATAATCAATCGAAACGTCATTAGTTTCTTTCAGGAATACACTTGAAAACACTGACTTACATTTTCAGTTTGCAGTTTTTCAAGGACGTACAAGACTTCAGAGTTCTTTGTTGTGGAGGTGATGGAACTGTTGGCTGGGTATTAGATACTATTGGTGAGTTGCATAGCTCGTGTTATCTATCTATATAGAAATTAAGTTTTAAAACTGTACGCTAACCACTTCAACATGAGTTCCTTAATCTTCAGTTACTTCCTAATGTAGGGCATAGTTGAATATACCAAAGCTCTTAATTGTACACTAATCTCTAAACGATCTGCCATATTGTAAACATCATAGTGAGTTACCTTATGTTATCAACCTATGCAAAATTAAGTTTAGTTGTAGACGACAAAAGTGTATTCTTAATGTTGCTATAATATAGCAATTGCCGATCCTGTAGCCAACAAACAAGACAAAGCCAATTTACAACAATAATTATTCACAAGTTTATTAAATCATAATAAGAATAATTCTACAGTGAAAATATCTATGCAATTAAAAAGCAATATTGACACAATCACAAAAACACACTAAAATTAACCGAACTGGTCAGATTTAATAATTTCTCATTACAATATGCCTTAACAAGCCTAATTTCACCGTCACATACAATTCTAGCTTTTTTTTACATCGTCACCCACAACTCCAACTTTTATTTTAAAATCGTCACCCACAATTCCAAGTTTTCTAAAAGTTCGAGTGTGATGACTTTCGACAGTTGGTTTGGTCTCTGCAGAAGGTACTAACATCACACCACCTTTAGCGACATCTATATATTGTTAAAGTGTTTTAGAAAATTCTAGACTGTAAAAACATCTGTATGTGAATATCATCACATCCTCTCTGGAAAGTTCGATTTTATTAAGTTCGCTGACTTCCGATCTACATTCCGGACAGTTTCAGTACTTGAGGCTTCAGTCTCGAGCGTCCCAGAATGTTCAATAACTGTTCTGTAGCTCGGAAATATTTTATGAGAATTAATCATATTAGTTATGTTAAGGACCAGGTTTATTTGGCTTCCACATTCTAACCGGGTATTAAGTTCAGTTTAACCATTACAGTATTATTATTTATTATTAATACTACTACATAACAAGTGTTACCTACAAACAATGAGCTTACCTGTAAACACGGGTTGTATTCTTATTAGTTACCTCTGAAAATAAAGCAGGATGTGGAAAATAAAGTGGAATATGCAATAACTAGTTACCTACCAAATACCAAATACATTGTTAAAGTGTTTTAGAAAATTCTAGACTGTAAAAACATCTGTATGTGAATATCATCACATCCTCTCTGGAAAGTTCGATTTTATTAAGTTCGCTGACCTCCGATCTACATTCCGGACAGTTTCAGTACTTGAGACTTCAGTCTCGAGCGTCCCAGAATGTTCAATAACTGTTCTGTAGCTCGGAAATATTTTATGAGAATTAATCATATTAGTTATGTTAAGGACCAGGTTTATTTGGCTTCCACATTCTAACCGGGTATTAAGTTCAGTTTAACCATTACAGTATTATTATTTATTATTAATACTACTACATAACAAGTGTTACCTACAAACAATGAGCTTACCTGTAAACACGGGTTGTATTCTTATTAGTTACCTCTGAAAATAAAGCAGGATGTGGAAAATAAAGTGGATTATGCAATAACTAGTTACCTACCAAATACCTTTAGCAATAAACACCATAAGAGGGTTTTCAATACTTTGTTCAGTTTAATATATTAGGTTTAATAAGACAAGAAAGTTTCATGTTCTAATTCTAGTTTACTTAAGAGTCAGAAATCAGAAATTTTCTACAGTCTGTTTTTAACATATTATTTTATATCTAATCAATATCATGGCAAAAGATAACTTTTTTTTCTCACATAGACATATACACTTGTATCATATGACCCGAATGTTTTAAATTAATCACACACGTATTATAAGGACTAAATACGGACATAAGTATATATATATATATATATATAGTCTCCTGTTCGAAAAATCTTGCATAAAGCTGAGTAAGTTGGAGTTACCTACTCGCAAGTTATTTAATAATAAATATTTACTTCAATCGTAAAATTTCAAACTCACGCTGAAACACCTATAGACATATTTTGTATATTTTGGCTGTTTTCCCTAATCGTCTTGTTACCTATGAAAAGATAGTTTTGTTTAACCCCTTCTCTGTCTGTTACATATTATTTACAAGTGGTTAGAAGACATTAGTCATTAAACGATATTATGTTCTAACAGCTGCTTGTAGGAAATGTTTCTTTTATCTTTATCTTTAAATGGTGAAGAACAAATACGTTTTATTCTTTTCTCAGATAAAATGAACCTATTATCACCACCACCCGTTGCCATTCTGCCTTTAGGAACCGGAAATGACTTGGCTAGATGTTTAAGATGGGGACCAGGTATGTATACACTATATCAACTGACAGTCTCGTTACGAACGTTGTGACTTGGGTTGATACTTAAGATAGGCCCAGGTATATGTGTACTCTAATAATTCACAGTCGTATTACGATTTACTAGATGACCAAAGTTGATGGTCAGGTACGTATGTACATTATCAATCCAGTCTCATTACAAAGGCTTCGTAAACCTACAAACACATATCCTGTTTTTAAACCATCTTCACCCCATTCAAAGATGTTATAGCTTTTTAGTGCAAAAGAGAAACTTTACTTGTGTTTAGAAAGGCGAATGGGAGCACAGGCTTTCCAATTTACGTAAAGTTAGTCCATTATTTGTTTGGTGTTACCAAATCAATCCTGCATTCTCGCATTAAAGTTGCATTAAACACTTTACTGCGCTACGACAGTCTCTAAACTTTTAATTTGTTCGTTTGTTTTCTGCAGATTTCTTTGGTGATGGATCCACAGAACAGTTTGATATGTAAAATTCACAATAACTCACGCTAAACATCTATTGAATATCAGCTTGAAAACAATGTTTGACTTTTAATCTCATGAATTAAAACAAGCAGCTCGAAAATATCTCCTAACGGAATACTGACTGAGAGTGAAGAAATGTTGTGAAGAAAAGTTTCATAAAACCAATCGTTAATCATAAAACCAATCGTTAATCATAAAACCAATCGTTAATCGTTCTGTAATGAGCAGAGTAATATTTTCCCTTATAAAAAAAGCGCACAAAATATAACAATTTTCCAGTTTATAAGAGTCACGAATGAGAAAATTTAAAATGTAAATTTCATAATGTTTTTCAGTTGTATAATAAGTCATGATATTAGCTTCTAGGACTAAACCAATAAAGTTACAGACAGTGTTGTTTTCTTCACTTGATAAACGAAACAATTTTTCCTTAGTCAGTTTTGTCTTCTTCACGTGATAAACGAAACAATTTTTCCTTAGTCAGTTTTGTCTTCTTCACGTGATAAACGAAACAATTTTTTTTTAGTCAGTATTGTTTCCTTCACGTGATAAACGAAACGATGCTTCCTTAGTCAGTATTGTTTTCTTCGCGTGACAAACGAAACATGCTTCTTTTATTGAAACTGTTTTGACCCAACAAAAAAGAGGTAGAATAAATAAATATAAATACTAAAGATTAATTTTTTATTCGTTTTCTAATATTTTACACAGGCTACGAAAATGAAAGCTTAGAGAAGATTCTAGAGAAAATAGAGAAGTCGACCACAGTGATGTTGGACCGTTGGAAAATTGATATTATTCCATCAAACGATACACAGGAAAAGGGAGATCCCATTCCATGTAACATCTTTAACAACTATTTTTCCATAGGAGTGGTACGTTTGTTTGACACAAAGTGATAGGTTTTGTTTTTATACAACAATATGAATTACTTGTTGTTTTTTTCGCGGTAAAAGGAAACGAATTATGGACCCGCAGATCTATAGCCAGCATTCTAATTATTGCA
The DNA here is from genome assembly GCF_004210375.1 of Tachypleus tridentatus. Lineage (NCBI taxonomy): Eukaryota > Metazoa > Arthropoda > Merostomata > Xiphosura > Limulidae > Tachypleus > Tachypleus tridentatus. The sequence goes on from NC_134828.1 coordinate 100,853,407, forward strand.
TCACAGGTGCTTGAGATGACGTTAGTGATAGTAGTTTGATTTCAGTTATTTTAAATATTATACAGTAGTTTCTGTAAGTACTTTAGCAAGAAAGTTCGTATTAATAATCTAATGTAATCTCGGTTTACTTCAGAATTTTTCTCAGTCTTAAAATAATTCACTTTTTAAGGTATTTCTCATTTGTTTCTTGGAAAAGTAAATGTTACATTTATATATAATATATATACCATACTATATCAAACGTTAAAGGTAATAATTTCTATCAGGATGCTTCAATAGCCATAAAGTTTCATCTGGAAAGAGAGAAACATCCAGAGAAGTTCAATAGTAGGTAAGTTTTCTAAGTTAAGCTAGAATTTTGTTAACCAAAAACTCAATAAACATGTTAATAATATTGGGAACAATGTTTATTTATATCAGAATAAATGTTTGGGTCGGAGAATTTCTTTCAGACCCTTTTGCTGTTTTAATCTCTTCACTACCTTTGAAGTGTTGTATTTCCTGGATTGGTTTAATGTGTAGTTTCAGATCCCGTTGTTATCTTAATCTCTTCACTATCTTTGAAGTGTTGTATTTCCTGGATTTGTATAATGTGTTTTTTCAGATCCCGTTGTTATCTTAATCTCTTCACTATCTTTGAAGTGTTGTATTTCCTGGATTGGTTTAAGGTGTGGTTTTAGATCCCGTTGTTATCTTAATCTCTTCACTATCTTTGAAGTATTGTATTTCCTGGATTGGTTTAATGTGTGGTTTCAGATCCCGTTGTTATCTTAATCTCTTCACTGTCTTTGAAGTATTGTATTTCCTGGATTGGTTTAAGGTGTGGTTTCAGATCCCGTTGTTATCTTATTGTTTAACGATCTCGTACTTCGAATATCTCTCTTAGAAGTGAATATGACGTTTACCCACCTCCATAATGATATAACTGGCTGCATTGCTTCATTAAATGATCGAGACTTAGCCCTTGAGTAAATATATAGCTGTTGGACATGCTGTCCTTGGGGTGTCAATTCGCAGTAGCAGAGATATGCTTTTTTCTTAAAATATACAAATCTTTTTTATTTAACTCTCGCTAATAGAAATTAATATAATATACCTATTCCAAGATAGGCACTGTCAAAAATATAATTTACAAGATTCAAACCTTTGATTTCTAACTATGGAATCTTCAAGTAAATATATATTTAAACCTGTTTAAAGTGTTTCAACTTTAAATGTTTTCGTGGTCTTTTCCAGAAAGAAATTAAACATGATATGAGTTAATGTATTTGATAAGTTTAGAAATGTTTTTTTTTTCTGTTGTTAACCACAAAACTACACAATGGTATGTCTCTGTAATGGCCACCATGAGTTTCGAAACTAGAGTTTTTGCTTTATAATTTGCAAATAAAAGGGTTACATCGAAAAAAATTTATCACACTAAGAAATAAATAATGTTGTTTACAACAACAGGATTAAACTACTTTATTCAGATACACTACAACTCATCCTTATTGGTCGTCAGGTTTTCAAATAATTTAGGTTTTCTTTCGTAACTAAACTCCTCGTTATATATATATATATGTGTGTGAATTGTCGTAAATCCACAGGTTTGCTTGTGGCTTGAAAAATAGCCTTTGCTCGAAACGTCACCAAGTAAATAAATTACTATTACAGTGACATAAAAGTGATTTTTCTCTGTATTTCTTTATTTTATCACATTCGCGTTTTTCCACTATTATACACACACACATATCTATACGTGTGTGTGTTTTTCTTATAGCAAAATCACATCGAACTATCTGCTAAGACCACCGAGGGAAATCGAACTGCTGATTTTAGCGCTGTAAATCTGCAGACTTACCGCTGTACTGGCGCGGGGGCATATATATATATATATATATATACACACACACACACACACACACACAATGAAACAAACATATTTTGCTAAATAAAGTGATTAATGTTGTTTTGAATTAAGCACAAAGCTACATAATGAGTTATCTGTGCTCTGCCTACCATGGGTATCGAAACTCGGTTTTTAGTGTTGTAAGTCCATAGACATACTGCTGAGCCACTGGAGGGTAAGTGATTAATAACAATGAAACAATATAAAAATAACTTTAAAATTGTGTTTAGAAACAATTTAACTGTTACTATTGTATTAAAATTATAAATAAAACAACAAACACATAAAGCATAAAAATACCGGTTTCCTGTTCTTCAGGAAGCTATATTATAAAAACTAAGGGGTATCCGGGAAGATGCGAAACCGGTATTTTTATACTTTTGTGTGTTCGTGGTTTTATTTCTTTCCTTTAAATTAACAGTAACAACTAAATAGTTTCTAAAAACAACTTTAAAATAATTTTTATATTGTTTAACTTATATAGATATATATTTAGGTGGGAATTGGGTTTCTAGAAAGTATATAATCGAAACGTTGGACCACTAGAAATTATATAGCCGAAATGATAGAGCAATAGAAAGTAAATTTTAGAAACGCCGTGACAGTTCAATGTGTATAGTTGAAACGACTAGACAAAAAATGGTAGATTTCTGAAACGCAGAGGCAATGTAATGTATATTGCTGAAACGTCGAGACAGTTGGAGGTATATAGCTGAAACACCAGGACAGTAGGAGATATGTAGCTGAAACGCCGAGACAGTTGGAGGTATATAGCTAAAACGCCGAAACGGTAGGAAGTATATAGCTTAAATGCCGAAACAGTGGGAGGTATATAGCTGAAACACCGAGACAGTAGGGGGTATATAGCTGAAACGCCGAGACAGTTGGAGGTATATAGCTGAAACGCCGAGACAGTAGGAGGTATATAGCTGAAACGCCGAAACAGTTGGAGGTATATAGCTTAAATGCCGAAACAGTGGGAGGTATATAGCTGAAACGCCGAGACAGTAGGAGGTATATAGCTGAAACATCGAGACAGTAGGAGGTATATAGCTGAAACGCCGAGACAGTTGGAGGTATATAGCTTAAATGCCGAAACAGTAGGAGGTATATAGCTGAAACGCCGAGACAGTAGGAGGTATATAGCTGAAACGCCGAGACAGTAGAAGGTATATAGCTGAAACGCCGAGACAGTTGAAGGTATACAGCTTAAATGCCGAAACAGAGGGAGGTATATAGCTGAAACGCCGAGACAGTAGAAGGTATGTAGCTGAAACGCCGAGACAGTAGAAGGTATGTAGCTGAAACGCCGAGACAGTAGGAGGTATGTAGCTGAAACGCCGAGACAGTTGGAGGTATATAGCTGAAACGCCGAGACAGTAGGAGGTATGTAGCTGAAACGCCGAGACAGTAGAAGGTATATAGCTGAAACGCCGAGACAGTGGGAGGTATATTGCTTAAATGCCGAAACAGTGAAAGGTATGTAGCTGAAACGCCGAGACAGTAAAAGGTATATAGCTGAAATGCCGAGACAGTTGGAGGTATATAGCTTAATTCCCGAAACAGTGGGAGGTATATAGCTGAAACGCCGAGACAGTAGGAGGTATATAGCTTAAATGCCGAAACAGTGGGAGTTATATGGCTGAAACCCCGAGACAGTGGGAGGTATATAGCTGAAACGCCGAGACAGTGGGAGGTATATAGCTGAAACGCCGAGACAGTAGGAGGTATATAGCTTAATTCCCGAAACAGTGGGAGGTATATAGCTAAAACGCCGAGACAGTAGGAGGTATATAGCTGAAACGCCGAGACAGTAGGAGGTATATAGCTTAAATGCCGAAACATTGGGAGTTATATGGCTGAAACGCCGAAACAGTGGGAGGTATATAGCTGAAACGCCGAGACAGTTGGAGGTATATAGCTGAAACGCCGAGACAGTGGGAGGTATTTTGATTTATCTGAAGTAATATAATATATTATGAATATGCAGAAACAGCTTCACTGTGTGATTGACATGAAATGTCTCTTGAGTACAACGAGTAGAGACTTATTCATAGAAGAGAAAAAAAATGCAACACAGAAGACGAAAGCTCACAAAATATTGTTTCCATGAAACAGGTTGCTATAAAACCTGAAATAACCACAATCCCATTTCACCACGTACCTCTTTAAATACTGTAACCAACCTCGATGTACCATCGGTTTGCTTAAATGTGTACTTAGAAGCAGACATTCACGTAGAAATGAGGAGAATTTAAGAACACGTAGAGCGAATGATTTATCAAAATTGTCTTCGATATCCTTTACATAAGCCTGTTACAATGAAACTGCTGTGTCGTAATCACTGGGTCTACAACTCCATCAATACCCTTTACATAAGCCTGTTACAATGAAACTTCTGTGTCGTAATCACTGGGTTTACAACTCCATCAATACCCTTTACATAAACCTGTTACAATGAAACTGCTGTGTCGTAATCACTGGGTCTACAACTCCATCAATACCCTTTTCACTAGCCTGTTACAATGAAACTTCTGTGTCGTAATCACTGGGTCTACAACTCCATCAATACCCTTTTCACTAGCCTGTTACAATGAAACTTCTGTGTCGTAATCACTGGATCTACAACTCCATCAATACCATTTTCACTAGCCTGTTACAATGAAACTTCTGTGTCGTAATCACTGGGTCTACAACTCCATCAATATCCTTTTCACTAGCCTGTTACAATGAAACTTCTGTGTCGTAATCACTGGGTCTACAACTCCATCAATACCCTTTTCACTAGCCTGTTACAATGAAACTTCTGTGTCGTAATCACTGGATCTACAACCCCATCAATACCCTTTACCTAAGCCTGTTACAATGAAACTTCTGTGTCGTAATCACTGGGTCTACAACTCCATCAATACCCTTTTCACTAGCCTGTTACAATGAAACTTCTGTGTCGTAATCACTGGATCTACAACTCCATCAATATCCTTTTCACTAGCCTATTACAATGAAACTTCTGTGTCGTAATCACTGGATCTACAACTCCATCAATACCCTTTTCACTAGCTTGTTACAATGAAACTACCATGTCGTAAACACAGGATCCATAGTTTAACACGGAATCTGAGAAGTTGTTCTTATGAAGTACGAACGTCCCTTAAAATATATCAATGTAAACTACTTTCATATTTAGAATATACGTAATATTGAGTAAATGCAACTAATCAAAAGTACAAATAGAAGTTTAAGTGATTTTTTTAGAGATACACAGCTGATGTATCAATTGAAGTAAAACCATGTTTATCGAATTATTTATTAAATTTCCTTGTTTTGTAAAGTAAACAAATAAACTATTTTAAGTTAAATAAATTGTAGAAATATAACACTAAAAATATTATTTAAGTGTACATTAGCGTCAAGTAAAACTATAATTACAAGAAACGTTAAGAGAGCTTTTTACTATATAGTTTTAGTGGAACCTATACTTACAGTTTCGCTTTACTCTAATGTTTTGTAAATGTTTTTAACAATTATTGTGATCAAGGTTATATAAAAGTAGTATTTTAAATAATTCAGTTAATATTAATGCATAATAAATATTTTGTTTACAGAATGAAGAACAAGATGTGGTATTTTGAATTCGCAACATCAGAGACATTTTTTGCTACTTGTAAAAACCTACATGAGGATATTGAGATTCTGGTAATGTTAACTGTGTCTTTATACAATCTCTAAATAATCACTTCATATAGTTAGCGCTTGATTTTGCGATTTCTTTTATAGTTTCAACTATATTGCCAGTAAACTTAGAAGATTTTCACAACTTCAGAAAATTTGACAGTTTGAAATGTAAAATCAAGTAAACTCCCCATGTTCTAAAACTAAAATACTTATTAAACTTAAAATTAAAATCAAAAACGTATTACACTTAAAACTAAAACCAAACAACTTATTACACTTAAAACTAAAACCAAACAACTTATTACACTAAAAAACTAAAACCAAACAACTTATTACACTAAAAAACTAAAACCAAACAACTCATTACACCTAAAACTAAAACCAAAATACTGATTACATTTAAAACTAAAACAAAAAACGTATTACACTTAAAACTAAAACTAAACAATCAGAAATGTTAAGCTTTGAGTCCTTATAAATTATTTTTTCAGCAATTATTCAGCTAGAAGGTAAAAACCGATGAGGTGAGATAATAGAAGTATTGGGTATTAAAAATGTTTTCCCTAATTTACGTTGGAGTAAAACGTCCATTTTTAAATCTCTAATTATTCAGACAAAAAAGAGAAGAAAATATTATCAGATTAATAAAAATCTATCACTTATCATGATTTGTAACTAATGAACATGTACAACGATTGTTTAGAACTCAACGTAACATGCCACTGCCGAAGATGCAAATCAGCGCGTTTCACATGTTTAAAGTAAAAGTGGACAATAGCATCCTCATGAGTATATAATGACGAAATATGAGTTGAACTTGATTGCGTAGAGAAAGCTATAGCTAGCGATTTTAAATCTAATCTAGATGTAAGCGATCTTCTCACTGGCTTTCACAAATAATCTTATCAAAAGTGTACAGATTCCAAAACCATAAGTAATGGACTAAAACGATGGATGTCCAGAAACGAGATGATTGAGATGACAAAAACAGAGCCAAATGTATCGGGTCAAAATATTTATTCATTCCGTCGAATACTTCATGGATAAAATCTTTCTAAATAGGACTGAAGGTATTTCTTTGTTTTATAGCACAGATGTATTAGGCTGTCCGTTGTGTCCGCCGCGGGGATCTAACCCCGGATTTTAGCTTTGTAAGTCTTTAAACTTACCTTTGCCCATTGGAGGACCAAAGGTATTTGGCAGCAAATACTATTTCCTGAAAAAAATAGCGTCTAAATGAATCTAGCATTGGAACAAATAATTTGTATAAATCAAGACACATGAACTTCGTTTGTGACCTTTATTCTAAAGCCAAAAGATTAAGAGCTCTATTAAAGACCTGAAACTAGACTGACTAACTCTGGTTAAAGCTCGATGTGAACAATCAGAATGGATTAACAAGTTCCTAAAGAAAGGAAAAAAAAACAAACTTTTTCCTCGCACATGATTGTAACAAAAGATTCTTATTGAACATGTGTTTGTAGAGCGGTCAAAGGGCATTCCAAGAGCTGTGGATACTGTTGAGTGCTTCATGGCGTGTGAAGAAACCTATCACGAGTTATGGAACAAAGACGAGGTGAAAGTTGATACAGGACACACTTTGTTTTGCGACAGTGAGAACACGGGTACAATCCATGATTGCTTTTTGATACGCTGTGTGTCTCCAGATCAATCTGAGATCCTCAGGACCTCAGATACAGATTTTCTTGTCTTTTCCACCTTGTGGCCTTCTGCGTTCGTTCTCAGATTATATTTTTGTTCACAGAAATATTCAGGGAATTTTCACTTTTACTGATATTGGGTGGATGCTCAAAGAAAGAGGATATTAATCAGGCTTCACATATTATCTGTTGGTTTCTTTAAAGACAAAGAAACTTCGTCTGAACTTCACAAATGAACAAATAAAAGAATTGATAGAAGAATTAACAATAAAAGAAAGTAACTAAAACGTAAGTACGTAAATACATAAATAAAACTCTCTTTAACTGTACTGTTATTGTAAATATCATTTTAAAGATAAATATCCTACAAACTTACTTTATAAACTAAATGGATTTATGGGAGTTTTTAATAATAAATCTGGTTTGAAATTTAAGTATCTATATATGCGCATAATGTATATTTGCTGTTTATGTGTATTTATACGCTGTAGTTAAATATCGGCTGTATAATTATGTGAATGCACAAACTAATGCATAAATAAAAATATGTATCGTACAGCGTGAAGATGTAATAAAATTTTTACAGCAAAATATGTGCTTGTTAGTTTTTGGCCATCTAAGATTAACTTTTAAGGAAAATTTTCATGGACCCATAGTTTTCGTAGGCTCTAGGCACTGTGCCTATTGTGCCTGATAAATAATCCGGCCCTATATATATATATATCCGTCATTATTTTGAATATTATAATCAGTGATAAAGAGAAACATTAGAGTATTCCTTTTGTAATATTTTTTTATTATTATTTTTACTGGTAGGTCTCCTACTTAATTTCTTCATTTTACTTTAAATGCTGACATTGAGAAATTGTTACTCCAGATAAAATTAAACCCTTGTTGTGTTTAACTATTTTTCTGCTAAAGTGTATGTTACAAAATAAGAAATACAATTTATAGACTTTAAATAACACATGTTCAACTCTTTACGATGCTAGTTCATCTGTTTTCTACTGCTATTTTAATTATTTCAGTGTGGTTGTTTCCTGTTAGTCCCAGTTATAAGTTGATATAGTCTCTGTTACTATTTTATGTTTTCCAGTATGGTGTTTTATATTCCTAATTACAAGATGCCCTAGTACCTGTTACTGTTTTCATTTCTCTAGTGAGATGGTTTTCAGTTAACCCTATTTACAAGTTGATATAATTTCTCTTACTATTTTCTGTTTTCAAATGTGAAAGTTTCTTTAGTCCTATAGTTACAAGTAGACATAATCTTTGTTATCGTTTCCAATTCTCCAGTGTGATGGTTTGCCATTAGACTTAGCGAGTGGACCATCACTTCAAGGAATTGCAATGCTCAACATCCCCAGCATTTATGGAGGATCCAATCTCTGGGGAGACAACCCCAGCCAAAGAAGAAAGATGTCCAAACAAAGAAAACGAGAAAGGGACAGGTCTACCACTAACTTTAACTCTATAGATCTCAGCTTAGCTGTGCAAGGTAAAACTTCCACAAAAGCATGTGCTTATTTGTTAAGATTTTCATTGACTTTCACATGCCCAGCCTGATCAAATGGTTAGGGCACTCGACTCGTAAGCTGAAAGTCGCCTGTTTGAATCCCTGTCACACTAAACATGTTGGCCCTTTCAGCCATGGATGTTTATAATATGATGGCCATTCTCACTATTCGTTGGCAAAAGAGTAACCCAGGAGTTAGCAACGGGTGGTAATGACTAGCTGCTTTCCCTCTAGTCTTAAACTGTTAAATTAGGGACAAATAGCCTTTAGCAACGTTTTTCTCATATTTTATTTGCTTCTGTTTCATTGGGAGTAACATTCTTTCAATAACTAGTAGTAGATGGGAATGTGTTTTAGATGTTGTAAGGAGATACTACTGGGTCAAGCTTTCTCTTCTTTTTAAAAGTTAGAATTAATGTAATTATTTGTTGTTTTTTTACATTTGTTATCAGTTGAACAAAGAGCATATACACAAGTATTTCTTTACGCGCTCTCGCATGGCTGTACCATATAAGTTTTATTATCGGTTATACAATAGAATTAAGATTGTGACTGTGGAGTTAATCTAGACAATATGCGCTAGTCATACCTAATTTTGGATGACAAGATGGGAGGCCAGTTGTCTAACTACCCAACTCTTGGGCTACTCATTATAAACAAATAATAACATTGATTGCCATTTTATAACGTTCTCACGTCTTATTTGGTGAGCATGATCAGAGACAGGTTTTGATACGTAACTCACAGATTACGAGTCGAGAGTTCTCTTCGGTAAACCATCAAGGTAACCAAACTTATGAATCTCTTACTTTACTTCAGTACTGAATTAATTAACTAGGAAGTAATTATGAGCGTAAACAACCTTGAAATTACCTACTATACATTTTCAGCAGGTTTGAGTCCTTTTACTTACCATAACTCCAACATTCGTTGTTACACTCATCAGTTTACCCAGTAAGGATAAACATTTACAATCTTCATTTTATTTGGCATAACTCAAACATTCGTGCTCTAACACTATGTAACACAAATTTTGTTCCTGGATAGTATGTGTTATTTCTTAATTGCTTATATTGTAAAAGTACAGTAAATGGCCATTATTCCCTTCAAACTTTGCTTTTGTGATCTGGATAAAGACATTTAGAAATTTTCTATGTAAAAACGGGCAAATTTGCACATTTTCATTTACATAAGGTGTAAATAAAACAACATATGAATCAAGATTTACATGTATTTATACTAAAGTTATACAAAAATGTTTAGAAGTGAGTAGTTTTTCGAGATTTGCGACTGTAATGTAAATCACTTTCACGTATCTGTCCCCTAATATAGTCTCCCGTCATGTTTTCGTTATGCAATCCCAGGTCACAAAAGTAAAGTTTGAAGAGAAAAATAGGTCTTTTCCATTTACTTTAAGCATAAGCAATTGGGAAATAACACTTTCTGCCCAGGAACAAGAAAAAGTAAAAATTTTGTTACATAGTGTAATATTCAATTTGCACAGTATAGCTCTAACATTCATGTTTTTAACATTAAGTTTATTCAGCATATTTCCAATATTCGTGTTACACCTTCAGGTTATTCGGCATAACTTCAACATTCGAGCTGAGTCTTTCCCTTCTTTTGGTTTGATGTTAACTTGTAATTCAATGAAAAAATTATGCTTCATTTACAAATAGTACAGGCCTCGCATGGCCAGGTTGGTTAAGGCGTTCGACTTGTAATCCGAGGGTCGCAGGTTCGAAAATCCGTTGCACCGAACATGATCGTCCTTTCAGCCGTGGGGACGTTACAATGTACGGTCAATCCCACTATTCGTTGGTAAAAGAGTAGCCAAAGAGTTGGCGGTGGGTGGTGATGACTAGCTGCCTTCCCTCTAGTCTTACGCTGCTAAACTAGGGACGGCTAACGCAGATAGCCCTCGAGTAGCTTTGCGCGAAATTAAAAAAAAACATCAAACAAACAAAGAAATAGTTTTAAACATTCAATGCTGACTTACTGCTCATTTATGTCCTCGTATAAATTTTTATATAGAATATTATGTTATTGTTAGGTCATAATGGAAACAGTGTTTTTTGTAGTTCTTTAGTAACCACAATTATCCATATACTATATAGTTATCTATACGTTCATCTATTAGTTTATCTGTTTATTATGTTTTTGCTTCCGACTAGTGTTCTACCTATTACTATCTTGATAGTTTTAAAATTTACCTCCCACTCTCTTACAGATATTGGAGATATGCTGATTGAAGTGATTGGCCTGGAGAACTGTATGCACGTTGGGCAAGTGAAAGCCGGTCTCAGGGGTTCAGGCCGACGTTTAGCCCAGTGTTCGTCTGTGCTTATAAAGTATGTACATATTTACATTACTATTCGTAATTATAACTTCTGCAGAACATTACACAATAATACAACACATAAACTGGACACTATCCGTCTCGTTATTGTCGTATACAAATGCGTTTTCTAGCTCGAGAAGATAACTTATAGTTTAATACATACCAATCATGAGGTTGTAAGTTATGAAAATAGTGTTTTTTAAATGTAATAACTTAGTTCATCGTAAAACGCTTCTAACAAAAATGTGAATATAAACTATTTATAAGTTTCCAAAAGTCATTTTTATACCTGATGGCATCCTTAGATAAACTTCAGTTCTAAGGTTGACATAGCCTTTAGATAAGGTTCCGTTCTACAGCCTTCAGATAAGGTTCCATTCTACAGCCTTCAGATAAGGTTCCTACAGCCTTTAGATAAGGTTCCGTTCTACAGCCTTCAGATAAGGTTCCATTCTACAGCCTTCAGATAAGGTTCTACAGCCTTCAGATAAGGTTCCGTTCTACAGCCTTCAGATAAGGTTCCGTTCTACAGCCTTCAGATAAGGTTCCGTTCTACAACCTTCAGATAAGGTTCCGTTCTACAGCCTTCAGATAAGGTTCTACAGCCTTCAGATAAGGTTCCGTTCTACAGCCTTCAGATAAGGTTCCGTTCTACAACTCTTAGATAAGCGTAATTTTACGTCCCTGTTAGATCCTTTGAATACACATCGCGATTGTAGTTTTAGAATTGTATTCTCCATTGAATAAATTGCAGGTAAGACTGGTTTATCCTTTGGAGAAATATCTGAACTGGAATCCTAAAGGTGATACACTTCTCAGATACATTTCTAAATAATGAGTTTATGTCCATATAAAAGCTATTTGTGTACAATATGATTGTTCTTAATGTTTTATCACAATAGAAAAGAAAATTGTGTATATTTCTAAAAAAAATTATAAGTGAAACAATAGAGAAATAATTATACGTCAATCACATTAGATCTACCGTATCCAGTGCCGGTGAGGCCTTTCGCAAATTCCAAGGCTCTTCATGCCGGACGGGATACATAATGTTTGAGTAATCACAATTTTACCTATGACGTATAGGTATACTTCTGTTTCCCTCTCTACCTACTTAAGTACCGAATAGCTTTCCATTAACTTAATTTATTTGTTATCCATTTCACTCCATTGCTTTTGATTCAATTCTCGGTATGTAATCCATTAGTTTACCTGTTTATTGTGTGAGTTTAGTTCTATCTAATGCTTCCAGTTTGGTTAGATGCTCAAAGCTTTTACTTTAAAAGGTGAGATATTTAATAGGCGAACTGAAAACTAATATAGTCTAAAATATAACTACTTCAACTCATGCATCAACTATTTCAATATTTAAAAAACAACGTTAAGGAAGTAAGTTTTCAACTTCAGTGTGGTAATAACACATTTCAATCTATACGTCACTAGAGTAGAGAAGAAACTTTTAACTTCTCAAGAAATGGTTCTTCTATCGATTTCCCTGAATACGTAATTTGGCATGAATCTAACACTGTAATATGAAGTTTAAAACGTATTCCAATAAGAAGTACAAAACGTTAAATTTTCTGCAAGCAGTTACAAATAACGAACAGAATATAACCAGTTTATCTTGGAATATTGTTATTTACTTCTGTTATTTTCCCTCATCTTATCTACACAATTAAAGGATTCGAATGTTCTGTACTGTTTTCTATGTACAAATAAAGGGTAGATTGTTCTATATAGTTTTATCTGTACAAAGGATCACAATGTTTTGTATTGTTTAAACCTGTACAAAAGGTCACGACGTACTCTGTGGTTTATATATGTAATAAAATAAAATGTCACAATGCTATGTACCACCAATAAGAGTCAGTAATGTTCAGTACAGTCTGATCTATGCAAATAGAAAGCCAGAATGTCCCATGTCGTTTATATCTATCAAAATGAAGTTACAGAATGCTCTATTCTTTTCTATCTGCACAAATAGAGGTCCATAATATTGTTTTGTTTGGTCTTTGTGAATAAGAGTTCTGTTTTAAACGTAGATTAGGCCCAAAATTTTGGAAATTACCTAAAGCGACAAACGACCTGTGTTCAAATTTTTGTAACATACAGCCTATGTTCTGTCATTGTTATGAGTTTACAGGTACTGGTACTGTTTCCTATACACCATTAGAAAAGCAAAATATAAAAATGGTTTCAATTCGTTGAACAACCTTTAACAGAGCCCGACATTGGCCAGATGGACAAGGCACTCGACTCGTAATCTGTGGGTCGCGGGTTTGAATCCCCATCACACCAATCATCAAACATGCTCGCCCTTTCAGTCGTGGGAGCGTTATAATGTCACGGTCAATCCCACTATTCATTGGTAAAAGAGTAACCCGAGAGTTGGCAATGGGTGGTGATGACTAGCTGTCTTTCCTCTAGTCTTACACTACAAAATTAGGGACGGCTAGGGCACCCAGCCCTCGTGTAGCTTTGCGCGAAATTCAAAACAAACTGTACCTTTAACAGAAACGGTTTAATGAAGAATTCGTTCGGCCAGTAGGTTTCTTGTCATTTCACATACAAACTTAGTTTATAATACAACGAAATAAAATGCGTGCACCTCGTGATCTCCAGAGGCCACAGTACCGAGAAATCTCCTTCATTATCTTCAATTACTTTTGTAGCTATCTCAACGCGAGGAGGATGCGAATCCGAGAATAAAGTCCGTTAAGACATTTGTCCATGGTACCTGAGCAAATGTGCAACGTTTGGCTCTGGGAGCTTCTGTGTGAGAGTATAGACCTAATTCAAACATGGTGCCTCACGGATCCCGGTGAGGTAAAATAACACAAAATATCATGCCAATTTAAGCTTAGCAATCCTGAAAATATATTGTTTTGGAATTTCGCACAAAGCTGCTCGAGGGCTATCTGTGCTAGCCGTCCCTAATTTAGCAGTGTAAGACTAGAGGGAAGGCAGCTAGTTATCACCACCCACCGCTAACTCTTGGGCTACTCTTTTACCAACGAAAAGTGAGATTGACCGTCACATTATAACGCCCCCACGGCTGGGAGGGCGAGCATGTTTTGGCGCGACTCGGGCGCGAACCCGCAACCCTCAGATTACGAAGTGCACGCCTTAACGCGCTAGGCCATGCCAGGCCTTTAAATATATGCCTAGTCCTTCATTACATCTGAGTGACTTTTCAGGCGCCTTGTAACCCTCTTGGCACCTCTTGGTAAAAAGCTACGACATATTTTTATAACAACCCCAAAGGGGTCTGTACGCAAAAACAAACCTCATTTGTGCACCAGTCCATGCTACATGCACACATGTGCCACGATGATACCGCTAGCTTTTGAGTATGTTTCAAACATGGCGTCCCTGAATCCCGAGGGGGGGGAAGGAATAAATTATAATTCCAGAACCAAGTAGTTCAGTAACCATTCCTAGACAACCATCACTCCTGAGTGCCCTTCGTGCGTGTTTTATCCTATTTGAAACGGGACTACGCCATATAGATAAGAACACCCGTCCACGCTACTCGACTTCACCGTCTAAGTCTGGACCGACCACCGCCAAAACTGCGGGAGAAGTTCACAGACAAACAGTTACACAGTTACCACATGGATTAATAACAGCTTGTTAAAGTAAATCCTTCAGTGATTACAGAATATCACTTTGATTGCTTTCAGAACCAGGAAAAGAATTCCAATGCAGATTGACGGTGAACCTTGGATACAAACACCCTGTACGGTAAGCTGATTCTAGTTTATCTATATTTATGAGTGTAAGATAAGTTGTTTTAAGTATTCTCTGCTAGATATTAATTGACTATTCTTCACTGTAACTTATAGTGTACAGAATTATCACTTAAATAAACACTAACGTGTTAGAACAATACCAATCTGGTTACATCTCAACAACTACCTTTATTGAAATGTGTTTCAACAATGGTAACAAATAATGTTCTATTTCTTTCCACAATGTGAACAATGAATCTTACAATCCGATCCAATCTCGGTTTCTCTTCTTCCCACACTTGGAAAATGGTTAAGCTTTAAAGTGAGGGCGAAACGTCTTGAGCCCAGAACCAGTTTTTAACAATCAAAAAAAGTTTGATATTAAGAGTTTAACTTATTTGAAAATTGGGCGGTTGGTGATGTAGCATGATTCATGGATATGGTACCATAGTAACAAGTGATGCAAAATATCTCAAGTGACCGTGAATGAGAGGAGACCAGAGTCAGAAATCGAAAGATGAAGGAAGAAGTCGTGTGCATGTTGGTTGAAGGATAAAGCAGGAGCGTTGAAGTGAACCAAGACTGAATCGCAACAAGTCAGTTGCAAGTTGATTATCGATCTGAAAAGGATGCAAATACATGGTTCTGATTTTTAGTTTAGAGAGAATTTAATATAAAAAAGGTAAATATACAACTGAAATAAAAGAGAATGAAACTTACAACATATATACTATTCTTTCTATTATGATTTATATAAATTAAGCACACTTAGCAATGACATTTTAATTTTTGTTGTTGTTGTTATTGGGGAAAATTGTAACATAACACTGGAATTCGTTATAGCTTTAAATCCCACACAGTAAGAGCGTGGCTTCATTATCAAGCGACCCAGCATGACCAGGTGGTTAAGGCACTCGACTCGTAATCCGAGGGTCACGTGTTCCAATCCCCATAACACCAAACATGCTCGCTCTTTCAGCTGTGATGGCGTTATAATGTAACGGTCAATCCCACTATTCGTTAGTAAAAAGTAGCCCAAGAGTTGGCAGTAGGTGGTGATGATTAGCTGCTTTCCCTCTTATCTTACACTGCTAAAATAGGGACAGCTAGCGCAGATAACCCTCGTGTAGCTTTGCGCGAAATTCAAAACAAACATTATCAAATATTAGTACCAATTGCCTCTCCTACCTTCCCATAATTGCTGATACTAGGCATACACACGCTTTTAGAAAGTTATATCTTGTATCTCAGAACGGTTGGTATGGGTATTAACGAACTTTTATGAGATGTATTTTTATTTCAAGTGGGTTTCTCGTCATCAAGAAAGTTATATCTTCATTATAAGTTATACTTTGTAGAGGCTCATGGAAGAGTTGTATTTTTTTTCTTTTATCAAGTACAAACTTTTAGCTAATCGATCCGTTATCTTATGACATATTTGAAATCAAACCCATTTGATTGGTGTATTTCACCACGTCGAAAGTCTCATAAATTAATTTACTCTAATCCTGCTCAAAAGAATTGCAATTTGAGGGTAGGCCGGTAGAGGTCCTGATGAGTAATAAAAATGGCTCCAGCAACTCAGACAAACAAAAACAAAATAGATATAAAATTGCGGGTAAACTTGTTAAGTTCCATTGCGTCATTTAATCATGGTGAACCGATAAAGACTTGAAGCTATAATATCTTATAATCATACAAGGCATAGCCAATACAGAGAATAAGCACTTTATTCAGTGTTTTACTAAACGTATTTTTCATTGATAACAACCCAGATTCCAAATCCTTACAATAACACAGAATATATTTGAATTCTGAAAGTGTGTTTTTTTCCTTCTAATTTACATTTAGATTACAATAACTCAGAAGAACCAGATGCCCATAATAATGGCTGCACCTGCGGACACCAAGCCCAGATTTCCACTGAATTTGTTCTGTCGAAAGTCCTAGTTAAACACAAGTCAACAAATGTAAGTTGCACCATCAGAAAGACTTTTTCAATCACAAAGAATAAATATATCCTATAAATAAAGTTCCATGGATGAAAAAAGTAATCTATAGTTCTTGGTGTTTTTTTATGCTGGTGAAACAATCTTAAACAATGGTTTCAATATCCAAGATATTTGATTTCAACTAAATCATCTTGTCTAAGCTAGAATTTACTGAAACCAGTTAGCTTGTTCTTACAGCTTAACTTTAGATTTTACAAACGTCTTAAAGGATATACCATAGAACACATCTTTATTTGGGAATTTGGTTTTTAGTTGATAATTCTTATGATTCGATAATGGTTATTGTGTCGCCACTAGGTGGCACTAATGTTAAATATAATCAATTATTTGTGATGTTCTCAACAAAATTCTGGGCTAAATGTTCCGAAAAGATGTTTTAAAGTCATCATAATTGATCAGGAAAAGAAAAGTAATTTTAATATAATGTAAACTGTTATTCGGAAAGACAGATATAATGTTACTATGCCGTTTTATCTACATTAATATTTGTTAAATGTACAATCACTTTAGCATCTGGTATACATAATTTTTGAAAAGCGATATTCTGTATAAGACTACTACGTCTTCCCAGTTGTTAACCACCCGGATTTATTTGTTTCTTCCCTCGCCCATTAAGTATTTAATAATCAATGTGATATAATAGTTGTTTGGCAAATAGCAATGTTTCACCTTTGAAAATTCCAATAGCAGTACATTTTGGATTTATCGTGTTTCATTTTAATCTAAAGTTTTTATGCGCATAGCTAACAAAGTGGATTCGTGTTTGATCTAATAGCGAGATCTGACTGTATCTTTGATGACACACGAACGGAGATGCAGTAACTGTTTTTAAACTAAAGCTTTAAGTACGACTACTTTTTCAAGAACTGATGACTTTCAAAAGAATAGGTTTATTCTCGCTCCAGACACGAGAATCATATTTGGGGTCTAAATATAATAGACTAAGTACTAAATTATTTAACTTGCAAAACAGTTGTCGCTGCTAAACTATGGTGAACACTCTTTTTGTATTATTGTAAAACGTTCAAATAATGTTTATTTATATTTTTGGATACAAATGTTTATTTATTTTTTTGGATACAAATGTTTATTTATTTTTTTTGATACAGATGTTTATTTATATTTTTGGATACAAATGTTTATTTATTTTTTTTGATACAAATGTTTATTTATTTTTTTTTTGATACAAATGTTTATTGATTTTTTTGTATCCAAAAAAATAATAGAAGTAAATATTGTTGTTTTTCTCAGATAAAATGAAACTTGTTATTTTCAGTTTTATAACAATATTTACTTGTTATAAGCACACGATAGTGTTCAACTATTTACTCATACGTTTCTCTCCCCCTTCCCCTTTTCCTTCTAAGGTTGAAATACTTCTCATTCCAGTCACGTGATTTAAGGATAGCGACGTCAGTAGCCATGCTGACGTGTATATATTTATCCTTTTGGAGCTTCCGTTTCCATGGTAACTGTTAGATTTTGAAGATCGTCCTTAGATTCCACTACTTCTCTTCGAAACATTTAATGATAGTTTGAAGATTTCGTTAAACGATCGTATTTTTACATATCTCTCATCATCGTGATCTTCCAAGCCTTTTTGTGTATGTACTTCTAGCCAGACGTTGGAATCTTTTCAATTAGAGGAGTTTCATACAAAGTCTCTTTGTTAAAACTTCCAGTTTCAAATTTCATGTTAATATCGTTCAGTGTATTTCTACAGTTTCCGTGTATATAAGATGTATGTAAATGTGATATTTATTCTGTTAAAATGTTTTTCGAGTTACGACACTGTTCTTAACTTCTCACAAATAAAACGTTTTCCATTATTGAGAATTTTAAACTGTTAAAATTGAATTCAGATTTATTGGCCATATTATTGTTTGTTTTCCTGTGAAAGGTTTATGCGTTGGAGAAGTTAAAAAAAACGTTTATAATGGTTATTTGGACTTCAATCAGAAAGAATAGAGGTTTTGTAGTCTTAATAAACAGTTAAAGAAAATAGCCACGTCATAGCGCGTTGCTGAAAATATAATATTAATTATGTTCTACCAAAATACGTGGTAACTCATAACGCTTTAATCAATCATAATGCATTGCTATATAACGTAATGCAGTACTATCAAGTATACGCCTACCGTACAATATCAAACATATACAAGTCACAAATATTTGCACTGATTACTAATTACACAAAAAGTACCCTCTATCAGGATTTATGTGAATTAAGCGAAATACGAATATGGTGTCAGTGGCGTCGACTTAAATTTGATGATGATTCACAAAAAAATGAATACCAGTATATTTATTTAAAATTTTAGCTTTTGGGATAACGATTGTCTTTCGTCAGAGTCACAAAGTGATGATTTAAAACCCGATGAACGACTGTCGCCAATTTGAGAACTTTGGTTTTAAGTAAATACTTACGTGTCTCTAGAGAACAACGCTTTCAGGACGTTCAGTGTTTAATTTTTATGTCTCTATGTTACAGAATTGCTAATATTGGCTGATGGATAAGGCTTGATGAGTAATGGCTGATTATTCGATGTTAACATCAAAGATATCTTTACTGTATTGTTAATAAGTATGGATTTTAAAAAAACCTTCCCTAACTTGGCATATATTGTTTTTCGCTACTATTGAGTGTGATCGTAAAGTGGTTAAAACTAGTACTGCCACCTGTAACGAGTGTAATTTAGATATGTTCAGAAGATATTTCTATTTATAAGTAATATTTTCAAACTACATGATGTTGCTGAATAGGAAATAAAACTATAAGCCACCACCATGTATGTGTCTTTATCTCTCTAATTATCGAAATATACAGTAATGTAAGAATGAAAGAGAGAGTGAGAGTGCAGCGACGTGCGCATATAACAATATAAAATGAAAAGGTTTTAAAAATAAGTACGAGGTATCTTAGAGAATACATGTTTCGGTTAACGAAATTGTCTCAAATATCGAAATAAGAGCTTACAAAATGATTCCGAAAGAATTTAGATAATGGTGCTTCCATCTAGTGTCTAATTATGGTACTATTTATATATATGTGTGTATATGTGTGTGTATGTAGTTTCTGGAAAGTAAATATTTAATTTGATTAACTCTTTGGAGTAAGATATTTTATATTTTGCAGATCGTCATTTCTAAGTAAGATGTTATTATTACCTTAAATTTGAAGTTACCAAAACATTAACCTTCGTAAAGAAAGAGGTTTTCTTTCTTTGATTATTTTTTTCAAGTTATTCACATAGATCGTTTGGCTTTTCATTGTGTGAGATAACTGCAGGAGTAATAACATGTTGTCAAGAGAACGCACTAATAATTGGAGACTCAAGCATGGCCTTGTACTTACATTTATCAAGAGGTGACCAATCGAAATTATTGTATCATCCAACGTTCGCACATGAAAATCTCATATGTTAACCGTGCATGTATTAAGTAAATCCGAGCAACGAAAATAATTTTTAAGTTTTGTTGAGTTTACACCAAGGTTCTCCGTGAATGCGCTTCATGGTTTGGTTGGACATAAAATTAAAACGTTTAGAAAATATACACGTATACAGAGTATTGACGCTTCATTTTTTACTACAATGCTAATTCTGCAAGGAAGAAAGTTGGGCGAATTTCTCTACGAAACTTATGGTAATTGATTTTAATAAATATACGTACGTGAAGTTGCGTAACAACTTGCATAAAAACATGCAAAAGAACACGAACATATAGGTGAATGTTGATTTTTGTGTATGATTTTTCTCACTTATGTTGTTTCCTTGTAGTTATGTTTGTTGGTGTACTAACATTAAGTAGTTGTATTTACTGGTGTACTAACTCACTTACTGTTCATTCTTCCTTCTTGTAGTTTTATAGCAGTGATTAATCTACTTATTATATCTACACATTATATTTCGCGAGATAGTATTTGTTATTAAAATTATGACAGATTAATTGTGTTCTTTTATGGAAAAAAAAGTAGAACAAAAGTTCAGACACTTGATCAAAAATACACGTTGCGATTATATCTCTAAAACTGTTTAACGTTAAAAGTTACTGCGTGTTCCTATTACCTCACTGTTGATTGTATAAATTTGCTTCAATTAACAGATTGTACAGTTTGTTCGACATTTATTAGGTTTTGTCAAAATTTTATCGATGTTGCTAGTGTTAACAAGAATTATGGAAAAAGAAAGAGGAATTACTAATCACTTATTCATATAACCCTAATTTTGATAATTACGAATACTTTACTTTACTATGAAATAAAATCGGTTTGTCCTTCCTGAACATATGTTGAATATAAGATTATGGTTGTTGTTACAGTGGCTCAGCGGTAAGTCAGCGGACTTACATCGCTAAAAACCGCGTTTTGATCCCCGTGGTGGGCAGAGCACCGATAGCCCGTTGAGTAGCTTTGTGCTTAATTCAGAAACAACAAAACAATTATAGTGTTATCACTTTTAGAACACGGTTCATCGGCCATCAACGCTTCCTCCTTTAAATATTATTTATATGTAATTCACGTCTCATATGTTTTACACACTACTAACTAAGACTTGGAAAAGAGATTGTAAAGAATTAAAATTAAGGTCTATTTTAAGTAATTCTGGCAACCAGTACTTTGAGTTAAACGTTGAAGTGGCAAACCGTCCTATGAAAACGTGTATTTTGTGATAAATGGATAAATGAGAATAAGTTAAATTCGAACTCATTCACTTGCTTCCCGGAAAGATGGTCGCACTAAGATATCAAAATATAATCCCAAGGTTCTGATTCTTTGCTGATTGGTTTATTAATACAAAAATTAATAGTATTTTTTTTCTTTTTTGAAGCTTTGATATCGGCCTTTTAAGCTCCGAACCGCCGGTATTGCATCATAAAGAATGGTTAAAATTAACATAGTTACATATAGCTCGGTAAAATAATTTTGTTACTTTTCTTCTTTTTGTTATGTTCCTGGAGTCCAAATGGCCTGCAGGAAATTCTCTTATTTTCATTCATTCTTTTCCCTAATTTCTTTACTGCCGAAATTAGGAGGAAATAAAAGTTGTTACTGTTTTTCCAGTTAACTTTTTTTACTGTTTCCTAATCTAAAGGACAGTAATTACGAAAATAAATTATAATAACGAAATGTTTACGTTATTAAGAGATACTGAATTGTATATTTTTTTCTGTTCTATAGAACAGTTTACGTTTGTTAAATATGGAAATGTAAAATCGTTCATTATTAATTGATTATGTTGAGACAATTGTCAGGAATAGTAAAATGACTATTAAATAGTTTAAATAATGATCCTACATATCACAACAGAATTAAAAGAACATCCCCGTATACAAATACACATAATGTGATTTAAACTACCCGTACACTATTATAACGTAACTAATTTAAATTCAAATGTCAAAAATTATGTTTGCTACGTATTGTTTTTCTGTTTTTTAACACAGAAATCTAGTGCAACTATTTCTATTGATTACCAGTATTGATTTATTCAATTTAGTAATAAAAATGGAAGACATTTTCCAAGCAGAACACTGTATTTATAGATATTTAGTACATGTGGCAATATATATATACGTATAAGATTTCTTAAATATATGTATAAATTTTGCATTTCAAACCCATATTATTTTAAGATTTCTATCTTATTTGCCTTTCTGTACGATTTAATATTATATTCCAAAACTATTTTTTTCATCACAGTTATGCTTAAGAATTGACAGTTTTAAATAAACCTATTTTATTGTATTTTTTCTTGTTCTTTCTTATTCATATTTAATAGTGTTTGTTTTTCACTCATTGTTCCTTTATCCACTATAATAGTTAATATATATATGTGTGTGTGTGTGTAGAATATACATTTATTTATGAAATTTATTGAAAAGATAAATTCATTGAATTATAAGAAACACAGTTTTGTCATTAATAGAATGGTGATACCAGTAAGTATGTTTTATATATTCAATTACTTTATTTTTCACTGAAATATTGGAATGAAGATCTCAGAGCTGAACTAACCCATAACTTGAGCACAGATTGTTCCAATTGTCTGCACTGATTTTATCTTTATAAACTTTTTACTCAGTCTCTAAGTTTATCGTTGATGGAAAAATACCAACAGAGAAATTTTTAAATGGAATGAAAACCACAGAATTTGTCTTCAAGATATTTTTACTTGTTCATTTTCAAATAAGTTCGTTTATTTATCCAGTAAAAAACGTAATTAATAAGACAGTAATTCATTTTCAATTAGTTTCACTCATTCACATTGTAAAGAAGTAATTCGTAATGTATTTAACAAAAATATAATTCATAGAACGAAATTAATTTGCAAATACTTTTATTTATTCATGTAGTAAAGACGTAATCAATTTCAAAATAGTTTTATTTATTCATCTAGTGAGGAAGTAATTCAGTCCTTTACTATTTCATAATATAAGTAGCAGAGATTAAAAGAAACCCAACATTAACCTCTCTTTTGTGGAAAACCTTTTAAGAAAATGTCTTTTGATTTTTTGTTGCATAATTGTATTCGAATTAAAATTATTTATCGAGGAAGGCAGCAAATATAATTCTTGCAAATCATGAATAATCACGTGACCTTTAGTCTTTTCAACATAAAGACTCGTGCTCAACTATGCGTTAGGTCAGTAGACTGTTCCAAGTCCGGAATGACGAATATTAATGAATTAATGAAACCCATTAAAAAGTCAGTACATAGAACTAGATCTTACAGTATATGCAAGTTCTGCTCTTTTATTTCTCAATGCGTCTTGTTAGTTTTATTGTATTTTATTACTTGTTAATATCTCTCCATCGTTATTTAAGACTTAATAATCATCCATCATTTGAATTTTTATTACAGCATTGCTAATTATTAGCCATCTTTATTTAACAGTATTGTATTTATCAAAAAGAATTAAATAAATCTATTTATTTCATAAAAACTGTAATAAACCAGTTGATATACAAAGATTATTCCAAAAGTGTCATTTGATTTTAGGTCCACAGATATCAGATACAAGAACAAACTCAAAACGAAAGTATTTTGCGTGAATATATATATTATGATTTAGGTTTAGTTACGTATTAGATTTTAATTACTATACCATTTTACTGAAGTACGTATTAATGAAAATGACCGGGAAAAAAAAGGAACACGTAATAAACCAATGGAAAGTTAATGATTTCGTTCTCAGTCGCATGTTGTTGGTTTTGCGAGGTGTGGGTGGAATATTTTTGTTCCCCACTTTCCCCCAGTAATTAAAATATTATTATTTAAAAGGTCGCTGATTGGTCACGTGATAGATTTCGGAAATGGCGGGCGATACAACTAAACATTTCGTGTATCTTAAATTGTGGGTCGTTATAAGAGTAACAGTGAATACCTTATCGTGTATGATGGGTGTAAAGGCGCTCTTTAATGGCTGCCTTCGTTCTGGCCAGGAGCTTAAAATTAGATATGGTATCTTAATTGTGTATGTCACATCAGTTGACATGGACAACAAGTACCTTAACTTTTTTTTAATAAATATCGTAATATCACTGGTTCAGTAATCCTGAAAGTGACCAGAGGATACCACTAAGATTTTTACATTGAGTTTTAGTCTCTACAAACACTAAATAGTAAAATAATTACCAAATAACCTATGGTAAACGTTTTACTTTTACATAGTATCTACACAGCTTTAAAAACATTCATGTAGTTTCAAGCTTGACAAATTGTTTAGTTTTAATTAATACGTAAATAATAAACAGTGATTTTTTCTCTGACAACTTAACCACACATTAAAAAGTGTTAACTGTACGAAAAATTTGTGTTATATGTAACATATTTTAGAGCTATCCAGTTTTTCTAGGATCATTTAAATTAAACTTTTTTGTGTTATACAAATTTAATTTGGACTTTTTAATCCTATTTTAGACTTTAACATTTATTCCGATTTTAAGATCATTCTAACGATCGTGTTAATATAAAACATTTTTAAGAATTTAATCAATGTTTTAATTCTGTTTTCAATAAAATAACTAACTTTTTATAGTTTCTTTTTGTCTTTTCTTTTTAATATAACAATGTTATAATATCTTTTTCAATGTTCTAAGCTCTAACTGTAGAACTGAGATTATATCAAAATATGTCTTGTATATCAAGTAAATAAAAAACGTATTATTTTATTACTTGCTCATATTTTCAATTTCCGCCTTTTATATGCACGTTTAGAGATATGTTTCAGGTATTATAAAGATAATTGTCATTTAGTGAAAGCGATATTCTCAACGATTTACTTTATTATGAAATAAAATGTCATAATTAGCAAGAAGTTTCTTATGTCAAAACATGAAAATAACAGTTTACTGGTATATAACGTCTAACGAATGTTGACATTCTATAGTTTAGTCGTATATAACGTCTAAGCTAATGAATGTTGACCTCCTATATCACAGCAATTTTGGTGATATTTTATCACCAGAATGTTCTTTGCAGGTCCAATACGAGACATCAATAACTAATGAACTCCACTAATGATACAACGAAACGTCGGTAACAAAATAATGAAGAAACGTTTTCATTTTCTCTCTAGAATATTCGCCTAAAGCTACAAAATAATTATAATTCTCTCTATACATAACCGTCTGTAGTTGGTAGAAAGGGCCTGGCATGGACTAGCGCGTTAAGGCGTGCGCTTCGTAATCTGAGGATCGCGGGTTCGCGCCCGAGTCGCGCCAAACATGCTCGCCCTCCCAGCCGTGGGGGCGTTATAATGTGACGGTCAATCCCACTTTTCGTTGGTAAAAGAGTAGCCCAAGAGTTGGCGGTTGGTGGTGATGACTAGCTGCCTTCCCTCTAGTCTTACACTGCTAAATTAGGAACAGATAGCCCTCGAGTAGCTTTGTGCGAAATTCCAAAACAACTTGGCAGAAATACAGCATTATAGAGTGAACAGTATCTACGTGATTGTTTGACCCATTCTGTTACTTGTTTTTTCGCTCTTTTAAAAGACATCAAATGAACCATAAGAACGTTTTTTTACACCATTAACCCGCCACATGTTTGTAGCAGTTTACATATAACTCGTATGGCTTTTTTCATACATTAACATGACATTTTGTAACAGCTCACGCAGTATATGGTAGGGACTAGTTAAATATTTAAGCACTGTTTAAAAATATCGATCAATTGGAAAAATGTGTGACATTTTACACGCATGCTCAGTAGTTTTTGTGTTGTTTTTGTTTGTTTGCTGATCACCAGCGGTTGGTGGTCAGTAGTTTTTGTGTTGTTTTTGTTTGTTTGCTGATCACCAGCGGTTGGTGGTCAGAGTAACGAACATTTTCAAGTCAAAAGGCATTCTTACTGTAACGCTCCCCGCTAGTAGAGCGGTAAGTCTACGGACTTACAACGCTAAAATCAGCGGTTCGATTCCCCTCGGTGGGCTCAGCAGATAGCCCAATGTGGGTTTGCCATAAGAAAACAACACACTTAGTCTAACACATTATCTTATGAGATAATTATATGAAGTTTTCTTTTTATCTTACACATCACATGGTCATATAAATTAGATGTTCTAGAAATGTGTGTAAGATCTTAATAAAGTAAACATGTTGATTTTGCAGGTATGACTGAACAGTTTTAAACACGATATTGTACATAAAATATTTATTTCTCAGTAATATATACTTAAACATGGAGGAATACATCTTCTTATAGGAAAAACCAAAAAATTTTCGTTTTATTATTTAATGCCCGTTAACACCACAGGTGTTAAAACCCGATTTTTAGCGTTATGAGTCCACAGAATCGCAACTGTGCCACTTGGAGTATAATTTATTTTTATCCATATTTTGTATTTATAAACTGTATATAATAATGTAAGTAGTTTAAAACCAGGATTCTTCTGATTCAGTAAACGCTAAATTATTAGAACAGAACTCAATAATTTGTCTAATCCATTAGAGGGAAGTAGGTTTAGTTTTGAATTTCGCGCAAAACTACACGAGGGCTATCTGCGCTAGCCGTTCCTAACTTAGCAGTGTAAGACTAGAGGGAAGGTAGTTAGTCGTTACCACTCACCGCCAACTCTTGTAATACCCTGTTACCAACGAATAGTGAGATTGACCGTCACATTATAATGCCTCCATGGCTGAAAGGGAGAGCATGTTTTTTATGTGTATTGAACAGTTAGAGTTAAAACATAAATAGTTTTGGGCGTTTATCAGTGACGAATTTAAGGTTGTGTAGGCTCTATATTCCATGTAATTTTACATAGAATAAAATTATCAATGGGTACCCATTAAAACCATGGGCCCTGGGGTTGAGCCTCCTCTAGACCCTATCTAAGTATGGCACTGGCGTCTGCGGGTCTACAATAAAATAGTCGAACTTCAATATTGTATATTGTGTGTATATATATATATGGTGAAGTAAAACAGAATGAAAACCCTATATATAATATATTACATTGTTCATGACTGTCATCAACATAGAGTTACATTAAAATTCTGTGTCGTAATAATAGAACATATCACTTTCGCCAATTGATGACATGTTATGTACATTTTAATACTCCATTCTGCATGACTTGTTGAGTAAAATACTCTTGAGACTAAAGCCTGAGTGTAAACAAACTTTAAGGTGCACCGCAAACATACCGACTGGAGGATGAGTCATCTAATACATAATATTGCTGGTGAATAAAACAGTAAAGTTATCACATCACAATTTTTCATTATATCAAAACAATCGTGGAATTAGAAAAACTATGATTAGAATAATTACTTTAATAGCTCTAGGAAATAGTAAATATTTTATTGATTGTAAGCCACAATTTTTAAATAATTAGTTTTTAAATAAACAAATGCAGAAAAGTAGCTCTTTATTTATATCTCAAAATATAACAGTACTGTCTGTTGTATGTTCATGTAACTATTTAACTATATTAATATAATAATACTGTCTGTTGTATGTTCATGTAACTATTTATCCATATTTATATAACACTACTGTCTGTTGTATGTCCATGTAACTACTTATCTATATAAATATAACAATACTCTGAGTTGTATGTGGCCTGGCATGGCCAGGTGTTTAAGGTGCTCTACTTGTAATCCGGGGGTCGTGGGTTCGAATCCTTGTCACACTAAACATGCTCACCCTTACAACTGTGGGGACGTTATAATGTGACGCCCAATTCCACTATTCGTTGGTAAAACAGTAGGCTCAAGAGTTGGCGGTGGGTGGTGATGACTGTCTGCCTTCCCTCTAGTCTTACACTACTAAATTAGGGACCGCTAGCGCAGATAATCCTCGTGTAACTTTTGCACGAAATTCAAAAAATAAACAAAAACAAACAAACTGTTGTATGTTCATGTAACTATACTCTTCAAAAAAAGAAACGCAAAAGGCAAAATATGAGACAAATTGTTAACAAGTTTATTCCGGATAGTTCTGTATGATACGTGTGAAACTTTGCACATTCACCGCTGAACATTCAAAGTCTGCAAAGGCGAAGTCCACGCTCACTAGGTGAAGTTTAACGTCACTCAACGTCAATAACGAGTATGCCCCCGGTGAGCATCAATAACTGCTTGGCATCTCCTGCCCATGGAAGCGATGAGATGACGAATCACATCCTGTGGAATGGCTGTCCACTCAGCCTGCAAAGCTGCTGCAAGCTGAGGTAGAGTCTGCGGTTGAGGTTGTCGCCGTCACAGACGTCGGTCCAACTCGTCCCAAAGATGGTTGATGGGGTTTAAATCTGGTGATCTGGAGAACCAGGGAAGAACGTTGATGTTGTGGTGTCTCAAGAAGACAGTGGTGAGTCGGGCTGTGTGAGGACGGGCGTTTTCATGTTGAAAAACGTCGTTGACGTTCACCATGATGGGTTGCACATGGGGCCTAAGAATCTCGTCGACGGTTGCGTACGGTTTGAACGGAAGTCCTACGCAGCCCTGGTATGGTTGAGGCAGTAGACGTCGCAGTGGTGGTCCTATCCCAAAGGTGACGTAACCGGATGTTGTGATCTTGTGCGAGCGTGGTCACACGAGGTCTGCCAGATCGTGGATGGTCACGAGTTCATCCATGTTATTGGTGACGATTCCATAGCCTTGTGATGGTGCTTGTGTGGACATTCACAGCTCTGGCAACATCTGATCGAGATTCGCCTGCTTCCAAGCGACCAATGGCGTTGTTTAGTTGTGCTTCAGTCAACCTTGGCGTAACTGTATTGCGTGTCGGTGGCTTAACACTGAGCTATGTAAACCGAGAACCCGTCACTTTTTATAGGGATTTTGCACATGTTGCACTTGCAGAACATGCAGATCTCTCAAACAAATTTATTGGACACGAATGCGTTTTGGCGAAAAATCCGATGTTTTCCTCCGTTTTCAAAGTGCACAACTTTTATTGTCATTTTGGTCTGACAATCAGTGCCTTAACACGTGTAACATCACATACTCTGAGCTTGTAACGTTATTACATATATTTCTCTTTCAAATAACAAAAAATATCCCTTTTGCGTTTCGTTTTTTGAAGAGTATACTTATCTATATTTATATAATAGTACTGTCTCTTGCATATTCCCGAAACTACTTACCTATTTAAATGAAGAGCAACTATTGAATATGATACCACTGTTTGTTGTATATCCAAGTAACTACTTTTCTATACGAATATAACAGTACTGTTTGTTGTATGTCCATTAACTACTTATCTATATAAATAAATAGCAATATCTGTGTTATATTTCTATGTAACTAACTATCTATACAATCATAATAGTACTGCCTGTTGTATGTCCATTATTTCTCCAGATTCACTAAACACTTCCTGTACCGTAATAAACCGTTGTTTGTGGATATCTTTTTCATGTGTTTTGAATGACTAGAATTAAAATGTAAATAGCTGTGGGCGTTTGTCAGTGGAGAATTTAAGGGTGTGTGGGCTCTACATCCCATGTAATTTTACATAGAATATAAAGTTATCAAAGATCCCCCACTAAGACTATAGGCCCCGAGGATGAGCACACTCTAGTCCCTACCTAAATGAAACGCTGATATTTGTTGGTTTTAAATGAACACAGGTTGTGGGTTTTATTGGAAGATATCAGAAGATGAATATCCAGAAATGGGAGTGATGACTCGGAAGTGTTACGTTTGTAGACCAATGACGAGTGAAAGTTACAATACGTGTTTGTTTTTGAATTTCACCTCAGAACTACACAAGAGCTATCTGCGCTAGCCGGCCCTAATTTTGCAATATAAGACAAGAAGGAAAGCAGCTAGTCATCACCACCCACCGTCAACTCTTGGGCTACTCTTTTACCAACGAATAGTTGGATTGACCGTCATATTATGACGCCCCTACGGTTGAAAGGGTGAGCATATTTGGTGTGACGGGGATTCGAATTCTCGACTCTCGGATTACGAATCGAGCGCCTTTAACACCTGGCGATGCCGAGCTAAAAGTTACTTACGTAGTGAACAAACGTTTTTAGTTCAGAGAAGTTTCGATTGGAGATTCCAACTATGTTATCGATACACGTCTTGTAAGTGAAAGGTAAAAGACTACAACACTGCGCAAACTGTTATTTTTTAAGTAACTGTGAAAAAAAGAATAAAAATCTATGTAATAACTCTTTAACTTATCAGTTCTTCCTGTTAAAGAATTATTTTAATACACTATTATGAAAACATGTATTATGTTCACTGTGAAAAGAGATTTAGAGGTATACACAATACGAAAACTATGTATTATGAGAATGGTAATCAGTCAACTGTTAACAGTTTGAATTATGCAACAAATATATAATACGTATATTTACATTCATATCATTTTGTATAAAGTTACAGAAGTAATAATTAAAGGTTTCATATAATCATATTGATTCCTTTTAGTAAATTGTATGTTGTTGTCGCAGTTTAGGCCTACATTTTAATTACTGTACGTTTTCGTTATATAATTTCGGTTATTATTATTCATTATTATTATTACGCTTTTCTCGTGCCTTACATAAAAACTTTTATCAAAAATTATTCTATTTAGTCCAAAACAGATTGTCTAATTTTAATGAAATCGCTTCATTATGTTTTACGCTGGAAAGTAGGGTAAAATCGATTAAACCATTATATCACTGAATAGACTTGCTTCGTAGCGTTATAATTACTACTAAATGCCAAGAACGAACACATTAACGGTTGAAAACAGTGATATACAACATACTTTCGTTTTGTTTTACTTCTACTGTGTTCATGACACGAGACAACCTTACTTAGTATTCAATACCACTGTGTATTTCGTAGCAGTTTTGTGTTGACAATATTATTTACAGGTCAGTGGCGTAGAGAAGGTCTGGTACACTCATTGAACTGCCTCTTTTCCACTGCTATCGCTGTCATTACAGCTCATCAGGTCAACGCATCTGTACCAGCCGTCCTCCTCACCAACCATCAATGTTTTCACATCTGAGAGAAACCAGAATCGATGGCGAAGCTCATCAAGTCTCTGAAACTGATCACCCGTTTTCTGGATCAGTCCAGAGCACTCCTCATCACACGTCCTAGTTTATCCTCAACCGTTACACCAGAATATATCTCTCCCCAACCATCCTCTAGGTCCGTCTCAATAGCTTTGTGATGTTTATTTCCTATGTCTCACAACGTTGCATTTGCTTTGTTAGTGATCGCATGTCTGGAACTCTCAAGAGTATCTATGAAAGAATGGATATCCGTGATTACCTCTGAGAAATTCATTGTCGTATCTTGGAGACACTATCGGACCCGATTCGGTTTGGATAAAATCTATGACCAAAACCCAAGAAACCCGATAATTTTAATTTGAGGATATTTTGGATTATTTGAAATGTTCTCTCCTCTAGTCTCGACAGCAGCACTCTCGTCTTCGGACATATTTTTCCAAAAGACCCACTATGGCGTCCAGGTTCTCTTGAACCACAGCCACCATTTCAGCAATGGAAGTCTGTCGTGTATTACAATCTTGCTTCACAGTAACATTGAATGTTTTTTTTTTCATGGCTACCCGAAATAAGAATGCATAAACGTTCTTGATCATACCGCAAACTGGCCCATGGCTAGCAGCATGAATACCACATAACTTGAGAATATGGTTGTCACAATTTGTGAACAGTATCTTTGGATTCCGATCAGAGATTCTTTTCTGCGATCCTGAAACGTGGCCTGACATCACGGTGGCGTTATCATAACATTACAAAACGGCAATCATCCAAAACATTACCACCTGAGTTCATTTTCTTTGGAGGATAACTCGTGCTAGAGATGTAACATCTTTCTTCCTCTCGTGGAGGAGATTGTATCTAAGGAGAGACTCCTTCAACATGTGACAAATGGTGTGAATTACAACTACCTGGAGTCGAGTACAACATGATTCTGTTTATTCGATCAGATTCTCTTTCACTTCTGATCACAGAAGCTCTATAAATTCTTTTTTGGATTTCTGGTATCATTTAAACTACTAATCCAGTGTGTGATCCAATGGGTCTTTAGAACTGGGTTGTATTCCGAAATCAGTCCAACAAGTGCAAGAAAGTTCCCGGGATTTGAAGCCTGATCCAGGTTTTCCATATGACGACACTTGACATCAAAGGTTTGAGAGGCAAGATGGTTTATGCAGTTCACGACTCTCTCCAGCCCCTCCATCGACCGTTTTCATTTTCATTCAGTTTGTTTTTTAAGCTCCCTTCAATCTCTCAGTTGATTCCGTTCAGCCTATTTCCATTTCGTGAAAGCAAGCCTGTGGTCATTGCTGCTCCCATGTGCCGAGGCCTTTCTTTCACTTAGTAAACCCATCCATAGTTTTAAATGATAAGAGTAAGTTTGAAGTAAATGAAGGAAACATGAGGCGGCAGAAACAGAAAGCAGACTACTTGAATGACCAATAGAGGAACGATAATCTGGACATGTCTTTGCTGTTTGACAGCTTTCTTGTAAACCACGCCTTGCTACAGTCTCAATCAGGAGGAAGAAGCCCATCCATGTGTGTGTTTCTTGCTCATTTGTTTGGACGTATTTTGAGAAACACTTTGAATATCCGGCTCGACTTCCTTCACTCTTTCTCTACTTTTCGCTTCCAAAACTACGCCTTACTTGGCCTTTTTTGGTACATGTTGAAGAAGATAAAATAGTAACTGACGTTATTTTTCAATCGCAAGCCAAGATTCATTACAAAAGTCAGAAAGAAAATGAAATATATCTAGTGATCCAACAGATGTGTACAAACATAACGAGAGATAAACGGAAGTATCTAGCAAAGGAGAAGTGAGTCGAAATTCATAATAAAAAGTGTTTCAACTGCCTAAATTACAGGTGTGAGGGTTCGAGAGTAGAAAAACTGCCAGCGCATCTAAATATAAGTATCTTACTCATAAACATCAGTGTGGAGTTGGGAAAACATGCTATTCAATTATTTGCCAATATTGTTGCTTTTGTAAACATTTCAGTAGTTTTATTTCATACGCATAGTAAATCACAACTGCAGGAGAAATGAGATTTCATAATAAATATCACATTGTTGTAGATATATATAATTATATTAACACAAACAAACGTATTTCCGAAAATAAACACCTTTTTGGCACCTACTTTCCAATAGGTTGTAATGCTACAAGGTTACAAGTTTATGTCGATGCTTATTCCAATTATGATTACATTCTTACCTTAGGACTTTCACTGTCTTAAGGCTTCATTCTCAGGCCTGTTCTTAGATTTTAAAAAAAATCATCAATACTTTGTTACATGAGGAAACTTAACTCAAATTTTAAGCTAGAAAATTTGAGTTTTGTCTTAGTAGACTGCTTGTTTATTTGTTTAAGATTTTTGTGCAAACTACACAAGGGTTAACAGCAGCAAGCCTAAAACGAAAGAGTCCGTAGAAAACAACAAACAAGTGGAGGGAAATCTGCTGGTCAACAACACCTGAAGCTTACTGTTTACTGAGTTGTTCGAATACAAACTTAAATAGTTGTGTAGTTTTTAAAAACTATACTATGACTGCACATTGACTTATTGAAATTACAATTTAACCGGAAAGTACGGATTAGAAAAAACACAATTGAAAGCATTAGGAAAAATGTACTAAAATGCCTTTGAAATAGACGTTATAAATCGTGTTATTAAAAACTACTTAAACAAAAAGATTATTTCTACACAACCAACTGAAGAGTTGCTAGGTAGCACATTTCGTAGGACTAAAACTACAGGTAAGCTTGTTTTACAGCCTGTATGTGAATCTTAGCGTTTAGAGTTTCTCCAAAATTAAAGTAATATACTAAAGATGGGTGTGAACACCAATGGTGTAGAGTCTAAGTGTACATAGCATCTGGAAATACGCCCCCTTGTGGTGCGACTGGAGACAAATATCCTCTCCCTACTCTATTGTTACAGATACAGTAAATGTTTTAACATTAGTTTGCATGGTCAAATATCAACAAAAATTACTTACTTAATTAAAGTAAGTTTTAGTACCAGCTTAATGAAGTTTTAGTACCAGCTTAAGGTAGTTTTAGTACCAGCTTAAGGAAGTTTTAATACCAGCTTAATGTAGTTTTAGTACCAGCTTGAGGAAGTTTTAATGCCAGCTTAAGGTAGTTTTAGTATCAGCTTGAGGAAGTTTTAATACCAGTTTAAGGAAGTTTTAGTACCAACTTAAGGAAGTTTTAGTACCAGCTTAAGGAAGTTTTAATACAACTTCAAATACTTAAAATAATTATCATTACTTGTTAAAATGTCTGAAATAATAATTACTACACTATATAAAATATCGGGCCTGGCATGGCCTAGCGCGTTAAGGCGTGCGCTTCGTAATCTGAGGGTCGCGGGTTCGCGCCCTTAAAGAGTCGAAGTTTTAGTTAAACATGCTCGCCCTCCCAGCCGTGGGGGCGTTATAATGTGACGGTCAATCCCACTTTTCGTTGGTAAAAGAGTAGCCCAAGAGTTGGCGGTGGGTGGTGATGACTAGCTGCCTTCCCTCTAGTCTTACACTGCTAAATTAGGGACGGCTAGCACAGATAGCCCTCGAGTAGCTTTGTGCGAAATTCCAAAACAAAATATAAAATATCCACTTCTGTATTATTACTGTTTAAAATACACAACTTTTTTATTTCTTATTAAGCGCAGAGCTACGTAATATGTTGTGTATGTTGTGCTTATCATAACTATTTAAAACCCAGCTTTTAGCAGTGAGCACATATGTGTTACTGATATTCAAAAACTGTACCTAGTATTATTGTCACTTATATATCTTAAACGAAGTGTCACTAATGCTAATAGTAATAACACATATAACATAAAAGTAACACTTTGTTTAAAGATCATTCTTTCTGCCACTTTATTTTTAAACTGCTTAATTTTCAAAGGTACTTGTATTCTATGAATTTCAATATTCCTATAATGTTCCATTTTATATTTGACATTACTACTTTACATGAGGCAATTCATACATCCTACTTTGGTTTATGCTGCAAACTTTGCCTGGAAAGACTTAATAGTTTTTATGAAACAGCATGTAGAAATTATAAAATCATAAAATTACTTTTTCACTACAGCTGCAACCCCTAGTTCAAAAGTGGAACGTACATGGGACAAAGCAATAAAAATAAAATTATTAATGTTAACCCCACCTCGTTCAATTTAAAAAAAATTCATTGGTCTGTCACGCAAGTCATTCAGACGGTGTTCACAAGTGACGATTTGGTATAGACATATTTGCATCATGGATTATACAGCTTCATTATAAAGTGATTCAAAATAGTTTTCATTCTTGACTTCTGACTGTATAGGGTAACAAAGTATTGCTAGCACACTAGTCTGTTTCTGTAGAATGAGTAAGTGAAATAGTTATGGTATGATCAATGACCTTCAATTCTAGCTCAACCTTTTAAAGCCATTTAGTATTTGATCAAAGGAATAACAGTTTTATGTGAATACAAATTAGCAGTAAGTTTTATAATCTGATAGTTTATAAAAGGCATTGGTTCAATTTATAAATTCCAGCTATTGTGATTGGCTGAGTAGAAAAATCTAAACATTGAAAAATATCGCGAAATTTTTACGGGTTGTAGTTACTTGACGAGATTCAACACGTCTTACAAAAACATCCCACATGTGCAAGACTGGTCTGAAATGCCACATCATTCAGTCAACCGGTGGATCAGCGTTATGTTTACTGGCTAATAACGATAAAATCCGAGATTCCCTTTTCCACAGTGAACACAATGCTGATAGTTTCTTAAGTAACTTTGAACTAAGTAAAGAACAACAACAAAACCTTTCAAGGAATTAGTTAACTAGTCTAGCATGGCAGTTCTACGTACTATAACCTATTAGACTGAAGTCAGAACCATTTTTCCATCATGTACATGAAGCAACACAAAGGATCATACTATTTGACTTTCATAGTGTATAATATTAATAGTATCATTTCCCATAATGAGTAGGTCGTTATGTGTATTCCTACCTACATCATATTTAACCTCTGTCAATGCATCAGGGTCTTTAATATAACAACAATATATTTCATTTCAAATTTCTTTAAATGAGTATACGCTTGTTGTTTGGCCGGAGAGTAAAGAACAACTCATTTGTAGGCAGGATTTTGCACTAAACATCTTTGGTTTTCTGTAGGTGTTCATGGAATTAGTACAGTCAAATTGTTTTATGTTTAGTACTAATTATAACAGATCTCATATAACTATCTAGCATATGAACACATTTTTTGACGTTTCTTTCTAATTGTCAGAACACCGATAAGGTATTTAACAGCAGCTGTGAACATCTAAATCGATCGTTTAGTAGAAATCTTACGATTTCTGCGAGTCAGAATCGACAGTAAACATTTGCCTACGATGTATTCTGGTTAACATGTTTCACTGTTCATCAGAGATTTGTCCGTGATAGTGATTTACATTATCTAGATATATTACCGAGCTTACACTGTTGTCAAGATACTTGTAAACATTTGTAGTCAATAAGCAATAGCTTGTTATGATTAGCTGGTTTTCTTGACTCTTCACGAGAGTGAAACTTTCAACTATCTTCTCCAGGGTCTATCCATAGTTCATATAAATATTTGGAATATTTTACACTTTATAGCTCATTTCACAAATGAAACAAGATTATGTAAGAGCACTAAGTGACATTGGCTAAGTAACCAATTATTTAAATTCCAAATCATGCGTTCTTCACCCATTAATTCATTGTTATATATATCATTTCATGGTATATATAACAATGAATTTGTAGATGACTGACATCCTTTCATAACATTGGTTTCCTTTGAAATAGCTATAATAGTACAAATTTCAATTATGTTTTTATTATTTAGTGCAATAAGTTAAGCAGGTGATTCTAATATTAAATTTTTTAAATCTTTTTTGCGAATTCTAGAATAAATAATTACCATATTTTACGTCTTTTAAAACGCTACATTGTGGAAGACGCATCCTAATTTTAGAAAGACAATTCTAAGAAAAAAATATTTCGACTCAGCATCAACACCATGATGTAGCCTTGGCTTTTCCAACGTACTGAGTAAATACATCACATTCTCAACAGTATGTTGACAATATTAGTTAAATTGAATATTTCATGCTATTGAAAATATTTGTAATTTTAAGTAATTAGATTACAATCTGTATGAGAGCCCGTTTTGAGTAGACCCTAAACTAACCTCTTGCCTTAACCCATCACTTTTGTCTTGGAAGATACATACGGTACTTCAAAAGCTTTTACTTTTTTTGGTAAACGAATAGAAGTAAAAGCTAACTATAGAGTAATTACACCTTTTGGTGATATTTGTGCAGTAAAATATGCATTATTGAGGTGACAATACCATACCACATGCAACATTAACACTAAAAAATATGATTATCAGTAATTACATCATTAAATTAGAAATAAAAGAACCTTGTTAGACATTCAATCATCTTTGGCTTCCACTCCATCTCTTTCTCACTGAACTTGGTTTGTTTAATAAAAAATAAAAAGTGAACAAGAACTCGTGATTGCAGATATTACTTGTAAATCGTAGCAATTCTATAAATTCAGATGAATGGTTTTAAACATAATTCACAAAACAAGTTAACTGTAGCCTAATACAAGTTTGGCATAGTCCAATAGTTAGTGTATTGAGATCAAATGGCTGGAGGTTCGAGACGTAATACAATTGAATATATTCTAAGCCTTCAGCTGTGGGTGCGTTCTGAAGTTATATACGCAGTCATGCTGTTCTACCCAAAAAACCTTTGTAGTGACAAATGCTACTGGCTTCTGATCAGAAATTTAAAATGAATGACTATACCTTGTTTATCTTACTTACGCCTAAGAGGCTTAGAGTTCTAACTTTCGTATGTATACCATTTTAATTAAAGTATTAAAATATTTAAACATATATAAAGAACTATATACTAACTAAATATTTAGATTCCATTGTTTCTTCAATAAGATGAATGAATTAAACTTACGTAGGCGAGGCTAGTGATATTCGTTTATCACAGTTGTGTTTAGCTGTAGACGCATTTCAAATCTACTTAATAAAGAGAAACCCTACAAAACTGTTTATCGAAGAAAAAAATAGCCCACTGTGGTTTTGCAATAAGAAAGCACACACACACTCGCAAATTAAGCACTTAATGAGATTCACTGTTGCCCCCTTGGCTGCTTCATGGAAGAAGGAGAGAGGGTAATGTCCTAAAAATGATGAGGTCATAGTTTCGACAGCTGCTATTAAATGGAGTGTCGTTAAGGGTGTGCTGCTAGGCCATCAGGACAGGTAAACATCATGTCATAGTCCAACAAAGTGTCACATAAGATTAAACTAAGCAAATGGAAGGCTGACATTATGGACAGGCAGCTATAATAAATGATTAAGTAATAATACAAAGTGGAGAACGTGTTTCTAGGCCGCCATGAGAGATTGTCATGAATCGTACATTACATGTCTCATCATGTCGACAATGATTCATTCATTAATTAAATCATCCTTAAAAGGACGCTTAAGACTAATTCATTTATAATTAAATGAAGGATGCTTATCACTAATTAATTAAATCGTTTATTATCATTTAATCCTGAAAAGGATTCTAACACTAATACATTTATAATTAATGCGTTCTAAAAATAACGTTTAACACTAATTCATTTATAATTAATTTATTACATCAATTATAATAATTCATCACAAGGAAGGAGTTTAACACTAATTAATTTATTACATCAATTCTAATAATTCATCATAAGGAAGATATTTAACACTCATTCATTTATAATTAATTTATTACATCAATCATAATAATTCATCATAAGGAAGGAGTTTAACACTAATTAATTTATTACATCAATTCTAATAATTCATCATAAGGAAGATATTTAACACTCATTCATTTATAATTAATTTATTACATCAATCATAATAATTCATCATAAGGAAGGAGTTTAACACTAATTAATTTATTACATCAATTCTAATAATTCATCATAAGGAAGATATTTAACACTCATTCATTTATAAATAATTTATTACATCAATTATAATAATTCATCACAAGGAAGGAGTTTAACACTAATTAATTTATAATTAATTTATTACATCAATTCTAATAATTCATCATAAGGAAGATATTTAACACTCATTCATTTATAATTAATTTATTACATCAATCATAATAATTCATCATAAGGAAGGAGTTTAACACTAATTAATTTATTACATCAATTCTAATAATTCATCATAAGGAAGATATTTAACACTCATTCATTTATAAATAATTTATTACATCAATCATAATAATTCATCATAAGGAAGGAGTTTAACACTAATTCATTTATAATTAATTTATTACATCAATTATAATAATTCATCATAAGGAAGGAGTTTAACACTGATTAATTTATAATTAATTTATTACATCAATTATAATAATTCATCATAAGGAAGGAGTTTAACACTAATTCATTTATAATTAATTTATTACATCAATTATAATAATTCATCATAAGGAAGGAGTTTAACACTGATTAATTTATAATTAATTTATTACATCAATTATAATAATTCATCATAAGGAAGGAGTTTAACACTAATTCATTTATAATTAATTTATTACATCAATTATAATAATTCATCATAAGGAAGGAGTTTAACACTGATTAATTTATAATTAATTTATTACATCAATTATAATAATTCATCATAAGGAAGGAGTTTAACACTGATTAATTTATAATTAATTTATTACATCAATTATAATAATTCATCATAAGGAAGGAGTTTAACACTGATTTATCTGTGAATTAAATTTCCTGTGTTAAAGAGACATTATGTCACTCA
Organism: Tachypleus tridentatus; assembly: GCF_004210375.1. NCBI lineage: Eukaryota > Metazoa > Arthropoda > Merostomata > Xiphosura > Limulidae > Tachypleus > Tachypleus tridentatus. The sequence goes on from NC_134828.1 coordinate 100,893,588, forward strand.
GTCAAGTGATTAAAGATTTTCAATGTTATAATAAAATATCAAAAACAATATTGAACGTAACATGATCTCAATTACATACATTTTAATAGGCACACAATACATGTCTGTAGATTTAAATAACCTAGAAAGAGCACCGTCATACAATATTTAAAACCTTGACTATAATACAACAGTTTATGTTTTCAATAAAACATTTATTATGCAACATCACTTTTACTAATCTGATTTTATGCAACAAAATAATTTCTCTTACTCTCTAATATCTTTGTGTTAACACAAACGTAGTATTAACAGTACTGAATTAATTAACTATTGCACTGTTTATTTTTAAGGAGAAAGATACACAATTAATTATGTATGCTCTGACCATTAGGGGCATCCAAACCCAATCTTAGCGTTATAAGTCTTCGAAAGTACTACTGATCCACCGAGGGATCAGTAACGCATAGAGACAGTAACAGTCAAACTGAATAATTCATGAAGTAGTAAGTACTTATTAACTGGTTAAAAATCTCGATAACTCTAAAAATCTCAATATTACAATCGAGTTGGCAATTAGTTTTAATTATTTGTAATTTTATTTTTTGTGTTAGTTGTATCACATTGATGATTATTCTTTACATTATCCTTTTCTGTAATTTTATCATTTCTTTACCACAGAGATTATTTAACAGTGTAAACTTAGTTTATGGTTTTGACGCTAACCAAAGTTTACTGTACCAGACGAACCAAGATTAACTTGTATCACAGTGTAGTAATTCTTAGTCGTACATTGGCCTAAAGAACTGAAAACCTCTTTTTCCGTTTTGTTTGAAGTTAAGTACAACGTTACAAAACGGGCTCTCTGTGCTTTACCTACCACGGGTATTGAAACCCAGTTTTTGGCGTTGTAAGTCCGCACGTGCCAATGGGGAGAAGGATTTTTTACTGCATCTCAGACACAGAGTATTGATTATAATGGTTAATATGCCTGTTTAATTTCTAACTTAATTTTATATTTATTATTTTATTATCATTATTATTCTTCATTTTAAATTCAGAATAAAGATTTAAGACGAACAAAAATATTCTGGGCTGATTGAACTTCGTGAGATATTATTGGTTGCGGTTATGCATACCCAACTGATATGAAGTACTTTATTCCATTAATTATAAGTAATATAGTTTCAACATCATATATAATCAGCTTTGCTCATTAATAGATATATACAGGGCCGGATTAATCTCTCGGAAGAGTACTATATATACGTAGTTCGATATGTAATGTAGAATTACAGATATACAAATAATATTTGTGTGTTGAACATTCCAAATTAAGTAAACATAAAAATACAGCAACAACAGCGGTAAATGTTTATTCATGTACAATATATCTGATCTGTCTGTTTAAAGATTGTAACTTGAAACTGGTGTAATCCTGATAGGATCAGGAAACAGAAATTATAAATTCCTGGTTTATTCATCAAAGGGCCAAAATACTAAAACATTGAATTAGCTGGGCAGAGAGAATATATTACGTTTTAATCTATCCAGAAGCTCGCTTCGATCAGACACTAATGTTATTTATGCTAAACAACAATACAAATTTCTAGAAGCGGCTATATTAAACAGCTTGAAATAATATTACTTTGAAGTATGTGATATAAATTATGTATAAATACAATATGCCTTACGTCAGGCTTTGTTTGAAATTCTGGCAAAGCTACACGAGTGCTATCTGCATTAGTTGTCCCTAATTTAACAGTAAAGTCAACACCACCTAATTCCAACTCTTGGGCAACTGTTTTACCAACAAATAGTAGGATTGGTCCTCATGTTGTGATGCTCTTACAGCCGAGAGAGTTAGCGTGCTCAGTGACGGGGATTCAAACTCGAAGCCCACTCTGTCTTTGGAAATATCATATTTAAACCCTGAAAACTGAATTAAACTATAAAATACATCTGTAAACAGCAATAGATTGTTGTAAGAAAATAATATTTGTAGCCATGCTTGATTTCTATAACGAATATTAGGTTTAACAATCCAATTAGTTATCACCATTAAATTCCATCTAGTAACATAGGGCCGCAATCGCTTGCGGATTCTTCAACAAGTATTTAAGTGAGTAGGTTGTTAGCCCACTGCACCGAGCCGTCCCTAAGTTAGCACTGTAAGACAGCTAGTCATCACCACCCACCGCCAACTCTTGGGCTACTCTTTTACCAACGAATAGTGGGATTTACCGTCATATTATAACCCCCCCCCACGACTGAGAGGGCGAGCATGTTTGGCGCGACGCGGTCGCGAACTCGCAACCCTCGGATTACGAGTCGCATGCCTTACGCGCTAGGCCAACAATCCAATGCATTTGATGAAATAACTTAACAACTGTGTGTAACAGTTTTAGAGATTAAAAAGATATGCTAGATTTTCTTTTCATATAAGAACAAAACTGAAATTGTTTTTGTTTGTTTTTGAATTTCGCACAAAGCTACTCGAGGGCTATCTGTGCTAGCCGTCCCTAATTTAGCAGTGTAAGACTAGAGGGAAGGCAGCTAGTCATCACCGCCCACCGCCAACTCTTGGGCTACTCTTTTACCAACGAATAGTGGGATTGATCGTCACATTATAACGCCCCCACGGCTGAAAGGGCGAGCATGTTTAGCGCGACTGGGATGCGAACCCGCGAATTACGAGTCGCACGCCTAACGCGCTCGGCCATGCCGGGTCCAAAACTGAAATAATAACAAAGAATTCTCAAAGACACGTCATTCTACAATTAAACCTTAGATCCATGAAAAGATGCAGTATTCAAACAACGTGTACCGTGGAGATTTTCCAAATGTTAAAGTTAAACCTGCTTAGATTAACGTGGATTCCCACTATGAGAAAGATAGCTAGAGACAAAGGGGAGATTATGGTTAGGGATTGGAGAGTTTGGACTGAGTTCATGAAGGTCCTTCTTGTCGTTAGGCTTGTAGGGCCTCAGTAGCGATGATTAAATATCAGTTATATTTATAATGAGATTTCTGAGAAGTCTGAAATGTGTTAACGAAACACGGAATATGTTAGAACTTTATTATACTGCTCAAAGGTTTAGGCCTGAAGATGAAATAGCAGTTTTGTTCGTTGGTTAAAGAGGGATTTATCGTGCAAGCATTTTAAACCAGATATTTGTGAAGTGAATAATCTGTATTTATCCATTTTTTGAAGTTCAACACAGTAAGACTTTTTCCTTTCTTGCATCTCTCAAGATGGTTAACATAATTTTGAAGATTTTCTTTAACTTCAACTTTTTCATAATTGTTATAAAATAAAAATCAACGTTTAGCAAATCTTGGGAATAACATTTAATATAAAGTTGTGAAAACATTTATTGATTCTAGTGCGTACTAATCGTATTTGTAACCTTGACTTGTATATGGTGCCTAATTTTTAATCTATCAAAAACAGTACATTTTGGTTATCATAAAATAAATGTATTTGTAAATACACGAGGTCTGATCAAAATGTTCTTATACAGGTGTCAGTACAGAAGCACTGAGCTTCACTGAGGTATGTACAAAGTACGAATAGTGATCTACCCCATGAACAAACCATTTATCCAGACCCCGTACCCGTGTTGTGAAAAACGTGTTCAAAGACAAACGTATTTCTTGTCCCTGTCGTAATAAAAATGGACAAAAAAAAGCAACGTGTTTGCATCAATATTTGTGTGAAAAATGGTACAAGAGAAACAGAAATCCTCGAAATGTTAAGAACTGCCTTTATTGATGACTGTTTAAGTAAGGCTGCTATTTATCAATGGATAAAACGCTTCCAAAATGGCCGGGAATCGGTCAAAAATGGCCCACGTTTTGGGCGACTGTCGACATCATCCACTGATGAAATGGTCGCTAAGGTGAAAGACAGTTAATCAGGTCTTTTATAAAAAGGTCTTAATTCGTTTGAAGGAGAAAGTTAGAAGAAACTGCCGCGAGCTGTGGGAGAATGGTCACTGGTTTCTTCATCATGGTAATGTACTTTCACACACTGGTCACTGGTTTCTTCATCATGATAACGTACTTTCACACACTGGTCACTGGTTTTTTCATCATGATAATGTACCTTCACACACTGGTCACTGGTTTTTTTCATCATGATAACGTACCTTCACACACTGGTCACTGGTTTTTTCATCATGATAACGTACCTTCATACACTGGTCACTGGTTTTTTCATCATGATAACGTACCTTCACACACTGGTCACTGGTTTTTTCATCATGATAACGTACCTTCATACACTGGTCATTGGTTTTTTCATCATGATAATGTACCTTCACACACTGGTCACTGGTTTTTTCATCATGATAACGTACCTTCACACACTGGTCACTGGTTTTTTCATCATGATAATGTACCTTCACACACTGGTCACTGGTTTCTTCATCATGATAACGTACCTTCACACACTGGTCACTGGTTTTTTCATCATGATAAAGTACCTTCACACACTGGTCACTGGTTTTTTCATCATGATAACGTACCTTCATACACTGCTGTGTCTGTTCAAGAATTCTTGGCATAAAAAAAAAAACATTCCTGTGATACCACACCCTCCGTATTCTCCCGATCTTGCTCCGTGTGATTTTCTTTCTGTGCCCAAAAATCAAAACTAAGTTGAAAGGAAAGAAGTTTGATGAAATTCCAACAATCCATAATAATGTGAAAGTATAACTTAGCCCCACAATAGTTGAAGACTTCCAGCATTGCTTCCGAAAATGGCAGGAACGTTGGAACACGTGTGTATCAGCTAGGGAAGATTACTTTGAAGGTGAAAGCATATAATACTGATGTATGTACATTATTCTTCGAAATAAAAGTGAAATTTTAGAACTTTTTATCACACTTCGTATTGTTAATACGCCAAGTCTCAACCATAGAACATAAAATCCAAACACCTCCGAGATCATTTATTCAACATTGTACTTAAAAGCAAAGACTTGAAAAATATTATAATCGTACGCACATTTTAGATTTGAAATTACCAGTATAATGATGCATTTTACGACTTTTATGATCACTTAATCATCTTATGTAAGTATAACAAAAGCTCTACAACTGTTACGTGAGAATATACTCAGCTGTTCTTCTTTCAGAGCTTAGCTATAACGTGTGATAATGAACTACCTATTTGCCTATATGGATTCGTGTAACTCAATGAGTTTTATCACTCTCTTAAACCTATTAGAGTACCTCTCGTCGCTACTTTGCACAAAACTTGCTACTCTGATTTTGATTGTAACTCCACCTACAGGTGCATATAGATTAGTGCAATATAGTTTATATAATCCTTTGTGTTTCACATATCTGTCATTGATAAGATATAAATCATACTTTGTGACTGCAGCTTAAAATCTACACCAATAAATAAGTACGTTCCACTATGAATACGTATATACAAACTTTTCAACTGATTGTGTTTAAAATTTGACTTGCATGTAGCAGCACTGTTTGGAGGGATCGTAAAGATTTTCAACTCGTATTAGCTCTCGTGACTATGAGTCATTCCTAGTGTGTGTGTGTGTGTGTATATATATACATATACCACTTCCAGCAATATAAAAAACAAGGAACAGGAGAAAAAATCAAGTCGCCTGGCACAAGGAAGCAAACAATACCATACATGAACTGAAGACTTTCATTACATGCTGAACTTTTTGATTAAAAAATATTGTGTACCTATATAAAATACAATATTACATGCCGAATGTGTGTGAATTATCAATCAGATTTCATCATTTTCTAGAAGTTTATTATTATTTTTGTCTGACTATTGTGTATATTAATATAAATTGAGACTTCTGTTGCTATACCAACAAAAGAAATATTTCTCGTGCTCATATTTTAATCAATTAAAATTTGCGTGTTATTTTGATATTTGAATGCAATATTTTGTTCAATTAGGTTGTTTGAAGCATGTTCTATTAAAAATCTTGTAAATCAGCTTAGTTATATTTAAACTGGAGCATTAATATTTATGTACTTAACACAAGCCCAGAATCTGCAACGTATAATATCTATTAATTTTGTTTTGTATCATAAATTTTTACTACTGATATCTTTATGGGCGTTAACGACAACAGGAAATATTAATCAAAACATTTATGATGCACAAATATACATTATTTTTTTCTAATAAGGCTTTTCAAGGTAATTATACTTGTAAAACTAACAGTAAAATGAGTCATAACAATATCTGGTTTCTGTTTCAAAGAAGGCAATAATATATTTACTCACAATTTTTGTCAAGATATAACGTATAATGAAAATAGACTTGTGCTACTATGAAAAATATCATACTGGTTAATAAATTATCGACCCTGGGTAATATCCAGCAGAGGCCTAATGCGTTAACATATTCTAATTCTATTGCATAAAAAACTAACAATACATAAAAAAAGGACCGGGCGTGGCCAGTTCTCTAGTCTGCCCGAGCTGCATTTCTAAAGGATCAAAGTAAGAGAAATGATGCTATTGAATAAGTTCCTAACTTTTAGCAAGGTGCATTTTAAAAGTAACAGTCAATTCCGTTAATCGTTTAAAAAAACAGACAAAAGCCTTTTAGTTATTTGTGTTGCTTATTTAGTTGTCTTTCACATATTCACTACTTTAAAATTAGAGTTAATTACCATGAACTACAGGTGACTTAAATGTTCCTGACCCGATTATTTAGACCAAAGTTATAGTTGGCCCTAATCCGATGTTTAGACCAATCGTCCCACAAAGTATCGTTTGGATTCGAGAATCCCAAAATCAAGGATTCAAAATATCTTCTTCTGACAGCTATACTCAAAATATCTTTGATTTCATCACTGGAAGAACAATACAAGAATGTCTGTGGAACCCGATATATAAAAGACAGAATGCAAGCAATGGAACAAAGTGAAACCACTACTTTGAACGTTTCGTACAATGAAAATACACAGTGGAGCTGTATTAAGATAATGATATCGGTATTTTATGAAATTTTTATCGACGCATGTGCAGTTATACAACCTAGTACTATATGACCAATAACATTATACAATGCAGATATAGAAGCTGTTAATTAAGTTAAAAGTTAAATCCTTCCCAAAGAACAAAGGACTGACGCTTTCGAGCTTTAATGTCAGGATGCTCAAAAGGATAAGGATGGCAAATATCCCATTTCTCGCTGGACGGAATGCCAGTCCATCGTAGGTTAAATCCCAGCTAACAAAAATTGTCTATCTTAAAGCAAGTTTGACTGGAAAAAAGCGAGAAGCTGGCCAGCCTCGAATTCGCAAAATATCGGACTACAAGCAACAAGTTCAAAGAGCAGAGGCACGGAGCCTTGTTCACCAAAGTATGTGAAGCAAATCTTGAAACTGATTTATAAAATCATTAATTAATAAGGAACTATATAAAACTGATGGGCATAACTTACAGATTTCTTTATGAATCTCCACTATATCTGGCCTGGCATGGCCGAGCACGTAAGGCGTGCGACTCGTAATCCGAGGGTCGCGGGTTCGCGCCCGCGTCGCGCTAAACATGCTCGCCCTCCCAGCCGTGGGGGGTGTATAATGGGACGGTCAATCCCACTATTCGTTGGTAAAAGAGTAGCCCAAGAGTTGGCGGTGGGTGGTGATGACTAGCTGCCTTTCCTCTAGTCTTACACTGCTAAATTAGGGACGGCTAGCACAGATAGCCCTCGAGTAGCTTTGTGCGAAATTCCAAAAAAACAAACAAACAAACCACTATATCTAATTAAGTTGGTTTGTATTAGAATTTTCGTGCAGAGATATGCAAGGTCTATCTTTAAATAGTTTCCTTAATTTTGAGCTAATAACTAGATATAAGACAGTTGATCAACAATATCCATCACCAGATCTTGAATTACTCTTTTATGACTAAATATTGAGGTTTGACCGTCACTCTTATAACGCATCCACAACCTCATAGTGAGTAACTCGTTTTTGTGGCTGTAGGACATGAACTATGAATCTTTAAATTCATAATTCGGAAATTCTAAGTTTGGTTTGTTTTGAATTTCACGCAGAAGCTACATGGAGGAAACTGCGCTAGCCGTCCGTAATTTAGCAGTGTAAGGCTAGAGGGAAAGCAGTTAGTCATCACCACCCACCGCCAACTCTTGGGCTACTTTTTCACCAACGAATAGTGGGATTGACCGTCACTTTATAATGCCCTCACGGCTGAAAGGGCGAGTATGTTTGGTGTGACTGGGATTCGAACCCGCGACCCTCGGATTACGAATCGAGTACCTTAACCGGAAATGCTAAGGCTACATCCCACTTATCATACATGATACATACAAGTCTGATACATAGATATGGATACGAAGTATATTAAAATAACCAAAATATAAATAAGTTGAATACGTAATATCAATCTAATTAATAAAATAAGAAATAAAATTACTTTAATTAAAATTCTAAATAACATATCTAAAGTATTAATGACATATTTTGCTTTACTCGCTATCATGTCTCATGTTGAACAAAAAACTCAGTCTGACTAACTAATGAATGAATATTCACTGTAAATTTATTATCAGTGCTGTAAGTATAGTTACCAGTTTTGTCACCAGGTCTGGCTTCATTCATTTATTTGGTCACACCTTTTTTTCATAGCTAAGGTGTTTTTGATTAAATGATTATTAACTGAGTTTTAGACTATAGGTTGGTGGCATAACATTTCTGGTCTATTTTAGGACGTTGATTTCGATTAATTATGTTAACAAGTCGAAAAACGGTAATTATGACGTGAGAAATACGTATGTTAGAAATGTTTAGGAAATATATATTTGTATTCCTTTCACATAATATTTGTTGGTATTATAAGTCAAACATTATGTCAAACTGAAGCTTAGAATAAGTAGAAGCGAGTTATTCTACGTAATATTCTGTTACAATACGTTCTTATAAAGGTGTGGCTCTTAAAGCGTTTGTTCCAGTTCATACTTCATTAACTATGGATAGCTCTTATACTAATGGTATTCGCAGTCTATATATGTTAAATGAAAGTTTAGTAAAATATAAAAATAATTACTCAGTTCTTTATACGATATATAAAAATAACCCGTATTTCTTAACCTCCAGTGTCAGAAGAATGAATGTAGCTCTCTATTCTAGCAAACACAGTAAGTTGAGTTATATTACACAGGCCATTATATGTGGTAGTTTACTCTTCGATTTTGATTTTAATCACATAAGAACATCACAGGCTTATTTACATTATGTGTGTTTGATGTTACATTTTGTAAGCACCTCTGCTACGGATAGTTTGAATGAATACATCGTAAACATGGTATCGATTTATGACGTGGAGACAGGAACACATTACAAGAACTGTTTTGTCAGCTCGTGAAGACACGAGATATAAATGTATTGATGGGACATTTGTTCCAATTTTGATATCTCTAGATATCTTAAACAAGATGCTAGTATAAGACAGGATTTAGAAATCTTTGCTGTAAATGTCGTAAAGCAGAATTACTATATACGACTGTGTGGTTGTTTTAGGCTTAGTGAAGTAGACTGTTGTATGAATACTGTTGAAAATCAGTTGTGACCAGTCATTCTTAGCATTTTGTTCATGTAATTCATACTCTGAGTAGATATCTGGTCAATCACTAATTACACGTTTGACTGTGTACAGTATATGTACCATCCAAGTAAACTCGTGGACGATGTAGTTAACACGACATCATGTGACCTTTAATAAAAGCCATTTATTATACTTGAAATACACGTGTGTGTCGTTAAATGGTACATGTTTCTTCTATTTTCGTACATACAAAATGGCCGATATTGTAACACTGTTACTGCGTATCTTTACACGTCTCACATTTCTTGTTTAACTTAATATTGTTTTTATTGTCTGTTCACACAGAAATATGCAGTTGGAACAAAATTGTTTGTATAGAGCAATAAGAAAACATTAAAACTACGTTACTATTTTTCAGTTACACCATAGATGCATATATACAAATAAAAGACAACTCAATAGTAATAAATAATTTAAAAAGAACAGTTTGACGACTCTTTTTAATTTATGCATTTCCATCACTTAAAGTCCATTTTCCCGCTTCGTACACTTGTAACATAAATTTTTATATTGTCACACGCAAACTGACCAAATAATATGTAGTACTAGGACTAACTCTACGTTGTGCAACTATTTAGTTAAATGGTAAAAGTTACAACAGTATCTTCTATTTTCATAGTTCTATTTTACGTTTCACTGGTCACTTATAAGATACCACAAAAGGATGCTAAAAACATTTACCCAAAAATACCGTAAGAAATATACTTTTACCAATATCTCTTCTACCAATACCATATTTTTAGACTGTTAAGCTGTGAATCAAAAGGTCTGTTTGAGAAGTAATGATGCTGAACATTCTCTGTACTTTCAGGCAATGTGTTATAAACCTTACATTCAGCTCAATTATATTGCTTAAAGAACTGAACAAACCCCTTCTAGTGACAGATTCTTATGACTGACTGTCTTGACGCTGCTCATTAGTCCACGAGAGCAAAAGATGTCAGCCATGTTGAAAATATTAATTCCTCTGATAACGTTAATTACATTCTCCACTACTGGCCATTCATTTGCGAACTTCTAGTAAATAGAGAATATAACAGCTTTTCAACTACACTCTATGAAGCAATTTATAACATTCTAGATAAAATTAAAGATAAAAATGTTCTTACAAAACAGTTCAATCACACAACCTTAGTGTATGTTTATGAACATCAAACATCTGGTTATCAGGTAAGTAATATTCCACAACCTTATCAAAATTCTGATTTCAAACAGGCTATCGTTACACTCTGTGAAATGAAATATCGTGAGGTGCAAAGCAAGCTCTTCCCGGTTCTCATTTTCGAGGAAAGACTGAATGACATATGTGATATCTCATCCTTAAGCATTCCTTAAACGAATCTGGAATCACTTGACGGAATGTATTACGTCCACATAAACATTCAATAAGTCTCAGTGTAAGTGAAGTCTGATATCTTCATTCTGTCAAAACCTTCTAGTAGCGACTGTGAACATTTGATTCATTCTTGGAGACAGTGATTTACTATTATGGTTATTAAGAATAGGCAGAAGTGATGATCTTTCTGTCTGCTTTTCCTAGGTATACAAGCAGCCGTACCATCAGTTTGTAAGTGGTTCCACATTTTGCTCCAATACTTGCATCGAATTTCCAACAGCCTGCTGTCATTGTCAAGCTTCCATTCTCCACATGAAAGAGAAGTTGTATTTCACCAATATTTCATGACTGAAACTGAATGACAAATCATGTTCTCCACATGGATGAGAAAAAAATATATATTTGACCCATCTTTTACACCTTAGGCTGAATGAAAGATCGTTTTTTCTACACGGGTGAGAAAAGATTGTGTTTGACCAATATTTCATAACTTAGGTTTAATGACAAATCATGTTTTTCACGTGAATGTTAAAAGATTGTGTTTGATTACTGTTTCCTATTTCATAACTTAGACTGAATGGCAAATCATTTTTATTTCGGGTAACATGACTGTTCATTAAATGCCTGATTTGCAAAACAACAAATCTGGGAAAGTGAACAAGATTGCGTCATAGTAGTGGGTTTTCCTTGTCATAAATAAATTAATACAAATTCAGATTTTCTTTTAACCGTTTTGTGCAGTGTACATCTGTGTTCATGTCAAAATTACTAAGGCCTTCGTCCCTAATTTTTACAACTGAGGAGAGAGGTGACAGCCAGTCAGTAGTGCTCTGCAACAGACCAATCACCCTAAGGGATTGACTGTCACCTTAATAACGCATCCACATCTTTTGTGCTATGGAAGGAGTTCGAACCCGACTCATCAGTTTCGAAGCATACAGTATTATAACATAAAACCAACAACTGCCAGTGCAGTATACACTTCATGTGTTGTAGATGGATGCTGATAGGTCAACAACAGAGCTTAATAAACTGACTGGATTATGAAAAGTTGCAAGAAACTTGTGTTGGACCAGCTGAGAAGGATCTGTTCGTAATTAAACTGAATTATACTGTGTTTTAACATTGCAATGTGTTAGCTCATTAAGATGTGTATACATGTTAAAAAATGTGTCGCTAATAGATAACAATACCCAAACCCAAAAGTGGGTTTGTAATAAACGATAACACACATAGTGGGTCTATCTTGCTCCCAATATATTAAAATCCTTTTGACAGCAATTTTTCTAACATAAATGCTCGTAATTCTGGAGGTTTAAAAGGCTAAAACGAGTGTTCGATACCCGTGCAGCTTTGTTCTTAACAACAAATAAACGAAAACAGTTACATAAATTACATGTTAAGTGTAACGAAAGCAGTTAAACCCTTATTTTATAGCTAAACAGTTCCCAGCGTAAAATATCGTGACATTTGGCTAGGTTGTGTGAAAATTAACGAAACATATAGCAGACATTTTACTTTATATCAAACATATGTAAGCACTATCCGTGAATCATTCTGTTATTAGATGCACGTTCAAGTTTAATCTTTTTTTAAATATAACAAATAATGAAATATTGATCAATTAAAGAGGTATTATTAAGTCAACTGCTGTCAGTAAACATCCCAGATATTAGTTAATATAAGCAAATATTAACCAGTTAAAAAAGAATTCTAATGCAACTTTTATAAATTGCTCTGCAATGAGCTATCTATACTGTGCCCATCTAGGTATCGATGTAATATAAGTTTTGTTAACGCGTTTCCTTCATGATTATTAAATTACATTTAACAAAGTTTTTAATAGCCGAATAAGAAACATTGAGGAAACATTATAAAAAGAAATTCTAGTAAATATATATATATATAAGATGTTTTGTGCAACATTTATAGACCAATAACTGTTTTTTATAAGTTCCTTATTTATGATGTCAGTCAAGCTACATCACATAGAAGGTTTGACTGTTTTTCGTCATATGACAACTCTTTCTGTTTAAAGCTGAGCCACATATCATAGAAAATAACTGCTATGAGAGAGACTTGACGTGTGACTGATAATTGTAAACATTTCAGCAATTACGTCACATAGTGATAACAATAATATTGACAATCTTGATGAAAACGTGAGCTAAAACTGAAAACTTTGTGTATAAACTATACATATAAAGTTTACTATAGCTTTCTATTAGAGCTAAAATGTTTTCTTTAATATGTTTAGAGTATATTCCTTAGAGCAACTCAGAACATTTTAGAACATAAAATTTACTATAGCTTTCTAATAGAGCTAAAATGTTTTCTTTAACATGCTTATTAGATATTTACTAAAACATACAGTCATGTGAAAAAGTTAGGACACCCTATGAAAGCCTGTGTATTTTTATAACATTTTTGGATATATAGATTTAATTTCAATTTTAACAATACTGAGAGATTATAGGAGTATAACTAAACAATTAAAATTGAAGAAAAGTCTTTTCAAGATCTTCTGTAAATGTAATTCTAGAAAAATGCATCTTCTAGCTGAGGAAAAAGTTAGGACACCCTACCTCTTAATAGCTAGTGTTACCCTCTTTGGCTAAAATAACTGTAGTGAGACGCTTCTTGTAGCCATCTACCAGTCTCTGACATCGGTCTGAAGAAAGTTTGCCCCACTTCTCAATGCAGAATTCTTTCAGTTGTGAGATGTTTGAGGGATTTCTTGCATGTACAGCCCGTTTCAAGTCACCCCACAGCATCTCAATGGAATTAAGATCTGAGCTTTGACTCGGTCATTCCAGGACTCTCCATTTTTTAGTTTTAAGCCAGTCCTTGGTGGAGTTACTGGTATGTTTTGGGTCATTGTCGTATTGCAGGGTCCAGTTCCGCTTCAGCTTTAATTTTCTTACAGATGGACTCACATGTTCCTCAAGCACCCTCTGATACACAGTAGAATTCATGGTGGATTCTATGATTATGAGCTGTCCAGGTTTTGCTGCAGCAAAGCAGCCCCAAACCATGACACTTCCACCTCCATGCTTCACAGTTGGTATGAGGTTCTTTTCTTGGAATGCTATATTTGGTTTACGCCAAACATGTCCTCTGTTCTGGTGTCCAAATAATTTAATTTTGGACTCATCTGTCCAGAGAACATTATTCCAAAAGTTCTGGTCTTTGTCTACATTCTCTCTGGCAAACTTCAGCCTGGTCTTGATGTTTCTCTTAGAGAACAAAGGTTTCCTTCTTGCACACCTCCCATGCAAGTTAAACTTGTGGTGCAGTCTCTTTCTGATTGTAGAGGCATGCACTTTCACATCAACAGTAACCAGAGTCTGCTGTAGGTCCCGTGATGACATGTTAGGGTGTTTGGAGACCTCCTTTAGCATCTTGCGGTCTGCTCTCGGGGTGAACTTGCTTGGACGACCAGACCTGGGCATGTTGGCAGTTGTTTTGAAAGTCCTTCACTTGTTTACTATTTTTTGGACAGTGGAATAGCTGATTTCAAAATATTTTGGAATATTTTTAAATCCCTTACCAGACTCATAAGCTGTTACAATTTTCTTTCTGAAGGCCTCAGACAGTTCTTTTGCTCTCACCATGGTGCTCACTCTCACTTCAACAGTCAGGAGCACACCAAACTAAATGTCTGAGGTTTAAATAAGGCAAGTCTCATTCAAAATGCTGAGTAACGATTTTCTAATCATGTGCATCTGGTGTGATACACCTGTGTGTGAGTTGAGCTATTTTAAGTGGGAATAAATGTGGGGGTGTCCTAACCTTTTCCTCAGTTATAATATGCATTTTTGTAGAATTACATTTACAAAAGATCTTGAAAAGTCTTTTCTTCAGTTTTAATTCGTTAGTTATATTCCTATAATCTCTCAGTATTGTTAAAATTGAGATTAAATCTATATATCCTAGAATGTTACAAAAATACACAGGCTTTCATAGGGTGTCCTAACTTTTTCACATGACTGTAAGAGTACTACTAAATCGGGGTTAAACCTTCACACAGGATTTACAAGTCTTTACTGAAATATACGTTTTTGTTGTTTGAGGTATGGATTTGACAAAAGGTTTTATCTGGCTAATTTATATGCACTTGCCTTTGTTTTTATGTATTAAGTAATGTCGGTGGACTCAGCAGATAGCCTGATGTGGCTTTGCTATAAGAAAACACACACACATCAAGTGATGATGTACTTTGATTAAACATTTTTGGAGTTTCAACTTAAGTTTTGTTTTATTTTTAACCACATGAAAATTTGAATCCTATGTAATTTAGAATTCTCATATGAACAGAAATGTGAAAATAAGAAATAATAATATTTTAAACTTAGAGAAGTAGTCTGGCTAAAATCATAAAATAATGTTATGATACATTTGAAATAGTTTGACGAGCTAATAAAAGGGAAGCGCGCATATTTAACGAGTGTATATGTGTAATAACTTTTGCAATCGATTTTGGCGATGGCGAATATAATAAAATAACTTTATAACACTTTTTTAGGGATGAGGGTCATTCTTGCCATATACTGTAAATTTTATCTCATGCTTTAATAGTTAAATGTTCAGTTGGGTCACAGTTAATTCTTAATGGATCACTCAAGATGTCCTGTATATCGCTAATCAGGGAATGTACTGTCAAGGAAATCAATGATTTTTTAGAAACAAAACGCGTATCACATTTTAACATAACATCTCTCCATAAATAAGCTCAGAGATATGAAGTCAGACGTTGTATTTGGTGTAAGTTGTTGATGACAATTCATGTTTGTGTTTCTTTTATAGCAAAGCTACATAATTCTATCTGCTGTGTCCACCGAGGGCAATCGAACCCATGATTTTAGCGTTGCAAATCCGAAACTTACCGCTGTCCCAACGGAGGACCGATGACAATATCTGGCTGGGGATATCTTCAAGACTATTATATAGTGATTACATGCACTATATGTTATATGAAGAAATTATTATAACGATAATTAAAAAATCTAGTGGTATGAAACAATTAAATTATTAAAGACACATGGATCGAAAACAAAGAGACAACTGTTTTATCGTCTAGCTTAGGTTTTTCCCTATAACAATTCATTATATGTTATCTATATAACATACTTATAAATCATTATAATTTCTCATAGGGATATTGTTCTCTTCGACACGTGACATTATTCCCAGAAGAATAGTTGCTGAAGAAAACCGTACCATATTAATCTTTCATTCAATCAAACACTGGATACGCTCTGCACAGAAGTAGGGAATGCAAGACGATGTTTATCCTCTCATAAACTGTTCTGATGTAAGCAGTTCCAACGAGTTTTAGAAAAGCTATATATACACACACACAGTATGTGTACACATAGGTAATAAAGTGTAATAATTGTGTTGCAAACCACGTGGAAATGCCAAAATCGAAGTAGCGTACATATAATATTATGTACGTTCATATCGTTAGCATGTATGTTAAATATAAAGGCTTACGAGCGCGTGATTTTAAATGTAACATAACATATCACACCGTTGTTTAGTCTGTATCTCAGAACGAGTGGTGTGGGTATTAGTTGTTTAGTCTGATTTACAAGGAAATAAATACACATTGTAAAAAAGAAGAAAAAATGTATTTTCTTACCCAGTTAAATTTGTTGGGTATAGAGGTACTGATTAATTATTTTTTTAAATTTTAACCTTTAATATAACACACGTGTATATTATAAAGTTTTTAAAGGTTTGGTTTGCTTTGTTCAAAATTTCGCGCAAAGCTACACGAGGGCTATCTGCGCTAGCTGTCCTTAATTTAGCAGTGTGAGACTAGAGAGAAGGCAGCTAGTCATCACCACCCACCGTCAACTCTTGGACTACTCTTTTACCAACGAATAGTCTAATTGACTGTCACATTATAACGCCCTCACGGCTGAAAGGGCGAGCATGTTTGGTGAGACGTGGATTCGAACCCACGACCCTCAGATTATGAGTCAAGTGACTTAACCACCTGGCCATACCGAGCCATAAGTTTTTAAAGTAGTATGAAGAGCAAGTCAGCGCTCATTAACTGGTTGTTAGTGAAACTGATGTTGGTATCCAAAGAAAACATGACCACTTTGTAGTTCTAAACTGCAGATATAGTTCATTGTAAAAACAAGCTCCAAATGTGGAGAAGTTCTGGAAAGCTTCACTTTACTTTAGGAGTGGTAGTTTCTAAAGTGCCTTCGGATTGGGAGAAAATACTTCAGAGACAAATCTGAAACTTTCTTCTTGAACGGCCAGAAAAAAACAATTATAGAAACATATTCTAAAGATATTTATACTTAACTGCTAGGATACACATAGTCCACTTTATAAACAGACTCTTAAAGTGTTTGGATGATAACCAGTTTGAATCTGGAGGTTATAACTTATTATAGAAAGTGTTTACAACTTAGCCCAAATGGTTGAATTATTTTCACTTTTTTCTAATATTTCAGAAACAAAAACTTCCAATATTTTTATAATAACATTGCTTGAAACTTGTAAGGATAGAGAGAAAAAGGTATCATAATTTAAAATGTCATGTAAATATCTTCAATTACAAATACGAATTATAAGAGTATGTTGCAAGTTGTAGGTAACTCTCATGTTCGATTTCGTACATGTTGTTCGGGTTTTAGTTTAAGTTAAGATTTTATTAACATCAGCTCTGTTTATTTATGATTTCTTTTCAAACCCTGTTGACCAGTAGTGAATTTAACCTTTCTTCTGGTATACGTCTTTTGAGATAACTTCATAAATCAATTAAATATTTGATAAACAAATATTGCGAGTGCATGGACACGTGATTGTACGGTTCTGAGTAATTTGGATTCAAAGATTCTAAATTCTGAATAGACTCTCAAGCTTTTGTGTTGTTTTTTCATATATTTTATTTTCATATAACAGGAAATAGGTCATAGCCTTACTTATCACAGCATTACCACAACTTGCTAAAGAGGTACGTAAAAATAGTAATTTCTTAAAATCGTAAAATTTTCAATGTAATTCCAATCTAAACGTTTGTATTAGAGACGTTTTACTGACCAATAACAGAGCAGTTTGGGTTCCGTTTTATAATAAAATAATAAACTTATAACACACAGTAATATATTTTGCAACTGTCATGAGAAATGTGGTTAAGAAAAGTTTTAAGGTAAAAGTGTATGTACATATATAAATATATATATTTTAGAGAATATTAATACTGATAGTTAAGTAAATTAAAACCATATCAAAAGAAAGGACTGCATTAAAAACAGCAACTCCAAACCTCTAACTAATTATATTAGTTTGTTATAATCAAAAACAAGCTAAAAAACTAAAAAACGTTGCACTAATTGAAAGGATCCCATGGTACAAGCTAGCATGTGGGATATAAAATCTACCCAGGGTTTTGGAGGTGATTAAGAATGTAGGACCCATATTGAGGTGGGGATACACCGTCTATCAGTCTTAACCTCCATTTGCCATTCTCGCATAAAAAAATAAAATAAAGTAAAGGAATAGCAATAGAAATTAAAATAATAGATATAGAAATAGAAATTAGGAGAGTGAGATATGGGTGCTCAAACCCACAGCGTCCCACATTTATACCACCCTTCACTGTCTGCAGGAAGTTGTGGGAAGGTGATTACTTTCCAAAGTGAAGAAGAAGAAAAAATAAATTGAAAAATTAAAATAAGGTAGTACGATTTGGGGGTAAGTAAGTTAAATAAACTTATCTCTTGAAGTTAGTGTTCCAGCCCTCATAATGGAAGAAGGGCACTGATTAGTAGGCCCGGTAAACAAATCATACTAGTATGAAGGGTCACATCCAGTTGTCTGAATTAACTAGTACAATTTCCAACCACCACAAATTAAGTCTAGTGTGACTACCATGCTTTAAACAAGCCTTTACATGCGGTAAGGTGTACATCCTCATAAAATAGTGCCAAATTGTTAAATGACCTTATTCGCACTTAAAAATAATTATTTGAAAATTTGAGTAATAATTCGTTTACTGAGCTACCAATTAGTGCTTTCTACCATAATGGGAGCTGGAATGCTAACATCAAGAGGTAAATTTTTAACTTACTTACCCCCAAATTGTAAACCTTATTTTTGTTTTTCGATTTATTTTTTATTTTTCATCTTTACTTTGGAGGGCAGTCCCTTTCCCACAACTGTTTGCAGGCAGTAAAGGGCGATATAGATGTGGAGCGTTGTGGGCTTGAGCACCCACATCTCACTCTCCTAACTTCTATTTCTATATCTATTATTTTAATTTCTATTGTTGCTCCTTTACTTTATTTTATTTCTTTATGTGAGACTGGCAAATGGAGGCTAAGACTGATAAATGGTGTATCCCCACCACAATGTGGATCCTACTTTCTCAGTTACCTCCAAAACCTAGGTTACACTTCATATCCCACATTATAGCTTGTACCCTGGGATCCTTTCAATAAGTGCAGCGTTTTTTTATTTTATTCTTGTTTCGGCTTTTCTTTTATTATAACAAACATATATGAATACATATATATATACATATATAACGCATTTAATATTGTTATTTTAATTTGCACATTTGTATTTTACTTTAACAAGTGTGAAAACCTAGAAATTCAAACTATAATAACACGAAAATGTTATGAGTAAAAGAAAAAATGATGCTCTATTATTTTGTATTAGAGGTGATTATTGAGTGGTAGAGAAAAGGGAAATCACTACAATATAAAACAGTAGGTTGAATATATGAGTTATGATGATATCTTATAAAAAAGACACGTTGCTTCAAATTGTTATAATACATAATTATTTGAAAGTCAATGATGATTACTTAACAAACAGTAACGGAAATACTATTTTTTAATACCAAAGAATATTTGTTACCCAAAGTTGATGAAAGTTCCTGTGTTTCTAAGACTTAAAAGTGTAATCAAAGGAGTCGCGGCACTCCAAATGGCAGGCTTAATAAAAAACAGCTGTACTACTGCTGTTAGCTGCTGCTTAATTAAGCTGTCGTATAAAGACACTCCGTATGTATACACACGTAATACGTTTATTATTTATATGAATAGAATATGACAAAGTGAGTGACATAATCTCCAATGTTTAACTGTTTGTTTGTTTTTTAATCTTGCACAAAGCTACACGAGGGCTATCTGCACTAGTCGTCCTTAATTTAGCAATGTGAGACTAAAAGAAAGCAGTGTAAGACTAGAGGGAAGGCAGCTAGTCATCACCACCCACCGCCAACTCTTGAGGTACTCTTTTACCGACGAATAGTGGGGTTCATACAGGATTTTTGGTCTGGCCTATTGAATTTAGCAGAACTAGGACTACTCAAACATACCAGTTTTAGATTTAAGGCCTAATAATTATGCCTAAACAAAGTATGAGTTAACGAAACTTTTCTTTGAAATTTACGAATCGATATCCCCGTTCCACTAAACATGCTCGCCCTTTCAGCCGTGAGGGCGTTATAATATGACGATCAATCCCACTATTCGTTGGTAAAAGAGTTGGCGGTGCGTGGTGATGACTAGCTGCCTTCCCTCTAGTCTTACACTGCTAAATTAGGAACAGCTAGCGCAGATAGCCCTCGTCTAGCTCTGCGCGAAATTCAAAACCAAAACCAAAAAAACCAATAACGTCCTACAGATCAAATAATAATTATTATTATTTGTAAAAATATATATATCAACAAATTGATTCTCAGTCTTGCAATATGAAATTCATTTTAATCTTGGTTACAAGATTATTTGTTATTAACATTAATACAATGGACTCTGCAGTTTTATTTTGAGTTTAATTACTGATAAAGCATATTTTATTACAATTTACAGCTTTTAAAGTGAAAACTAATATTTTGTTTCTTTCGAATTATGCACAAAGCTTTACAATGGGCTATCTGTGTTCTGCCCAACACGGGTATCAAAACCCGATTTCTAGCAGTGTGAGTCCGCAAATATATTGCTGTGCCACTGGGTTTCAAGAACTAATCTTATTTACTGTAAAAGCTGTAAATTGTAATAAAATACACTGTACAGTTGCACAGTACCGCTTGTTTTCTTACTGTTCAATTAGACTTATGTGTTATACTTAAGAGAACAAACATTCAAAGTTTGAAATAGCATAGTATTCTTCACGTGAAATAAACACACAAACCTTGTGAAGCACAAAAGCAGCACATGATTTTGTATGAAATGAAAAGAAATTAGTTTAATTTTCAATAAATTATGTCAGGTTTCTTGTGATTTTGTGATTATGTTCAGCGTTCCGAAATATAAACATATACCAGTATGTAATTACTACTTAAATACTAACACGGATGACATCATGAAAACCTCTTATATTTAACCACTCCTTTACAAAAGGCCATGTTTTATGGTGTGGACTACAATGTATTCCTGTAATAAATTAAACCGTCCTTTTAGTAGGTTTAATACTTATAAACAAACTGAACTTTCATCAACAATGTTTATAAAAACAATAACTGCTGTTAAATAAGCCTGAAAGATAATTTGGTGCACTTGTTGTAGGCACGCACAACTTATCCTTTTATTTTAAAGGAATAAAGTTGTTGTTATTGGAACTGCAGTTTGATGTACGTTCTTATAAAATGTGTATTAAGGTGATAATAGTTGAGCTTTTAGTGTTCTTACAACTCGTGTATTCATAACAGCAGTATTCATGAATCATATGTCTTACCACCGATAATTAATGTTGAACCCAAGTAACCCAGTAAATAATGTTGAAAAGTAAGAATATTGAAGGAAACAAAAACCGACAAATACGATCGATCGATCTGGCGAGTTCTTCCGAGACGACAGGTAGCATTCTGAAAAAGTTTATCGAATCGTCGCCGTCATGGTCGTCGGTGCCATCGTCCTCTGTCGTATCTGTAATATCTTGCACCTTCAGAGTGTTTTTATGAATCGGACAAGTCTTATTTAGTTTGGACAGTCGTCCAGCTGAGTTACGTTGATGAACCAACTGAAACAGATAATAAACCCATCCATATATAAATATTATCAAATATATGGTTTTCGGACTAGTTTGATTTGTTCAGCTTATTAGTACAGGCAAGCTTATTCTTATCTTCTGATTTCCTATTACTATTACTATTATTATCATTATCATTATTTGTAGACTATCGTGAATTTAATACCAAATATACCTGTTCTCCAACCACAAAAATACTTGCCTTTAGTCTCTGGTTCTGTTCACATTTACAGAATGTTAATGTTAACTGTATATATACAAATATATATATATGACCGAAATAAATTAACTTAGTCAAATAGGAACGAAAATATATAACATTTGATACTAAAGTGCAAAAGTGATTTTAAAAGTATTTCGTTATTCGGAAAAAGAAGTCTAAATAGAAATCCTAAACCAGCGAAACGAGAATGGCTCTCACTGTGACCACAACAATATTTATAGTCTTCGACGTAAATGTCTCTATTGTAAAGGATTTGTGTGTGTGTTGTTCTTTCTTACAGCTAAGTCATATCGAGCTATCTGCTGTGTCCACCGAGGGGAATCGAGTCCTTGATTTTAGTGTTGTAAATCCACATACTTACTGCTGACCTAGCGGAAGACAGCGTGAAGGATCTTACATGAAGTTTAACAAAACATACTGAAATGGAATTGAAAATTGGTATGAAGTTGAATCTGTTATCTGATTGACCACTTTGAGTTAGCCCTAATTCGGGAAAATCCACCTGTCATCAGTTAAGTTGTTAAGAAGTGATTATATTCCATCAAAATGATGGAGGACAAGAAAAAAGTTGCGCCTTTTCTTCTGCCATGTGATATGATAAGGTAGAAGCGATGACAGATTATAATGAATTTGTACCAAGTGATATGATAAGGTAGAAGCGATGACAGATTATAATGAATTTGTACCAAGTGATATGATAAGGTAGAAGCGATGACAGATTATAATGAATTTGTAGGAGGCGAAGATTAAAGTGATGGAGTTTACACTATATGTGTGATATATGATGAGGGATTGCAATATAAAATCTCTAAATACAACATAAATATAGATTCCCTGTGATGAAGGAAGTACAACTCATAACACCATACATGTGTTATATAACCCACCGTTTTACAAAACCTATTTTACTCTCTCGATATGTCAGAGCTACTGATGAGAGGCGATGTTACCATAAACTGGCACAACCCAATGACAAATGGTAAATGGAATAATAGATTGTATACCAAACATAATTTATGCTGAATAATCCAAAAGAGTATACTAAACATAATCTAAACTGAATAATTCAAGATAAGAAATTAGTATCGTCATTTGCACACATAAGTCAAATTTAATCTCACTATGGTGAGTAAAAGTCAACTGCAGGTGTCATATGTATGAAGCACAACTGTTAAAACTGGTGTTCCCAGATTAAACGTAATCAATATTCGTTTTTACATAATCGGTTAATCGTATATTTTCCTCGCATTCTTAGATTGTATGTGTACATGTTGAAATACAGTAAAGGTTTAACACCATACGTGAATGTTTTGTACGTATATATTTATATGCATATAAGTCTTAAAATTATTTTTAAAAGTATATTATCGTTTCCAGTCGTATTCTTGAAGTTAAAACGAAAATTGTCTGGAGTGCTATCAGACATTACACGCTATGACTTAAAGTTGACAACTAAGATCGAGACAACGAGAATTAATTCTATAGAAAATTACGCATAGTGATTGTTGAAAGAAATAAAATATAATGTTGTAGGTCAAATGACCACGAAATTATCTCCAGAGATAAATAGGAGATGGATAAGAAAGTGTTAGCCCTCAGAATATGTTGTTAATTTGTTATATATTGTATTAAATAACAGAAAAATATATATGTTTTTAGAACTTATTAAACGATATATTTTTTTAAATATGATTTCAATATCCTAAATTTAACACTAGGTTTCAAAAAAACCTGAATTTTCATAATTTATTTATATTTTCTCATAAAAAGTGTTGTGCACCTGTTGTAGTTTTTCTGAATCTTATTCCTATCGAACGTAAAAATGAAACTCGAAATAACAAAAAACAGTTTCACTAGTTAGTATTTAGTCAGGATTTTATTGGATTTCAGAAATGCTTCACATCGATATATCATACTTTCAATGAGATTGTACAGATGTTCCTGACCGACATAGTGCCATCTTTCAGTATTTTGTTTGCGATCTTTTGTTAATCGGTTTAACTCAACCCATAAATTTTCAAACCGATTGATACCAGGTGATTGACCTGGTCATTCTATAACATGAGTTTTCTTATGTATAAGATATATTTTAATGGCTTCACAATTGCAGAGAAACTTGTCTAATAATTTTGTAGGCTCATTGGAATAGGAAGGTCTAAGCTACACGTGCACAACATCTTTTATGAGAATATATGAGCCCGGCATGGCCAAGCGTGTTAAGGCGTTCGACTCGCAATCCGAGGGTTGCGGGTTTGAATCCCTGTCACATCAAACATACTCGCCCTTTCAGCCGTGGGGGCGTTATAATGTGGCGGTCAATTCCACTATTCGTTGGTTAAAGAGTAGCCCAAGAGTTGGCGGTGGGTGGTGATGACTAGCTGCCTTCCCTCTAGTCTTACACTGCTAAATTAGGGACGGCTAGCGCAGATAGCTCTTGAGTAGCTTTGTGCGAAATTTAAAACAAACAAACAAATAAGAATATTTAAATAAAATTATGAAAAGTTCAGGTATTTACGAAAGCCAGTGTTAGAATTAGGATTTAAGATCATATATGAACGGATCTCGTCGAGTGCATTCTGAAAATATGTAGTTTTACATATTTTTCTGTTACCTAATAAAATATATAACAAATTAAAAATTTTCAAAGGGAGGCCACTTTTTTTTGCCCACCTCCTGAAGATATTTTAATATATATACTATTGTCGATAAACGATAAAACGTTTCAGGCAATGCTCTTCTTCAGGTATAACTCAGTTAACTACTTAGTTCTACTGTAATATATATAGTGGTGTAGGTTAGCATAAATGTATGTATATGTATTGCAAAGTAGAATGTAAAAGTACTAGGTATTCGTTAAATATTCATATATATATATATATATTTCCTTTTCCATACATATTTATCGAAAAAATAAAATAGTAATAATAATAAGCAAATAAATAAAAAGAAAGGAAAAGAGAGAAAAAAAAAAAAAAGAAATAATACTAGTTTTAAGCGTTTGGTGGATGGTAGCCAGCTTGATTTATATTATACGAGAGAGATACTTAGGACTATTTTCATCATGTACGTAGTATCTGTCGAGATCACAAATTAAACCACTTTTATGCCAGTTCTTGTTGAAATAATTTAGTGCATTATGTAAGAGTCTTACAGATATTGACTCTATGTTTGCATACTTGTGCATAAATATGGATGAAGCACTGCGTTGTACGTTACAGGCTGAAGTTAAGATTGAATTTTGTATGTTTTGTAGTTTTTGTTATTGTTTTTGTGTTATGTTTATCCAGGCAGGAAATGCGTATTCTATTATAGGTCTAGTATATGTTTTGTAAATTTTTATTATATTATCAGGTAATGTACCTTGATTTTTACATGAAAGATTTCTTGCATAATTTGCTCTTTTCCAGATTCTAGTGAGTAGATTGTTAGTATGCTGTATCCACGTTAATTTTGTATCATAAGTCAATCCTAAAAATTTAGCAGAAGTAGCAGTCAGTAAAAGTGAACCGTTCATGCATAACTTTGGTGGATTTTTTTTCAGCTTATTTAATCTGCTGAATAGTATTACTTGGGTTTTCGGAATATTTATTTTTATTCTGTATTTCTGGCAGTATTCTTTTAAATTATTCAGGACTGGTTGGAGGTTTGTTGCTGCTATTGAAGGAGTGGGGGCAATTTTCCAGACGGCTACATCGTCAGCAAATTGTGATGCAAAACCTAAATTTAGGTTCGACAGTGGCATATTACTCACATATATGATAAATAAGATAGGGCTAACTAGCCCTTCCTGCGGGACTCCTGCCTCGGGTGAAAAGGACCCTGAATGGGCCCCATTCACATCTACTTTACACTTTCTGTTTTCCAGGAAGTTGGATAGCCAGCGAATAACTTCCTGAGATAAAGCCATTTCCTTTAACCAATGACGTAATCCGTTATGCCACACTGTGTCAAATGCTTTCTCAATATCGAGAAAGCAAGCTACAGTGCATTCATTTTTATTGAAGCTGTCTGTAATTGATTCTGTTAGTCGAATTAGGTGATCTGTAGTTTGTCTGTATTTTCTAAATCCGTTTTGAATTTCGGGTAATTTTGAGTTGACTTCTAAGTATATAGATAAAAGATTACTAAATATTCTTTTTAAAATTTTGCCGATACAACTGGTTAGGCTAATTGGACGGTAGTTATTTGGTTTATTCGCTGGCTTTCCTTCTTTCTGGAACATTAATATTACCGCTTCCTTCCACGAAACAGGGATATATCCGGCTTATAATGACAAATTAAATAAGGCTGTTAGGTGTTCATATAATTTTTGAGTACCATGTTTTAGGAGGATAGCTTGGATATCATTTTCTCCAGGAGCTTCGTTTTTTGTGTTTTTGATAGCTGTTAGTACTTTTATTAGTTGATGAGTGCTCCAGTCTATAGTTTTCTCTGGTTTTATTAATATGTTTACTGAGAATTTTGGCATGTATATGGTTTTTTTATGTTCAACAAAGTTATTGACTTTATTATAGAAGTATCTGTTCATGTCTGGTTCGTGATGTGTTTTGTAGGTAGTCTTTAAAAATCTCTGGTTTTTCTATGTTAGTGTAAGCTGTTTAGCCATGTAATTCGAGTGGTAGGTACTCTTTGTTTGTTCTTCCTGTGTTAGTATATCTTTTCAAGTGTGTCCAGAATTGTTTTGGATCTGTTTTGTGATTTAATTGTGAGCAGAAAATGTCCCAACTGTCTTGCTTTTGTTGTCGGATTTGGTGTCTTATTTTATTTCGTATAGTGTTGAACATGACTAGTTTTGTTTTTGAATTTTGCGCAAAGCTACTCAAGGGCTATCTGCGCTAGCCGTCCCTAATTTAGCAGTGTAAGACTAGAGGGAAGACAGCTAGTCATCACCACCCACCGCCAACTTTTGGGCTACTCTTTTAACAACGAATAGCGGGATTGACCGTCACATTATAACGCCCTCACGGCTCAAAAGCGAGCATGTTTGGTGCGACAGGGATGCGAGCCCGCGATCCTCAGAGTCGCAGACCTTAATCCAGCTGGCTATGCCGGACCATGACCAGTTGTGAAACACGACCTTTATTTCTTTCATATCAGTATATGATCCTAGGATAATACATTCTCACCAATATAATCAAACCTCGTATTCATTGTATGATTTTATTACAACGTGTTTTTAATGAATGTAAATAATCTTGGTACTACCACATAAATTGTTCTAAAGATATAGTCTATCAGATTGTTTATCGCCAATAGACGTCTCTGAGTTTATAATTGTAAAAGAATGACTATTATATATTTATTTTAATTTCGATATTTGTATCGGTTAAATATATATTTATAAATGCATGTAACTTATATTGTTAAATATGTATTGTGAAATATCCGCCTATTCACTAAATTTGTAGAAGATTCTCGAGTGTAAGAATCAACAACTTATGTTTTACGAAAGCATTTGCGTATCGTCAATACTGTTGTTGCCAATAAAATTTTGAGAATCTCGCCTAACGATTATAAAAGATAACCATCACAGCACGCGAATAGACAGTATATATTGTTCGTTTGCTACAGTTTGTATATTATAAGCCTCGGAAACTGTAATTGTAATATACACGTATTAATTTGGAAACTACAGATATTTGATCAGTAACTTTTGTAGATTTCGAAAATTACAAACCATGTAACTTTAGCGGATTAACTACTAACATTAGTATTCCTGTGAAACCATTGTATAACTTCGGCTGTGGAAATTTCACGTATGATCAGAGAAATAGAGAGAGAGAGAGAGATAGCTAACCGTAAAGTGAATTGTATCGAAATCAACTCGAAATTTATTCTAACCATCAATAAAGTATTCAGTCCCAGACCTGGTAAAAAACTCAGTATCGTTGGTACGTTTGTAAAGCTTTTGTATATAAATCATTATTTGTAATAACCATTCCTACAAATTGTATTATTGTTAGTATTTTAAAATAACTTTGTGTTACGAAAGAAAACTGTGTGTATCAACCTTGTTGGCAAATATCAAAACTTCGATATATCCTCACTTTTAATTGACTTCTAAATTTGAATTACATTTAACTCGGTTTCAGGCAGCTCGAAATTGTAACACGTAACATTATAAATTGGAGAGTCGTTTGAAATAAATTATAGAACGTAACATAATATATATATATATATATGTTGTTATATAATTGCTTTAAATATTAGGTACAGATCCACCTATCTTGTAGATAGTCCATCGTGTAACTCTGCACTAGAAATCAACAACTTATCTCTTTTAGGGTGTGTTATTTCACAGTTCCAACTAAACTGCTATTACTTCGACAATTATTCGTGAAACTTAATTAATTAACTTTTTAATATATACATATGTTTACTTGTTACAAGAAACAAGATAGCATAGCATAGGGGTACATTGCCTCAATAATCAGTAAATGGCCAAATTTCTAACTTATATAACTTAAAAGTTTGATTGCCAATAATCAATCGTAAATTTAAAAAAAAAAGGTTTTCAAAACCAAATAGAGAAGTATCATAAAACGACTCGTTTCTTATAATGTTATATCGATATTAAAGAGAAAGTAAAGCATTTATTCAACTGAAAAATAGCTATTAATGACTCCGTCTGTAGAAAATATTTAGTAATTAACTTTGCTTCGAAAACAACTGACTGTCTTGTATATATACTACTTATTTCTCACAAGTGTAACAACCTTGGTGGACTCAGCACATAATTTCTCACAAGTGTAACAATCTTGGTGGACTCAGCACATAGCCCAATGTAACAACCAGTAACAACCATGGTTGAAAAAAAAAATTATTTGGGAATTTAGGAAGAGTGTGACAGAGAAAAAAAAACTTTAAAACTAATACATTTTTAAGCTGGAACAATTCACTGTTCTATAAGTAGTAAAGACACTTTAAACTAGTAGGTTGATAGTTCGTAAAGTAAAGAAACACCTGGTATGCCAAAACAAAATGACAGGTAAAAGACCTGACCGCCTGCTTACGAAAGGGGTTAAGGAGGACAGCCACTGATATTAGCAAATAACGTGAATAAAACACAAACGCAGAAAATGTGAGTTCTATACCCTTGTGCAAATTGATTGAAACAAATGGTCATTTTACAATATTTTCAGCATGGCGGTCGGTGTAGGATCGCTGGACCCACTGATTTCCTGTAATAGTCATTTTTTTCACACATTCGGCGTCATTAGCTGTGTTTTGCAGTACGGTCGATCTATTTTTGGGATATATGACAAAATTTTGAGGAATATTACGTCATTCGAAATTGCGTGAGAAGGGCAAGGAGACCAGTCAAAAAACAACTTTTTACCAACTCAATGAAGAAAAAACGGTATCAATGGGGTCTGAAATACAAGAACTGGACGCAAGAACAATGGAGGAAGGTGTTATTCAGTGACGAGACTCATTTATTCATACAGGGTCAAAGAAGTCTGCATGTTTGCAGATCTCCAGGTGAGAAACTTCGAGAATCTCACATCAATCAGTTCGTAAAACATCCCTTGAAGAAGATGTTTTGGGGCTTTTTCAGCTACTATGGCGTCGGAGGCTTACATATCGTAAAATGTATGATGCGAGGACCACAATACATCGAAGTTTTGCAGAGAAGAGTCGTTCCAGAATTAAAAAAGAGATTTCCAGATGGATCTGGCATTTTTCAGCAAGATCTGGCTTCGTGCCACACATCGAAACTTGTGAAGAATTTTATAACTACAACGCGAATAAAGGTGCTGGACTGGCCTGGAAACTCTCCGGACATAAATCCTATTTAAAATCTTTGGGTGATTTGTAAAGAAAGGCTTCGGGGAAAAGACTGTACTACGAAAGATAAGCTAATTGAGGACATAATTAAGGTGTGGTACCGCGATACAAAAATTAGTAAAGATTGCAGTCAACTCGTGGACACTATACCAAAGCGGATTAATGATCTTCTGAAAAATGAAGGCGGTCATATCATGAATTAATTTGTAAGTAATTTTTGGATTCTCAGAAATAAAACGCAAAAATTTAAAAATCGTAATTTTCCGTCTTGTTTCAATTAATTTGCACAAGGGTGTATGTCTATTAGAAAGAGAATGTACAAAATAGAATTTCTTTGTCTCTTAATACAATAAATAACCTAAAACATTTATGGTTTAGATGAGAATACGTCAACACACCTGTTGGAATAAACTGTTATTTACTGATAAGATGAAAGTGGAGTTTTGTAATGCTCAGATAGTAAAGCCTATCGTTGGCGAAAGCTGGAAAAAGAACATTCTGCTGCATGTACAATTTTCTATATGATTGTTTACCTACTTAAACTGTTAGTCAGATATATCATCATGAAATGGTGACTTTTTAACAGCTGTTTTTAAAGCACAAAACGATTCTAATAGGTAAGGAGTTCAATGGTTGTGAAATAATGTATTTTCCAGGTAGTAATAACCCTAACTATACGTCTAAAGTCGCAAAAGAAGTTCTTTTAAAAGAAAAGGTTAGGATACTGATCTTCTGGTTATGATGGAGGTAAAAGTTTGATTTGACTTGTTTCATTTTGAATTTCGCGCAGGCTACCTTCGCTAGACGTCCCTAATTTAGCAATTCTTGTGCTTATTTTTTCTTAACGAATAGTGGGATTGACCGTCATATGAAAACAGTCCCATAGCAGGAAAGGTGAGCATATTTGGTGTGATGGGGCCTCGAACCCGCAACATTCAGACTACAAGTCAAGTGCTCTAATCACTTGGCTGGGAAGTAAAGTAGTTCAGATCAAGATTAAGCTTAAAGCCACCAAAGCAGTATTACTGCGTCATTATGCAAAAAAATGGATACAAAAAAATGCAAAAACAAAAGACTCAGAAAAGTAAAAACAATGGAATCTTCAATACTCGCGGCTGTAGTTAGATCTCAAATCGGTCAAGTGATGAAGATATGAGATAAAAGTTTTTACTTGAAAAGAAGTGAGAGCCATTCTATGAGCTACTATGCCACGGCTAAAGACAAGAGGGAATTCTCAATAGCCATGGCACTTGAATTAATTTAGGCGGAATAAGAATACATTAACTTTCGAAACTGTTTTTCTTTTTCAGCTATACTTTTATGCGCCATATTTGATTTTATATTCATAAGGATCTCTACATGCCTACCCTCAAATTGAAATTATCTTAAGCAGCAATGGAGTAAATTAATTTATGAGATATTGGGCAAAGTCAAGGACATCAACCGAAAGTGTTTGACTTTCTGAGTCCAAAACTAGAAACAGATTTCAAATCTGTCAAGAAAACGAAGTTATGAGCTAAATATTTGTACTTGAAAAAAAAACAACCCATAAACCTCAAAGTCATTCTGTAAGCTACTGGCTAACAAACGAGATCCAACTGAATAGTAAAATAGCGAGGGGCAGTACATCACTCAGGACTAAACAACATTTATATAAGGTGACCAAATACATCAGTGATATCCCATACCTGAAAAGTTCGATTGATATCAACGTCTTTCTGAAGATGCTCTTTGTTGTTGCCACCTTGTGCTATTTCTGTCACCGCCTTCATCCTCGCCTTTCTGGCGATGAAGTTTACCAAAGGAAACTCCAAGAAGGCACAGAAAACCAACAAAGTACAACCTAGGTTCCACACATCTACGGCTTTGATGTACGAGACCTGTAAATGTTCGTTTACGTAAAATAGCTAAAAGACTCTGACATTTGTAAAAGTGATAATGTTATAGTTTGACTAATTTAGTGGATACTATACAGTCTGTAATGCTCCCAGTAATTAACTTAATTAATCTACCATATTCGATTGATAATTGTCATGTTAATATAGCGTGTTCTGATCTTCAACAAAACTATAATTTCGAAGAGAAAAACATAAAGCCTATTTTCGATTCCCTCTTGTTCAGGATTACTGATGAGGTGTGCACTCCCCAAATCTTGTATATCTCAGTGGTAAGTCCATCTATTTAATTCACCATTTGTCTCTGAATTATATTGGTTTAGAGAGCTTCACATATCATTTAATCATTGACGAATTCAAATCGAATATAAGTTCATATTCATATTTCTTTTTCGCCGAATTGTACAGTTCTGATGAAGAGAGAAAAATGCTATATAATTTTAAACGAGTTGGAGTACCAGTTCTCTGGATGATAGTTTCACAAGTTCATGATTAATAAAAGGCTATCTTTGGAAGTGAAAAGTTGCTTCTGTTATACATAATTGTAAAACAACAACAACACGGAGAATACCCATTAAAACTCCAAAATACATTATGTAAAAACCGCAATAATTCAATAAACCTTCATTCTAAATTTGACGATGACCCACCATCAGAGGGTAAAATAGTGGACACAATTGCAAAACGCCCATGAAAACTTCAAAATACAAAACTGAAAAGTAGGTATATGGGCATGCAACAGACAGCACTGTTATATTTACGTAGATACCTTGTCCGAAAAATAATTTAAAATAATAAATTAAAGATACTAATAATACAAGTTCTTCAAGTTCTGTATAAATACAGATGATGAAAGGACAACTCGAAAACCGTATACGTAGCATTGTATTATTTAATTATTCGACATAATTTCTAACCCTTTTTGTAATTAAAGGGAAGTCTTAAACTAATAAAAAGAAACGGCAAAGTTACTTTGGACAACGTTGTCATAGAACTACGCAAGTCTCATTATTATTTAGTTATTATTTTATTATCTTATAGTAAATTCTAACTAGTTTTTATTTATGTTTCGGCTATTAAGCTACTAAATCTACTAGAAATGTTAAAGCTTATTCGTCATAGCTTGGTTGACTTAGTCTTCAGTTTATAACACTACAATTAAGTTGTCATAGTTTGGTTGACCTAGTATTCAGTTTATAACACTATAATTAACTTGTAATGTTAATTTACTTAATTTATGATTAACCTTTTTTCCTTTCAGGTGAGATAATAAAACAAATGTTTAGTCGTCGGAGTTTAATTTTGGAGATTACTTTTTGATATAAGGCGCTAGGTAACAGTTCCAATTTGAATTATTAATGTGTAATTTTCAAACATTAGGAAGTTAAATCCAATTTGGTAGAAATCGTTCAAATACTTGTACATTATTTGTAAACGAAACATTATACACTCAAAATCTAGTATCTTCTTGGATAAATTCGTCTTTAGCCATGTAAAAGTAAATGTATTCTATAGATTATTACATGTAATAATATTCATATACTTTAACTAATAATTGTGTATTTTAACGTAATGTCAATGATTGCTCTTTCTTATCTGTACTATAACAGACATAACCTAGCTAATTATAACTTTAAAAATTACCTGAAGATCTACCTAAGCTTCTGTTATTTGTACTAGCCGAAGTACAAATGATACATGAAAGGTCAATTACTAGACCTCTTACCCTTGGAATGGAGTCCTTGACCCCTCTAGAATTAGTGATGACTGTTAAAATGGTGGTGATTCCGAGAGCTACACGAGCAGGGACAGCATGGACATCCAACCAGAATGATATCCAAGATACTATGACCAACAGCATGATGGGAACATAAACTTCAATCATATAATAGCTGAACTCTCGGCGTAGGCTGAATGTCGCTACCAAGCCACTGTATCCTCCTGGTTATACAAGATATGAGAAATGGCTTACGTGTACGGACAATTGTTTGACGTCAAACAGTTATTTTAAGTAAGAAAATAATAAACGAAAATTAACCTAAATTATTTTTATATATGAAAAACAGTGTGTACGTATCCATCTCAACTACCATCTGTCGCTTCTATTATTGAAAAGTAGTGCTTATTGAAATAGAAAAGAGTTTGTTTATTTTTGAATTTCGCACAAAGCTACTCAAGGGCTATCTGTGCTAGCCGTCCATAATTTAGAAGTGTAAGACTAGAGGGAAGACAGCTAGTCATCACCACCCGGCGGCAACTCTTGGGCTACTCTTTTACCAACGAAGAGTCGGATTGACCGCAACCTTATAACGCCCCCACTGCTGAAAGGGCGAACATGTTTGGTGTGACAGGGATTCGAACCCACGGCCCTCAGATTACGAGTCGAACGCCTTAACCCACCTGGCCATGCCGGGTCTCAGAATAGAGTAGAGTTTACTAAAATAGAATTGAGTCTCTTTTGGGCATCACTAGAAATCATACCACACACTGTGGAACTATTCAACAAATGAACCATACTTACCAAAGTTTAAATTAGGTAAAGATGGACTTCCTCAGTGAAACTTCGCGAATATATTTCTCGTACATATTTTTGTTACTGAAAAGCTAATGGATCAAACACATTTTCACAGGATTCGAATAATTATGTAATTTTAAAGTTTTATCAGGTGCGACACTTTTAACCGACTTGAATACAATGCTACACATGCCATAGTTAAATACAGTAGTTACTCTTTTTACTACAGTAAAAACCCTGTTATAAACTTCTGATGTAAATTTCACAATCAATATGTTCATACAGCGCTTCAGAAACGTATCGCAATGATGGTTTTGATCTGACATTAAACAAATAATAAACAATGATACTTCTGATCTGACATTAAACAAATAATAAACAATGATACTTCTGATCTGACATTAAACAAATGGTAAACAATGTTGCTTCTGATCCAGCACTAAAAAATAGTAAATAGTAATACTTATTATGTGATATTAAACAAATGGTAAGAAATGAAAACACGAGATGTTTATGTTTCTTTATCTGATTTTTAATAACTAAAGAGAGAGATCAGTATTATTTACAAGATGATTGATCAACCCAGAGGTGACATAACACATGAAATGTACCATAAGGAACAAGTGTATTAACTGAATAATGTGTATTTGTTATTGTTAAGCACAATGTTATACAATGTGCAATCTGTGTTGTGCCCGGCTTTTATAGAGTTATAAGCCTTTAGAATTACCGCTGGTATACTGTGGGTTTAAATAATATAAACAAAATCTATGAGCGTGTATGGAATTATCAAATAGAATAATATTCCTGAAACATTCTTAACTCTAGAAATATGATTGAGGATCCTGAACTCAAATTTAATCATCTTTTTGTAGACTGTTTGCCTAATAAGTTTGGTTTAAATTTCGCGTAAAGCTACACGAAAGCTATCTGCACAAGCCGTCCCAGATTTACCAGTGTAAGACTAATGGGAAGGCAGTTAGTCATCACCACCCACCGCCAACTCTTGGACTACTCTTTTACCATCTAATAGTGGATTGACCGCACATTATAACGCCCCCACGGATGAAGGGCCTTGCCTAATTACTTACCAAAAGATATTACAGTAAATCCCATTAATGGTTACTGGGTTCACAACACATTTTACATAAAAAAAAACTGATTATTTTACCCAATCACGTTTAGTTCATTCTTTTACTGAGTTTTGTGACAAGTAAAAGATTGAAATTACTCAATATGCTGCACTACTTGGACCCACATATCTAGTGAACGGTATGTAAACAAGTCGACAACTTCAAGGTTAATAAATCTTCATACAAGTTTAATACAACGTATAATAATATAAAGCAAAAATCATCTTAAGCATTATTAAGTACACAAACTGTTAACGCTTACAACTCTACATTGGTATTTTTCTCTTAAAAATACTCATGGATGGAAATTGCATAGAGATAGAATAAGCACAAGTGAATGAAATATTATACGAAATAACTTGTAAATAAAATATTCGTGAGTTCTTTAGAACTAGCATAAGTCATGCATGGAAAATAAAAAAATTAAATATCATGAGTTAGCAAATCGTGTAATAAAACAAATATATAGATATATATTACAAAAAGCAAGAACCGGTGACAACAAATCTTTAGTAGTTGAAAAGAAAATTGACATATTAAAGCTTGAGATAAAACATATTTCTGATTTCTTAGAATTTCAAATGTAGATAGAGTGAAAAAATTACATAATTTTAATTTTTTACAAAATGCGTAATAAGGTTCTCGAGTTTTAGACACTTTATACGAATTGCATAACACGACACCTATGTGTAAACATTAATATTAATATTGCATTAATATTAGTTTATAGATATCAAAAAATACCCGCTGTATCATAGTTCTTATTATTTTCATTACACATGACGCTATCCTTGTCCAAAGAATGTTCTGGAAGAGTTAATTCAGGAATGATGAGACAATGTTTTTTTTGGTCTTCCAGTCGCCACTTCAGCATCAAGCCTGTCATATCATATTTCCCTATTCAAGAAAAGATGTCAAGTTGAATTATAATAGCTTGCCTCCCAACTCACAAATGAAATTACATTTTTTAACTCTAAAATAGAAAGACGCTCCTAAATATAGAAAATAAGGAAAGAAAGAGTGATGTGTATATTTACAATATTAACAGTTTTTACTTGTACTTTTTCGACATAGGCCCGGTATGGTCAGGTGGGTTAAGGCGTTCGACTCGTAATCTGAGAGTTGCAGGTTCGAATCTCCGTCGCACACATGTTCGCCCTTCCAGCCGTGAGGGCGTTATATGTGGCGGTCAATCCCACTGTTCTTTGGTAAAGGAGTAGCCCAAGAGTTGGCGGTAGATGTTGATGACTAGCTGCCTTCCCTCTAGTCTTACACTGCTAAATTAGGGACGGCTAGCACAGATAGCGTTCGAGTAGCTTTGTGCGAAATTCCAAAAAACAAACAATTTTAGATGTAGTTTAATTTTAAAACTATAGTAAATTTCGCTTCTTGCCATATGAATTATAGCTGAAGAACAGAACTATTTACTTGAATTTTTATTTCTAAAGATATATTTTTCGTGTAACTTAGTAATATAATTATACGTGGGATGCTTTTTGAATTACTGACGAAGAAAACAACCAGCAAGGTTAAACCATAATTTTTTGAAGATATTCTAGATTGTAACAAAACTTCGGAATTACCAGATACTTGCAACCCACATTTTTATGTTTTATATTCAGCTTTAAAAATGAACTTGCTGTGATATCAGTTTTAACAGTTTTAGGGTAATATGAGAAACGTTCTTTTGTACCTCACCCAGATGACAAGATCTTCCAAATTTCTAGGAAACAGAATTAAAGTAATGAAATAAAGAGTAAGTATGAGCGATAGTGTTTTAATACGATCATAGAGCTTTGTTTTTGATGCATGAGTTGAAAGAAGCCCGTTAAAAATCCAAAACACGAGTTGTCTTAAAGAATATTGTCATAGTTAGATACTTATATATCTGATGTTGTTATTGTTGTTTTGAATTAAGCCCAAAGCTACACAATTGGCTATCTGTTTTCTGCCCACTACGGATATCGAAACCCAGTATTTAGCGTTGTAAGTCCGCCAACATACAGCTGAGCCACTGAGAGACGTTAGATACTTATATATCGGACACGTGTTTCTTGGTAGACTATACTGTTCATTCTTCTTGATGAATTGCTTAGCTCTCTTCAGCAGTTACTTGTTTCCTCTTTCAAACTATACTAAACATATTGATGGTGAAGTTGTGTAAAACGTTTACTGGCAGCCCGTTGTGTCCTCGTATTATCCAGTGGTTAGGCTGTGGAAAGCTGTACAATTGTGTAGGGTATGGAAAGTTGTACAAAGAGGTAGATTGTGGAAAGCTACACAACTGAGAAAAGGGTGTGAAACTTTATAACTGGATAGCATATAGAAAGTTGTCAAGCTGAACCGGATGGTTGGAGAGAGTGTGGGAAGTTGTACAAGTGGTCATGATGTACTTATTGCCTGATAAACGAACTTAGGGTACTTGAATATTAAATATATTGATTTTCCTGAACAGAAAATTACTTGTGATTTCTAAACGGTTTTAAAGTATAGTATTTTCCGAAATGTAAGCCAGGTAGGTTAAGGCGTTCGATTCGTGATCTGAGGGTCGCGATTCGAATCTCCGTTGCACCAAACATTCTCGCCCTTTCAGCCTTAGAGGCGTTATATTGTGAAGGTGAATCCACTATTCGTTGGTAAAAGAGTAGCCCAAGAGTTGGCGGTGAGTGGTGATAACTAGTTGCCTTCCCTCTAGTCTTACACTGCAAAATTAGGGACGGCTAGCGCAGATAGCCCTCGAGTAGCTTTGCGCGAAATTCCAAAAAAATAATTAACCATAGTCGTGAATGTGATATTTTTATTGCAGTAAGACGGAGCAGAATATTCGCTATCCATCACCTGCCAAAAATATGGTGCCTTTTACATTGAAATACTCACTGGATTCTTATGCCCAATGCAGAATTTACTAAACAATCATTTTTCACAACGAAATTTTAAAAAAAGTTATGGCATAATTGTTTTAGAGCATCATGTTTGGTTGTTATTGTACTAATGGAGCACACTACTTGTTAAATATATTTATATAACTTGAAAAATAAAACTTGTTCAGTGAAACCAGTAAGTATAATATGCAAGTATCCAACACCCACTCTACCCAGCTACACAACTTCATACACATTACCCAGCTGTACAGCTCCATACACCATATCTACTTATACAGCTTTTCACGCCCTACACAGCTGTACAGCTCCATACACCATATCTACTTATACAGCTTTTCACGCCCTACACAGCTGTACAGCTCCATACACCATATCTACTTATACAGCTTTTCACGCCCTACACAGCTGTACAGCTCCATACACCATATCTACCATACGCCCTACACAGCTATACAGCACCATTCGCCCTACACAGCTGTACACAGCTTGTACAGCTTTTCACGCCCTACACAGCTGTACAGCTCCATACACCTTATCTACTTGTACAGCGTTCCACGCCCTACACAGCTGTACAGCTCCACATAGCTGTACAGCTTTTCACGCCCCATACTGTACAGCCATACATCTAGCTTATACAGCTTTTCACGCCCTACACAGCTGTACAGCTCCATACACCATATCTACAGCTTACGCCCTACACAGCTTTTCACGCCCTACACAGCTGTACGATCCATACACTTTGCCGGTTATACAGCTTCATGCACCTTACAGCGTTCACACCTTACCGCCCAGCTTACCCAGCAGCTGTACAGCTTCATACACTTTACCCGGTTGTACAGCTTCATACACCTTACCTACTTGTACAGCTTGCCACACCTCACCTACTTGTACAGCTTGCCACACCTCACCGAGCTGTGTAGTTTTCTACAGAATTGTAAAATTTTCATCTTTTCTCACTTTACTCAACTGCACAGTTCTATACATCTTCCTGACTTTATGATTGTTTTAAAGAAGAACCAGGTCTCTCTTCAAGGATATAAGTATAATATTGAACAACTTCCCATTTGCATCACTTGTTGCTTCCTAACTTTTGATCTACGACAACTCTCACAAATTAAGTATGTTCTAATGCACTAAATTCTTGTCCAACCGAATGTTCTCTGTAAGACAAAATAAAGCTCTTCAAGAATGTTATTTAAATTAATTATTCATAACAATCGTACACGATCGTATTTTGAAAGTGTCGTGTATAAAATTTTCTAACCTTACGTTTCTCCAAAAATACTTTATTTTTATAGAATTGAGAAAATATGTGTGCGTTAAAGTCACATTGGGCTATCTGCTTTATCAACCGCAAGGAATCGAATCCCAAATTTTAGCGTTGTAACTCCTTCGATCTACCGCTGTCCCACTGGCGGTCTAAACATTTAGAAACAACGCAGTCTGGCAAAGGTAAGATCAAACGTTTGAACGATACAGTGAAGTGTCGACATTCTGTTTTCAACTTTACATTTTCACTGTTTCCATAGCAACTTAAAAGTCGTGAAGAATAACACTATTCATTGTAGTCCCCGGTAGATTCGGTTTGGTTTGTTTTGACTTTTGCACAAAGCTACACGAGGGCTATCTGCGCTAGCCGTCCCTAATTTAGCAGTGTAAGACTAGAGGGAAGGTAGCTAGTCATCACCATCCACCGCCAACTCTTGGGCTACTGTTTCACCATTGTAACGTCCCCACGGCTGAAAGGGCGAGCATATTTGGTGTGATGGGGATTCGAACCCGCGACCCTCAGATTACGAGTCCAGCGCCCTTACCACCTGGCCATGCCGGACCTGAGTAACTATAGAAGCGATGATGTCTCGCATCAGTGTTCTTGTTCGTAACAGTTCAGTTAACATGGATTTGGTGTGTGTTTAGACGATAGTGCTCTGGCGCACATCTTGGTAGTTACGAGAACCGCAAAATTACAGTGAATAGTCTGTTTTTTAAAGAAGAGCTACATTGTGTTATATGTTTTACCCATAACGAGAATCAAGTCCCAAATTTTATCATTGTAAGTCTGTACACTTTCGTTGTCCTACCGGAGGGGCGCGTGGCTAGTTGGTTAAGGAACTCGATTCGTAATCCGAGGGTCGCAGTTTCGAATCCCCGTCATACCAAACATGCTCGCCCTTTCAACCGTGGGGGTGTTATAATGTAGGTCAAACCCACTATTCGTCGATAAAAGAATAGCCCAAAAGTTGGCGGTGGGTGGTGATGACTACCTGTCTTCCCTCTAATCTTACACTGTTAAATTAGGGACGGCTCGTGCAGATAGCCATGGTGTAGCTTTGCGCGAAATTCGAAAACTAACCATTGTCACTCAGCTGATGTGAACAATAACACTGACTAGTGTTATCTCACCGCTTGCATAATTACTCATTGTCGAAAGTCGACATAATTATGTCCGTCATGGTCAATCTGTCAAAATTCGCCTTCGATCAATCACGTTATATCTTTTGTGTGTGGGGCCTACTTTTTAATTAAGCTATTTCTGAAAACGTACAAATAATAAAATTCAAGATATATAATTTATTCCTCATACCAGTCTATCAATGTATCGGTAACGCTTGATGTTTTTCTTCTATGACGGTCCTTTGTGTGTGTGTTATGTGATATATTTTGTCACAAGAGTTTCTGCAAATACTACGTCGAGTTTCCAGGAAACACCTAAATTTATAGCACAGAAAGCTGTCAATAACAAAAATAAACCGACAGTGTGCTAACTACGAGTTTGTAGCTAGAAATTTCTCGCAATTGTTTCCTGACTTATTAGACATATCATTATAGA
Source organism: Tachypleus tridentatus (assembly GCF_004210375.1). Lineage (NCBI taxonomy): Eukaryota > Metazoa > Arthropoda > Merostomata > Xiphosura > Limulidae > Tachypleus > Tachypleus tridentatus. Next base: position 100,934,806 of record NC_134828.1, read on the forward strand.
CGTTTCTAAAGGCAAACTATCTCTATAAGTAACGAGTTTTTGGAGTTCAACCGAACCAAATGTTTCAATAGTTCGACAGTTGATATGACTCGCGTATAAATATCAAATTGATCACAGTATTAGGCATATTGAGAATTCCAGTTTAAATCACAGAGAACCTCAAGAGATACCGTAGTTATTATCTTATCTAGAAAAACCTTGTTCATATTTATAAACTTTAAGTAAATCACACTTGAAAATGTGACTGATTTGACTCAAATAATTGCTGACAAAGTGTATTTAAATCACAAAATATTTCTACAACAGCTGAAATGTATAATTGCTTTTTAGGTATAGTTATGAAATATAGACATTAATTTTCGCCTGTTTATTATTAATAATTTCATACAATGGGATCCTAACGTTTGACATGGGTAAACATTTTATATTTTCAACAATAGTTCTTTGGAGTTTTATTTTTCAAGTGGGAGCCTTACGACTTTCACTAACGTTTTTAGGTTTAAAACCGTACTGAAAAATTCTAATGAATAAAGATTTACATGCACATTGGGAAATTATATTTATATTTTGAAAATTATGCTTGTTGACTCTTATCTTCCCTGAATAATTAAATGAAGTATGTTATTATGTAAAACTTAAAACGTGTAGAAATAAATCTGATATACAGAGTATAATGTGTATGGTTACAACGTTGTACTTGGTTTACCTGGTATTTTGGTACAGGTACCTCCCTGACGAATAAAGAAATTATAATACCATGGCTACAACGTTTCACTAGGTTAACCTAACATCATAAGGTACAACACATAGTTATATTTTGTACATAAGAAAATAGACAAATTTTACATCTTTTTAATGCACGTTTAACATTAAATTTTCAAGTTTGACATAAAGTTATCGCACAACAATAAAAAAATACTAAGATTTTACAAATTAGAAAATAATGAATTAACACAAAGTAAAGAAAAACCAAGTTTACAAAACGAAAGTCCTATGTTTCTTGTTCCAGGTTTATGGAACAAGGTGGAGAACTTCATACAATGTGCTAATGAAAACAATGTATTATTTTTCTAATTCAGGTATAGAACAATGGATACTTACAACTCATCAAATTTATAGAGCACGTTTGAACGTCCATTGGATAGCTTACTAACATCATTGGACAAGATAAGGTGAGTCGAAACCTGAAACCAAATTGGTAAAGAAATCGAACACAACGAGTTGAAAAAAAGACATTTGACAGTTTCACACTCAATAAATAAACAATAAGTATTATTAGATGGTAAAAATAATTGTACCGGATATTCCAGATCCCTCCCTACCTGCAACTTCTTAAAGTAAAACTAATCTCAGTTAGATTTTCTTTAGTTAACTATGTCGGTACTTTCACCTTGATGTGACTAATTTTAGTTTAGTATTTTATAATTTATTATACCGGTACTTTTAACTTCAATGACACCTTATCTGACACATGGACTAAACGATTAGGTCAAAGATCTCTAAGATTCAGACATATCCATTAAGACTCATGCATAGCCATGTTTTTTTTAACTGCTCACCAGAAGGAGGGTGACTAAGCAATAACACCTGCCAATTATTATGAAGCTACTCTTAACTCAATAGCCAAGGTGATCACCAACATTACAAGAAAGTTTATTAAAACGGTATATCGTAGTTTGAACAATTGGTTTGAACTCTGCAACTTGTCATGATCACCACTGGGTCACGCCTGGCTCTTTTCTTTGATAATATATATATATATAAAACCAGAAGGAATAGAGGTGATTTGTTTAGATTACTATAATACATTCAATGGTCAAGTGTTAATCCTTAAGATCAAAGTTCATGTTAGTTGAGTGTGAGATATATATTTAAATGTTGTGATATACAGCAATTATCTGTGCAACAGAAATGAGAATAAAGACCTATGTAGGATAATTATGTTATATCACTAAATGTAGGAACGGATAATTATGTTATATCACTAAATATATGAACGGACGATAAAATATTATTTCAATATTTTCTTTTGAGGGTAGTGAAAAATTAGTATTTAAATTCAGATATGTCTCGTAAAGAAAACAGTACGAAGCTAGAGGTCGTAAGCCTTGTTACTACTGTTTTGAAATCGTTCCCTGTGCTATTTTGCATAAGATAACTGTTTATTTATTTTATAGTAATCAAGTGCGATTTTGTTAACATTGACACGTGGGAAACTTCTATTAATAAATAATAACAGTAGCATTCGTTAGCACGTTGCGTGAACAGTTCCATGTGCATGATGTGTATTCGAACAAGACTTTCTAGTATATCATTAGTATGTGCAACTGTCCGTGCCTCAGAATCTAAATAATTAGAAAACAAACAAGTTAGACACTAGGGATAGATCAAATACGTGTTACTTGTTATCAGAAAGTCGGGAATTAGTCATCTGCACAATTTGGATTAAGTCTTTAGTGATTCAACAGACACGTACACTGTGAATAGGTCCGGCATGGCCAGGTGGGTTAAGGCGTTCGACTCGTAATCTGAGGGTCGCGGATTCGAATCCCCGTCGCACCAAACATACTCGCCATCTCAGCCGTGAGGGCGTTATACTGTGACGGTCAATCCCACTATTCGTTGGTGAAAAAGTAGCCCAAGAATTGGCGGTGGGTGGTGATGACTAGTTGCCTTTCCTCTAGTCTTACAATGCAAAAGCAGGGACGGCTAGCGCAGACAGCTCTCGTGCAGCTTTGCACGAAATTCAAAACAAACCAAACCAATGCTGTGAATATTTACCCGAAAGGCAACAACAGTGGTGTGTTATCAGTCAGTAGACACTAAAATAACATCTCATAAAAGACACTTAACTTTGCAATTTATACTGTTGTGACGTCAGTGAAACGTGCATATGCCATGAACCAAGAGAAGAATTACACTCTGCATAACATATGAACTTCAAAAGCAAGAAATAAAAATATTTATTATTCTTAATTTTGGTTTTATTTACTCTTGAAAGAAAACACTTTCGTGGAGCCTTAAGTATTACGTCTAGTAATTACTAAATATTTAAGTTAATATTCAATGAATATTAAGTAGCAGATAAATCAACTGAAACATATTTTGTGAATATTTTACAGTTAGTTACTAGGTACATCACATGTTTATAAAATTAAATTATGTTTTAAAAGGATAGGAACTTTAACCTCAATACTTTGTCTATGACCTATAACATTTAGAAAATTTTTTAAAGAGGCAATTACATCATGCTTGAAAGATAAATATATATATATATCAATTAATATATATGAATCACACATATGTATCAATTAAAATATCAACTACGCATTAATTGAAATAAATAAACATATCGATTAACATCTCAACTGCCCCCGCTAGAACGGCGGTAAGTCTATGGATTTACAACGTTAAAATCTAGGGTTCAATTCCCCTCGGTGGGCTCAGCAGATAGCCTGATGTGACTTTGCTATGATAAAAACACACACACAAACATCTCAACTATGTCTTAACTAAAGTAAACAGACATACTAACAGTCACGTAAGTCTTAACTGAAGTAAGAATATATATAACGCAAAACAACATGAGACCTATTGGTCCACCGCGAATGCTCTACTCTCTAAAATAAACTAAAAGTACTACTAAATACATTTTACGAAAATCTTCGAGCCAATCCTTTTCGTGCGTATACTTATCAAGCTTTCATTTACTGCTTCCACAACATCGAAAGACAATCCATTCCCAACATCAACCACCTATTTAGAAAAAGGAAACTATATTAGCTGAAGATGACCCCTATCTTGACAAAAAATATACTTGTGTCCCCTAATCCTACTATTCTCAGTGTTAAATATGACGTATCAACACTATCAGCAACTTTAAAAATTTTGAACACTTCAGTCAGTTCCCTCCTAATTCTTCTTTTCTCAAAAGAAAACAATTTGAGATATTTCAACCTCTCCTCGTGAGACACCCTCTTTATCCCAGGTAACATTCTAGCAACCCTTCTCTGAACTGTTTCCATTAATTCAATATCTTTCCTAATGTAAGGAACCCAAGTCTGAAAACAGTTTTCAAAATGTGGCCTAACCAGTGACTTATACAATGAAATTTTTACCTCTTTAGACTTGTATTCTGCAGATACAGTCCACACCCTGTTAAGGCTATTCCCATTCAAGTTATATTTAAAGTACAAATTATAATAACCCACATTTATTATCTTGTATTTATTACAATTGAAACCCAACTCACTGAGTGATCTAAATCTTTTTGTAAAGCAGAAACATCCTCTTCAAAGTTAGCAACACCAAAGACCTTGATATCATCAGCAAACTTCAAGCATTTTATTGACCATTCCTTCATCTATCATCGATGTAAATCAAAAAGAGCAACGGTCCTAAAACTGATCCCTGAGATACATCGCTTGTGACACTGATCCAGTTTCACTGAACTCCATTTGTAACAACCTTCTGCTTTCTCTCATCCAATCATTCTTCTATCCAATTAGCTAACTTATCTTCCACACCCATAAAGGTAACTTTAACAAGTCTTTTATGTGGCACTTTGTCAAATGCTTTCTGAAGATCAAGATGCACCAAATCTACACTCTTATCCTCTACCTGCATAAGGAATAAAATGGTCAAATATTTTCGAAAATTTATGGGATTAAGATTTTTGCTTAGTGAATGGTCGGAATGGTGACGGCACTAGACTCGTAATCTGAGGGTCGCGGGTTCGAATCCACGTCGCACCAAACATTCTCGCCCTTTCAGCCGTGAAGGTGTAATAATGTTACGGTCAATCCCACTATTCGTAGGTAAAAGAGTAGCCTAAGAGTTGGCGGTGGGTGGCGATGACTAACTGCCTTCCCTCTAGTTTTACACTGCTAAATTAGGGACGGCTAGCACAGATAGCCCTCGAGTAGCTTTGTGCGAAATTCAAAACAAACTTAATAAGTTCATAATTACTGCAAACATTTTGTTCAATCCCGTTTCCATCTAACAACTGTTTGAGATGTGAATTCTGTTTAAATCTCTTTTATTAAAAACCAAAGGAAAACCAAACTTAATAACCCAGTCATTTTATAATAATGAAATACTAGCCTCCCTTTTTCATCACTCAATGGTCTCACCTTCATTCAATGTTTTGGTTATCTTCAATATGTTTTAAAAAATAACCCTTATTGTAATACTTAGATTTTCAGTCAACATTTTCACATATATCTTGTTAATGTCAATTATTTCCTGTTTCATCAACTCTCTTGATTTTCAACAATCTTCCAGATCTCCTGTCATACCAGTCAATTCCTCTTTACATTTTTGATGCCTTTCTTTAATTTTATCTCTTGTGATCCCAGTGTATGTCAGTCCTGAGTTTCCAAAATAAATCCATTCATTGCACCAATAACACCAATCAAACTACAAACGCTAAATTCATACACTGGTGTTAAACTTTATTTTTATACTTATAACCAAATACTAAGAGCCTTCAACACTGTTACTGTTAAGCCTAGCATTTAAGAACCAATCGTGTTAGTTTTTGTCACTAGTTTGTCTTTATACTAAGGTAACAAATTCTTCTTTAATTATACAGGATGAAGAACATTATTAGAAGTGACGATCGCAAGTATTTGATACATACGTAATGTTAATAATTCAACGTATTTAGCCTGATTTATATTATAACCTCCTTTTAAATATAACCTGAATTTAAACTAATGGATCTAAGTTCAAGTAAACAGATTAACTCTTAAAACACCAAGAAACAAGAAACTAGTTTTTAGAATATATTTATTTAATAAAACAATGTATTTAACCTCTTTTGTGATCTACCAGTAAGTTGAAACATATCTAAGCCTAAAGTACTCCCAAACACGTCATAAAGCGAGATTAAATAGGCAGCTTGGTACCAAAGAAGCCATCAGAGTGGGGGTCTCAGCGATATGAGTTCTTTGATTATCTTAGGAAATGCAACTTTTTAGAGGCGAAATAAAAATTGTTTAATTGTTTGTTTGTTTGTTTTGGAACTTCGCACAAAGCTACTCGAGAGCTATCTGCGCTAGCTGTGTAAGACTAGAGGGAAGGCAGCTAATCATCATCGCCCACCTCCAACTCTTGGGCTACTCTTTTACCAACGAATAGTGGGATTGACCGTCACTTTATAACGCCCCAACGGCTGAAAGGGCGAGCATGTTTGACAGATCACGAGTCGCACACCTTAATCCACCTGGTCATGCTGGGCCAATTGTTTAATAAAATGAGGTAACAAGATTTTCGCATACCTAATGGCCATGTATGTTTTCCCACTGGAGTCCACTTGTACATAAACATTGTCTTCTGTTGTTTTTACCATCTCACTGTCTTTTTCATTCAAGAAGAAAAGGGTCGGAGTCCAAATAAGATTTCGTAGTGTGGACAACCCCACCACACTCTTTCCTATAGTTGGGTCAAATTTTAATCTGTCATCTTGCCACCATTGTCGCAGGGTCAAGTGAATTTCAAAAGTCTGAAACAATAGAAACTCTAATTAGTTTTATATTGTAAAATAAAATAATGCTAAACACAAGCTATAGAACTGGCTTTCATTGCTTTGTCTATCGTGAATATTGAAATCCGATTTTAGTGTGATGAGTGCCTCACTTGGCACCACTGAGCCACTGGAAAGCCGCAAAAATCGAGTCTGGAATTTAAGTGTTATACGCATTCAAGCTTCAGCTAAAACAGTCATTTTTCCTCCAGCAAATGAAAATGTCAGGTAGATTACAGAAATCATTTATGTTTAAAATATGAGAAAGACGCGAGAAGTGTTCCAGTAATAACACATGAAAACTTATAAAGACAATTAAAAACTAAAAAATTAACTTTTTTTTAAAAGACTGAAAACAATATACCTGGCCATTGCTAATGACATGATCAGACGGTCAAGACGCTCGACTTTAATGATTACTTAGTTTTATGACATGATCAAACATGCGTGTTTGATAAGTAATTCGTTACACATATGGAGAAAATAATTCGATGGTAATATGTGTATAGCAGAAATTTATGATGTTAGAAAAACACGTAGGTTCGAGAAGTTTTGACAGGGCTTCTACTACATTTATTGCAGAAATGTTATTATAATATCACGTGATCAATAATACAAATATAATGGACTGTATTTATTTCAAACGTTTACCATCATAAAAATGACTTACCAAATTGACAAGTTAACATGGGCTCCTCACTGGTATTTACTTTGATCTCAAGTGCTTTCTTTATTATATTATATTATAAGTTTATATTATTTACACAAGAACTCCTATGGTCAACTCTGTAATTTGTAAGACATTTTCCACAAATTTGAATATATTGTCTTTAGCCATCGTAATAGAGCAGCTCGTAGTTGGAAAAGCAATAAGTCAACGGCACCCACTATTAAACCTTATAATACACTTGTCTGATCAAACATGGAATTTTATTTAAAATTCAATGGCTTTTGTGTAACGTTCAGTGTTAAAATAACTCATATTTTAAGAAAGATCTATTATTTTTGACACAGTTCTAAAAATGGGGCTATTCTCATTCTGAAAACTACTATAAAATACTAAATAACTTATTAGACAGGGTGAAAACAGGACCAGATAAGACTGCAAGCCATCCCAAAGACTCAATACGTTCTGATGTATTTTACTGCGTTATTCGTTTTTGTTTCTTTTGTTTTTGTCCTGTACAGTCAGGTATTGTAATTTTAAGACTGAAAACTGTTTCATTTTAAAACTTTCTAAAATGTAATCGTTGTTTCATAAAATGTAAGTTTCTTAATATGGAATTTGATTACCACTTTAATTGTGTACACGTGACTCCAATTTGGGGAACATGGTATTTGAGGCAAGCTCTAATCCATTGGATTTTGTGTGTGTGCATGGTAACCACCAGAACTACATACACGATAACAGAGTGATGTAGTTTGTGCATTACTCTGTATAGATATGATAATACTGTTTGTTTTATGTTGTCCATCCAGGTAACTACTTTGCAGGATGTAGAAGGATCTTAACCTAAATTGGTGTGGAGGTTCATTAGGTTCTTTGGGAGGTACATTCATATTTTCAGTTTTGCATTTTTCGGTTTTCTTTGGGGATTTTTAGGGTCTACAGAGATACATGAGAAAAGGCGGTTTCACATTTTTGCAATTTTTATGGAAGTTTTTCTGTGTGTTTTTTTTATAATTACACATAAGGTAAGCAACTCTTCATGTCCTCAGATAACCTTTGCTTTATTACAAATTTACGTAACTTTCATACAGTTAGTCATAAAGTTTGCTGTTGTTTATTGTTTTGTTGTTAAGTATAAAGTTACACAAAAGGCGATCTGTGATCGGGCCACCCCAGGTATCGAAACCCAGTTTCTGGTAGTATAAGTCCGCAGATAACCCGCTGAGACTCTGGGGGCTAATCATGAAATGCAATAACAAATTAATCGACAAGCGTCTTCTAAACATGTGAATAACCTGCAAGTATAACATAAGAAAGTAACGCTACAGCAAAGAAAAATAAGGTGTGTGTTTTTTTGCCCGGCATGGCCAGGGGGTTAAGGCACTCGACTCGTAATCCAAGGGTAGTGGGTTCGAATCCCCGTCACACCAAGCATGCTCACCCTTTCAGCCGTATAAACGTTATAATGTTACGATTAATCCCACTATTCGTTGATAAAAGAGTAGCTCAAGAGTTGGCGGTGGGTGGTGATGACTAGCTGCCTTCCCTCTAGCCTTACAACGCTAAATGGCCCCCCGGTAGTACAGCGGTAAGTCTACGGCTTTACAACGCTAAAATAATGGGTTCGATTGTCCTCGGTGGGCTAAGAAGATAGCCCGATGTAGCTTTGCTATAAGAAAAACACAAACAATGCTAAATGAGGAATGGCTAGCGCAGATAGCCCTCGTGTAGCTTGCACGAAATTAAATAAAAAACAAATCGTTTTTTTACCTATACCTATAAAAATTTAGAGAAACCTCTTTATAAAGTTCTTTCAGAGTTAGTGAAGGATGCTTATGGTAAAATCTGTTCCTCTGAAAGTTTGTAATCGAGCCCCAAACAAAATTTAAAATGGTGTCTATCCCTCCTAGTAAACAAACAAGAGACCTGTTTTATCAACGTGTGAGTTGACTGTGTAAAATAAAGACAGCTAATTCAATTTATATCACTTGATTTTCGCATATTTATTATAAAAATTGCCACTTTTATCTTTTTGACTAAAATAACTGATGATAACTTATAAATAAAGGCAATATGAATATAAATATTAAGTAAGGTTAAATCTATGGTCGATTGATTAACATAATAGAAAAGGAATAAAACAAAATGTCAGTACTGTGCTTTTATCTAAATACACCGTAATGCGATCAATGATGTAATAATTTATTACTTTTATAACTAACGTAATTTGGAATGAGCCCTCTGGTGGATAATTAAAGAACTCAGTTAACTCTACACTCCTTAAGACTGTGGCCCGGCATGGCCAAGCGTGTTAAGGCGTGCGACTCGTAATCTGAGGGTCGCGGGTTCGCATCCCCGTCGCGCCAAACATTCTCGCCCTTTCAGCCGTGGGGACGTTATAATGTGACGGTTAATCCCACTATTCGTTGGTAAAAGAGTAGCCCAAGAGTTGGCGGTGGGTGGTGATGACTAGCTGCCTTTCCTCTAGTCTTACACTGCTAAATTAGGGACGGCTAGCACAGATAGCCCCCGAGTAGCTTTGTGCGAAATTCAAAAACAAACAAACAAACAAACAAACCCAAAGACTGACATAATATTACCGTGGTGCTCTTCCCACTGCCGATATCAAAACTTAAATTTCAGAATTGTAAGCTGTGACATATTTTCTGATAAGCTACCAGGGGGCGTCATAATTACTTCCAAAACCAGTCACAGTGCAAATCTAAAGAAGCGACATACTTACGATAAATGAATCTCTTTTATTTTTCAACACATTTTCTTTATTAAAAACAAAATTTTTAGAAAAAAAATCATTTTTCTCCAGCGAAAATTATCTACTTTCTTAAGCTCACTAGCACACTACATGAGATATGGTTGTGTGAGCAAAATGTACTTCTTTAATCATATGTTAAAACTCAAGAGTGGCAGAATCGATCGACACTGGAAGTGTGTGGCAAATGCTCTCAGGTAAATTGCAAAATTGCACGTGATGTTTCCAAAAACGCAACTAATATATAACAGATAAAATACATTAAATGCACTCACGTGGTTTGTAGAATAAGTTAATTTATCCACGCCTGTGAAAATTAATACTACCATCTTTAACTTGTTCAATTACTAGATGAATACTAATTTAATTTCGTAGTGAAATAAACAAAAAAGCCATAATTTGTTATTATTCAAAACCCAACGGCCTTAGTTTTTATATTATGTATACGCACGAGGTAATATTCCAGTCAATTTTTATACAAAAAGCTAGTAACATAACAAATAATATCTTACAGGAGTCATTGATATTTATCTGAACAAAATAAAAATATAATCGCGTAAAATCCAATCCACTTGCTTTGCATACAATACAAAGTATGATCACCTGGTGGAATATATTTGTAACTACTTTAAAGGTTGTTGCTAACAGAAAATGGTTTGTTTGTTTGTTTTTGAATTTCGCACAAAGCTACACGAGAACTATTTGTGCTAGCCGTACCTAATTAAGCAGTATAAGACTAGAGAGACAGCACCTGGTCATCACCACCCACCGCCAACTCTGGGACTACTGTTTTACTAACGATTAGTGGGATTTACCGTCACGGTATAACGCCCCCATGGCTGAAAGGGTGAACATGTTTGGTGTGACGGGAATTCGAACCCAAGACCCTCGGATTACGAGGCGAGTGCCTTAACCAGTTGGCCATGTTAGGCCTAACATAAAAGGGAAGGTGTCCGTTGGTGTTGAAGTGCAAAGCTACACAAAGAGCTATCTGTGCTCTGCTCACCACACGTATTGAAACCCAATTTCTAGTAGTGTAAGTCCGCAGACATTGCGCTGTGCCACTGGAGGGCAGAGAACATGTGAAACATGATAAAGACTAAACACGAACACACAAATGGGATGTTAGAATCATGCGTCCTTTGTTACACTGGTCAAACACATACAATGAAACAAATGTTCCACTCGGCTTCTACAATTCTATCAGTAAATTACTTCGGAAAAAACTGGACTATATGAGACTTTGTGAATTAAATTAGGAACTTCCATATGTGTACATATATATATTATATACTAATAATATCTCTACACCTTGCAAAAAGTGTTCTTGGAAAGTTATCGTAGCAACCCTTCTCCGGCTAACTTAGCAGTAAAACGTGACGAAACCTCTAAGATGTCTTTTTTAGCAGTAAAACTGGCGTCACGCTTTGGTTGTTTAAAACGTGACGAAACCTCTAAGATGTCTTTTTTTTTGTAACATTGTTTGTTTTGGAATTTCGCACAAAGCTACTCGAGGGCTACCTGTGCTAGCCGTCCCTAAATTAGAAGTGTAAGACAAGAGGGAAGGCAACGAGTCATCACTACCCACCGCCAACTCTTGAGCTACTCTTTTACCAACGAATAGTGGGATTGACCGTTACACGACTGGGAAGGCGAGAATGTTTAGCGCGACGCGGGCTCGAACCCGCGACCCTCGGATTACGAGTCGCACGCCTTACGCGCTTGGCTATGCCGGGCCCTATTTGTAACATACTATTGGCTTACGTATTATAAGATATTACTGGCCAACTAAAGTTTAAAATATATTACAGAGAAATTAATCATTCTTCTAATTTTTAGAATTATTAAACCAATAAAGAAGCAGTAATAAAACTTCAAGTAAATTATTTTATTAGGGTTTTAATATTTATCAAACTATTGTATTTAGGGAGGAAATTGCGTGGCTACAAGCAGTAAAGTAATATTTAATATCCAATGATACTTTTTACATGAAATATTATTTAATAGTGTAGCTTCTGAATATTACAAGATGACCTCTATGAATCTTATGACGCTTTTTACATGAGCAATTTGTTTAATATTTTAGTTTCTGAATAGTACATCCCAGCCGTGGGGGCGATATAATGTGACGGTCAATCCCACTATTCGTTGGTAAAAGAGTAGCCCAAGAGTTGGCGGTGGGTGGTGATGAGTAGCTGCCTTCCCTCTAGTCTTACACTGCTAAATTAGGGACGGCTAGCACAGATAGCCCTCGATTAGCTTTGTGCGAAATTCCAAAACAAACAAACACTGAATAGTACAAGATGGTCTTTATGAATCTCATGACACTTTTTGCACGAGCAATATTGTTTAATAGTGTAACTTCTGAATCTTACAAAATGGTCTCCATGAATTTCATGATAATTTTTATATGAGCAATTTGTTTAATATTTTAGCTTCTGAATCTTACAAAATAATCTATATGAGTCTCATGCACTCAAAGACCATTTAGTGAAAATTATACTGCTGATTCTAGTATTTAATATTTGAGTGTGCAGGTACAATCACGAAAACATCAGAATACAAGTGAAATTCAGATAGTCTACCTAAACACATTAAAAATAGTAAAGTTAAAAGCAATATTAGCTTTGCTAAACCTACGTAATAAGGCTTAAGAAACTGTTTTTTTTTAAATACAAACATATCTTAAACGTATCTGTTCGAAAAACAAAGACCTTTATGTCAAACATGAACTGAAAACAATGATGGACATTTAGAGTATTCGTAATGTTAAACTGATGTAATGGTCATATACAAAACAACTAAATTATGGAGAACAATTTACTGGTATTTTACGTTCCACTATTAAATAAATTTCTTATTTACTATTAACAAAGGTAAAAAGAGTGGTTTATAACTTCAAAGTGCTCTAATATTGAATAGTTACATTGAAGAGTATAATAATTAAAATTTGATCATAAGGTATAGGTCGATATTTTATTTATATTAATAATTGTTATGTCTAATAAACTCCAGTTAGTGTTAAAAACAATGAATTATCTGTTAGTTTAGTTGTATAGCTGAACAATGGTTTATTCATTCTCTGCCCATCACAAGGATCTATCCATGAATTTTAGGCCCATAAGCCCGGATGTTTACCAGTGAGATACGTGAAGGTGAGTGTGGAGCATCTCACAGATGTAACCCATGATAAATAGGTACTTCTGTTTTGGGATAACATCCTAACAATATCGGATACTTATATTGGAGTATCAAAACAATACACGGAGTATTTACGCCTACTGACGTCTCAATGGCAAGTCGAAATGCATATAAAACTAAATATCCGCGGTTTCGATATGCGCGGTACACAGAACACAGATAGTTCATTGTTTAGTTTTGTGCTTGAAAACAAACAAACAAACTATTGACTATCATTGCGTCGTATATTAACATATAACTGTGATTAAAAGCAAATTACTAATAAACAAACAAAGAACTGACCATCATTGTGCTTTATTTAATATGTGGCTTTGATTAAAACCAAATTAATAACGAACAAACAAAGTACTGACCATCATTGTGCTGTATATTAATATGTAACTTTAATTACAACCAAAATTGATAACGAACAGACAAAGTACTGACCATCATTGTGCCGTACATTAATACGCAGCTGTGATTAAAACCAAATTAGGCCCTGCATGGCCAAGCGTGTTAAGGCGTGCGACTCGTGCTCTGAGGGTCTCGAGTTCGCATTCCCGTCGCGCTAAACATGCTCGCACTTTCACCCGTGGGGGCGTTATAATGATAAGGTCAATCCCACTATTCGTTGGTAAAAGAGTAGCCTAAGAGTTGGCGATGGGTGGTGATAACTAGCTGCCTTTCCTCTAGTCTCACACTGCTAAATTAGTGACAGCTAGCGCAGATAGCCCTCGAGTAGCTTTGCGCGAAATTCAAAAACAAACAAACAAATAAAACCAAATTAGGAGGGACGGCATGGACAGGTGGGTTAAGGCTTTCGACTCGTAATCTGAAGGTCGCGGGTTCAAATCTCTGTCGCAACAAACATGCTCACTCTTTCAGCCATGGGGCAGTATAAGGTGACGGTCAATCCCACTATTCGTTGGTAAAAGAGTAGCCTAAGAGTTGGCGGTGGATGGTGATGACTAGCTGCCTTCCCTCTAGTCTTACACTGCTAAATTAGGGACGGCTAGCGCAGATAGCCCTCGAGTAGCTTTGCGCGAAATTCAAAAACAAACAAACGTCTTATAAAAGTTTTTAACAAAATTTTATAGGTGTGTAAATTTGATATACTTCAAACAAAAATATAAACCTGAATGTTGTACCTTTAGAATATATTTTTCTGCTCTAGTAAATCATAAATATAATATTAAATTTAATAAAAAGTATATAATTTCAATGCAAAGCATTAATACGCAAAATACAATAAATCCTGTCCAATCACAAGTGTTCCGTGATTGATACAGTTTGGTATATGAAAGCTGATATCTCGAAACTGCTATTCTCAGCCTAACAAAAAGATACAGCAACAAAAATGTCATATTTAAGAAAAAATAGTTGTAGTTTTGAAGTAACAAATGAAATAAAGTTTCTCGGTTTGAAATATACTTTTACATTAATTTTTATCTTAACATAAAATTTTTATTACAGTCTACTTAGAACAAAAATTAAGTATGAATCGTGTGAGAAGAATAACTGGTTAAATATACATTTTTTGTTCTATACTTATATATATATATATATTACAAAAATTATTTCCTTACTTAGGTAACCTCACTTTTAACGATATTTTATACAGAATACAATCATTCGGTCAGTAAGTTAGACTATTTTGGGAAACAATTTTTAATTAAAATAATTTGTAACTCTGAGAAATGATTCACATGTTTCATTCGTTAGTGAACTCATGTTTTATTTCAAAAGGCGCTAAAGGGAATATTGTAACTTAATATAATAATTTGTTGTTGTTTTTTAGGTCTATCTAACCCTTTTGCCATATCCCAAGTGAACACGGATATTGAAATATATTTAATAAGCATGGATGTTTATGGCGTATACATACATGCATATGCGCACACACACATATACCCTTGTCAGAGCATCTACACGGATTGTGTTGAGAAACAGAATCTTGGACCTACAGACTAGATTACAAATAATGATTATAATAAGTATCGACAAGAAAAGGGCCTGAAAACTAGCAACAAGACATGGAAATCTTCAGAAACAGAACTTAAGAATCAGTAATAAAATCAGAGGATTAAGTGCCTAAAACTTGAACCTATAGAACCTGAAAATAGAAAACGAAGTTTCAGAGAACCAACTATTTCAGTGACTTATAATCAAAAACAGCATCAGATAACAGGTTAAATTCAGGTTTGAGAAGAAATAGCTATGTAAACCATTAGAAGTAATCACTACAAAGCTCAAAACAAGTTATTATTATTATAACACTATGCTCACAGGGCCTTGAAACGTGCGAATAAAACACTACAGAACACAAAACATTTAAATAAGTATAAGAACCAAAGCCTAACAAATGAAAAATGTAATATTTTGTGTTTGATTGTCTTATAATTACCAACCTTAGTTAAAGCCACTATGTAAAGGGTCATTTAAAAATCACAAAAATGTCACTAAAATATATAATTCAGTAGCTGATATATTACTATAAGAAATACTGAGAAATACTCAGCGAAATCAAACAACCTAAGATCGTATGTAAGTCTTTTTATTTAATGACATTTTCGTTTTTATCACAACTGTAATTTAATACAAATGTGACTTCAGATACTTTGCTTAGGTTTTGGTAGATATGGGCGAAAGGGAAAGATGAAAACATGATAAAATTCTTAACTTGAGGATGTTTTCATCAAATTCTCATTAGTTAATAAGTGTTATAGAGATTATAAGACTGATTCGATCTAACATACGTTACCATTGTAAGACTATGATTCTGCCGTACATAAATTGTATCTGCAGGAAAATGGTTTTTTATTATATATATTGCGGTTATACGACCGTGGTTCTGTGTTATATAAATTAGTTTAACAACACTGTAGTTCTGTCATATATAAATTACGGTTACAGAACTGAATTCTGTTTGACATGCATATCGACTACAAGGCTTTGGTTCCGTCTTACATAAATTGCAATTAGACAACTGTGGTTCCATTTTACTTCCATGGTGGTTACAAAAGTACGATTCTGTCTTACGTGAATTATGATTACAGAACATTATTCTGTGCCGTATACATTGCTGCTATAAGGTAATGGTTCTGTCTAACATACCATGATGTTGAAAAACCATGGTTATGCATTATAAATATTGTTCATAGAAAACCTGGAATTCTGTCTTACGTACATTAAGTAGCGTTACATCAGACCAAATAAATCTAATAAGCCATAATTTAAGCTTCCCAGAACACCATTATACCGGCTTATATATATTTGATTCACTGTAATACAAGCGTCCACGAATATTATGTATCATCACATTAAGTCATATAAGTATACTGCGCAGTTGTATAAGCCTTTATAAACGTTTAATAACATTATGACATGCCGTATAAATCCGCTGCACAGTAAAGAAGCCTTCACAAACGATACGTATTGTTTGTTTGTTTTTTGAGTTTCGCGCAAAGCTACACGAAGAGTATCTTCACTAGCCGTCCCTAATTTAGCAGTGAAAAACTAGCGGGAAGGCAGCTAGTCATTACCACCAACCGCTATCTTTTGGGCTACTCTTTTACCAACGAATAGTGGGATTAACCGTCACATTATACTGCCCCATGGCTGAAAGAGCGAGCATGTTTGGTGCGACAGAGATTTAAACCCGCGGCCCTCAGATTACGAGTCGAACGCCTTAACCCACCTGGCCAAACAATACGTAACATTAAACTAAGATCTGTAGTAGTTAAAACTATTTCCTTACATCTTTCTAAGCCACTCAGCAGATAGCTACACACACACCTTCTAAGCCCTCTGTGGAGGCCCGGCATGACCAGGTGGTTAAAACACTCTACTCGTAATCCGAGGGTCGCGGGTTCAAATCCCCGTCACACCAAACATGCTCGCCCTTTCAGCCGTGGGGCAGTATAATGTGACGGTTAATCCCACTATTCGTTGGTAAAAGAGTAGCCCAAAAGATAGGGGTTGGTGGTAATGACTAGCTGCCTTCCCTCTGGTCTTACACTGTTAAATTAGGGACGGCTAGCGCAGATAGCCCTCGAGTAGCTTTGCGCGAAATTCAGAAAACCAAAACCAAACCTTCTGTGTATAGATTTTCCAAATTATTTTATCGAAACTGAAGTTGCTTAATATTTCATCAAAGACCAAAATAACTGTACGAGTGCAAATGCCTTTTCAGTAGGATCTGAACACGTTGGAAATGTTAATAAAAGCCTTATTCAGTTTTACTTTTCGTGTAAGTATGCAGTATTAGAGCGAGCATTTATACACTAGAAACTCATTACCTCACGTGCAGAGGAACAATTCATTATCAACAGGAAATACCAGTAGTTGGTCTATTGGTAACGTTGCATGCTCTCGTTCGTTTTATTCTTGACTGTGTATTACAACATTCTTTTTATCTTCTTTACGTTTTCTCATTGAACAGAAAAACAAGTAGATAAACGAAAAGAAACTTCCAATGCCCTGTTACACACTGGGATAATGTATTTGAACGCTACAAATTTACTGAAGTAAACACGCGTGATATATCTCTAAATCTTTCGGAAAACACTTTAATCCCTATATCCGTATGTTTCATTCGCTGATAAGGTAATGATTACAGCCTACAGAGAGGATGTTGTGTACATACCTATGTTATTTAATAAATTATTGCTTCGAAAGTGGCAAGTTAAAATAAAATTTACACCAAACTTATGTGTAAACTGTAAGAGCAGAAATATAGACATTTAGGGGAGAAATATTTCTTTATATATGTGCGTGTCCAAAATTCTGTTGGAAATTTGTCACAAACGCTTTAAAAATACGTTTTATTTTGACGTACACATCTATATGGTGCTTTTTTTATATATTGTTCGTTTGAAGTTAAGCGCAAAGCTATACAATGATCTATCTGTACTGTGCCAACCACGAGTATCAAAACCTGGATTTTAGCCTTGTAAGTCAGCAAACATATCGCCGTTCCACAAAGTAGCTACATTTTTAAAAACGTTTGAATACTTACTGGCCATAATGCTTTAGTAGAATGCAGATGAGTTGAAGAGATGCTTGTACACCTCAGTGTTTGTTCTTTGTTTCTTTCGACCTTAATCCTTAATTCCAAGAGAAAAAATAAAGAAACCTAATAATACTTAAACATATTTTTTTTTGATGCAAAAGTGACGAATAATTCTTAACTACATTAGTATTGGACACCTGCGAAAGTAAAACCACCAATGCCTTACAAAAAAATAATATCCCTGATTTATTAACTAGAATTCACAAAATAAATTGGGAATATAATTTTGTCTATGCCAAATCAGTCGATCCTGTGGGAAGAACTTTTAAAATTATTTGTTAAAAATGTTTTACTTTGTCATCAGAGAGTGCAACGTATAAAAACTATTGCGAAGTTCCAAGATTTCTAGTTATCAGTTTATTTTTGTGGATATTTTTGGTTAAAAATTTTTTACTTTGTCATCAGAGAGTGCAACATACAAAAACCATTACGAGGTTTCAACGTCCCTAGTTACAATATACTTTTGTGAATATTTTTGAGTTAGAATGTTTTACTTTCTCATCAGAGAATGCAACGTACGAAAATCATTACGATATTTCAACGTTCCTAATTACCAATATACTTTTGTAGATACTTTTGAACAATAGGAACAAAAGCAAATGTAAGACAAATTAATTTTTATTTTAGGCCTCATTTTCATGTGATGTATGAAACCGAACAAGTTTGTTTATTACACCAATCTTCCAACTCACATATAGCGAAGCGAACGTAATCAGTTTATCATCATTAAATTCCACCAGAGAGTCATTTTCAAAGATATATGTTCTGTTACCAAACAGTTGGGGCCTGGCATGGCCTAGCGCGTTAAGGCGTGTGCTTCGTAATCTGAGGGTCGCGGGTTCGCGCCCGAGTCGCGCCAAACATGCTCGCCCTCCCAGCCGTGGGGACGTTATAATGTGACAGTCAATCCCACTTTTCGTTGGTAAAAGAGTAGCCCATGAGTTGGCGGTGGGTGGTGATGACTAGCTGCCTTCCCTCTAGTCTTACACTGCTAAATTAGGGACGGCTAGCACAGATAGCCCTCGAGTAGCTTTGTGCGAAATTCAAAACAAAACAACAACCAAACAGTTGTTTGTTATTAAATACGAAGGTTTATCTGTGCTCTGTCGTTAGGGGTATCGAAACCTGATGCTTAGCGTTAAAAATCTAGAGACTTATAAAGCCGTAAGAAGGAGAGACGGTTATCTGTAATGAATCATATTAAATAATTCTAAACTGAAATATCTTTTGATACAACAATACACTAAAAAGTGTATAAAAAATGATAATAAAGTTTGATAATTAATACACACACACATATACTTCAACTCTATTCCACAGAAAAATAAAAAGGTAAGTTGTCACACATAATGAAGATTCTATACATACATACATTGCTGTGTGACACAATGTGCACTGTTAAACATTTGTTTTACCTGTAAGTAATTTTAAAAGTCGATCAAACGTGTGGCGTGAAAGCTTTATGGGTCTAACATGTATGTGTGATTACACTTCTCAGATAAGTCGAAATGTGTTAGTAACTGCTTAATCTACAAAACATACACAAAATGAGTGTTTTTATACACAGCTCAAACATTAAGATTAATTATGTTTCTTTTTACGAAATATATTTAAGCTGAGTACATTACAAAAAGTCGTTTGTTTCAAAGTGTCTTCTGTATTAATAAGATAATAAAAAGTTCTTATGAAACATCAACTTTGACGATTAGCCTAACTTAATGATTTTCAGCTCACAACTTGTCTTTATTAACTTGTCTAGAACCAACTTAAGGCGTCCCATCCAACGGTATGTGTACGGACTTACACGGCTAAAACCTGGATTTCGATACCCATGTTGGGCAGAGCACGGATAGCTCACTGTGTAGCTTTGTACTTAATTCCAAACAAACCACTACTTTCCTCATCCATCCAAAAACACAAATACCACTTTCCTCACCCTTCCGTAGATAAAAATACCACTTTCCTCACCCTCCCGTAGATACAAATACCACTTTTCTCACCCTCCCATAGATACAAGTACTACTTACCTCACCCTCCTATAGATATAAATACCACTTATCTAACCTTCCCATAACGTAAATTTCGTATTTACAAGTTAAGTGTTAATTTGGTACTTTCTGAATGTAATCGAGGTAAAATCTTTATATAGTTCTTACATCAGTCCAATATAAGAAATTATCTATTCTTTCTTGTGATAATTGTACAGTATCGAACTTTATCATCCTGCACACGAAAGATAGCTACACGACTGTCTCATGAAGCAAAGTTATTCCAATTTCTTCTGAACACACTTTTTAAAGAAATTATTTAACGGATCAGCTTCAATAAGCAGGTGAAATGTGAACGTAGTTTTGGCGTGTTCCATACTGTGTGACGTTTACCCAGTTAACTTTGAACATTGTGTGAGATGTACCCAGTTCACTTTGAACATTGTGTGAGGTTTACTCAGTTCACTTTAAGCGCTGTGTGAGGTTTACCAAGTTCACTTTAAGCACTGTGTGAGGTTTACTCAGTTCACTTTAAGCGCTGTGTGAGGTTTATACAGTTCACTTTGAACACTGTGTGAGATGTACTCAGTTCACTTTGAAGTACATTTTAATTTCATTTAACTTGCTGTTTAATTATTATATTTTTATACTTTTATTATCCTTCAATTAGTCACTAGCACAGTCAGCCATTTTCTTTTGTTCCTTCAATAAAGTATTTAATTTTTCTTTTAAACTCAACATTTGTTTTGTCTTTTCATTACTACTAAAATAAATCACTACACTTATCTTTCTCCAACACAGATCTTCGGCTCTTTAATTATTGCAGAAATCAGGTAATTTCTTTCCTGGGTTTAGTCTTGTCTTATTAGAAAAATTTAGTTATATGCAAACATAAACACATGTGAACGATTAGAGCTGTGTACTAGGTTCGATGAAAGCAGGTTATATACTGTGAGAGTGTGCAGTGCTCTCAGGAGTTATTTTTAACGGTTTAAGAAACACAGAAGTTAAAAAAATAAATATTAAGGTAGCATTAACTGCGAAAGAAACTATGGTCAGCCAAGTCAAGGCAGGAAAACTTGTAATTATAAAGCCAAGACGAGTTAATAGCGTTTACTTCCTTTGCCGAGCTGTTATGAACTGTTTTCTTATGAAACATTTCTTTAATGATAGTGAATATTTTAATATACTTGGCTTGTAAACGGATATCATAGCGTGATATGGAAAAGTTGCTGCCTCTCTGTTATTAAACTGAGTTTCTGATTTGTTAGATGTAACTCAAGTACACACACGCATCACATTAAAATGCGTAGTTCAGATAAATAAATAGTAAATGAAGGTTCTGTTATATTTATTGACTCTTTAAGTTCTGAAACACTAAACCTACGCCTTTTATTATTATCATTATTATTACTATCTTACTTTTCATTAAAAACTTAACAACCTAACCAACGTATTTCATTTCGTGCTCAGAAACGATTAACATTAATATTTTCGTACTATTTCCTATTAACCGTATTTATTAAGCTAACTGAGAAAGAGCAAGAACTTTACAACGGACTATCTGTCCTGTACCCAGCATGGATATCGAAACCAGGGTTCTAGCGTTGTAAGCCCATAAAGATACCGCTGTGCCACCAGGGGACAAATTTGCATTACAGAAAAATACTTTATATGATACTGACTGGCAGGAGGGTAAGGATTTCCTCACAACTGTCTTATACTAACATTATAAATATCTTAATTGTGAAACTTACAGTACATTAATACATGCCAGAGACGACCAGGCAGGCAGTCTTCATGATTTAACATTGAATGTTGATAGTTTGTTACTTATGTCTGTTACTACCCTGGCGAGAGATTTAATGTAACACTGTAACAAGAGACGTAAGGTGTAGTCTTTAAAACTGTGAAACTTAATGAAACAGTAATGAAACTTTATCATTAGCTGATAATTTTGATGCGGTGTTTGTTATAGTGTTATATAAGAAACAGAGAAAATTTTATAGATTTAAAATAATGTTGAAAGATTTTGTCCACTCGAGGCAAATTATAGTGTTATATAAGAAATAGAGGGCATTTAACAAGGAAAGCGCTTTACTTTTCCGACAGCAAGAAACAGGTAAATAGGCCCCCTTCTTCCGTATTTTGAATATGAAGAAATATGGTCTTATTAGAGCGAGAAATAATTTCTAAAATGAAGATGAAAAACTCATAAAAAATCGAATATAAAGTTTATGTCAGAGAAGCGTGTCTGCCATATGCCTACTAATGAGACATGTTATTAAATACGAGATGACATGTTAACAACAGCTTATAAATTTGTAATAGAGACGAACATTTTTCAAAATATATCTGTAGTACTCCTGAGATCCAGAATATTATAAGATATAATAATGTAACACTTTTTTATGTTAGACTTGTTTTATTATATCTAACGTTTCTGACGACATAAATATTCTACTTGTTCAACAGGGTATCCCAAATAAAATTTCAAATTATTCGAAACTACCGTAACTTTCAGAGACAAACCTCGATGACTAGAAATAATTCGATTATTTATTTCATAATGTAAGCTTGACTGTTTGTTTGAAATTAAGTACAAAGCTACACAATGAGCCCGCCATAAATATTGAAACCCAGTTTATGGCGGTGTAAGTCAATAGACATACTGCTGTGCCAGTGGGGTGTCATAATGATAGCCACAAAACATTTAATAAATACATTCATAGCTTGAAATTGTTTTACTGTACTTAATCTGTTTCTTTGTAATTAAGCCCAAAGCTACACAATAAGCTATCTGTTTTCTGCCCATCACGGGTATCGAAATCCGATTTGTAAGTAGCATCATAAGTCCGCAGACACACCACTGGGCCACTGGGTGAGTACTGTATTTGTAGGATGATATCTCACTAATGGCCCGGCATGGCCAGGTGGTTAAAGCGCTCGACTCGTAATCTGAGGGTCGTTGGTTCGAATTTCCATCACACCAAACATGCTCGCCCTTTTAGCCATGAGAGCATTATAATGTGACCGTCAATCCCACTATTCGATGATAAAAGAGTAGCCCAATAGTTGGCGGGGGGTAGTGATGACTACCTGCCTTTCCTCTAGTCTTACACTGCCAAATTAGGGAGAGCTATCACAGATAGCCCTCGTGTAGCTTTGCGCGAAATTCAAAACAAACCAAACAAATATCAGTGACACACCACAATAAAGGTTTCGATATTTTTTATTATGAAAACTAGCAATATTCAATAAAATATTTTATATTTTAGTTGATCACAATTATTAGGTTTGCTTAATTCTAAATAAATTTCATATAATAAAAGTGACAAAACTTTGTTCGACTATTTCCTTTTGTTGTTCATTATCGTTCTGGTTGCTTAGTTTTTCATTAATTTCATATTATATTCTTAGAATATGTGTTGCAGAATGAAATTACTCACATAAATCGATAATTATGTTTTGGTAAAGACAATGGGTAACACCAATCCAGATAAGCAGGCACTTAAATAGATGGATAGTGAGGGAGTGAATGCTAATTACAGAACAGCCTTGCCCTCTATCTCAAATTGAAACCGCACCTCCTGGTTGTTTATGTTTATCATTTATTTTTCCCTTTTTAGTAGGTGGAGTTCTGGGCCTCCCCACCCTGCTTATGTTGTTCGAAAACATGCTTCGTCATTTGCTAATCTGTTAACACCGTGCATGTACTTGCATTACATCTCTATGTAAACGTACTGGAATAAATTAAATGCCAGCTTTAAAGTGCGTGTATACTATCTGTATTACTATAAGTGATGGTCTAATGTTGTCAGTAATTAGTTGCACAGATATTCAATAGAATATTGTTTGCCACAATTGCTAACAAGATATAATAAGCATTTATACACCTGAAGTAATTTGTTTTGTTTGATGTGACCCCTTACACCTCTCCCGTTGGGACAGCGGTAAGTCTTTGGATTTACAACACTAAAATCAGGGGGTTCTATTTCCCTCGATGGACACAGCAGATAGTCTGAAGTGGCTTTGTTATCAAAAAACACACACATTAAACAAGGTTAATGTTATTTGAAAATGCCAGGTGCCATACTTTAATTATATTTTATCTTAAATTCAATATGATTAAGTTTTTAAGCTGATTTAACAGTAAACTTTTATGTTCACTACTATGTTCACAGATTATTGTTTGTAACAAACTACTGATTTCATTTTTTTCGAATCCGAATAAGACGTATAATGCCGGTTATGTGTTTTACATATAACATCCATCTTCTTGTGGTCATTGAAGGATACGTTGTAATATATTTTCTTGATTTAAACTGACAAACATATATATATATATACACTATTTATGAAGTTTTTGAGTCCTTTACAATCACCATATGGTAACCTAAATTAATTTACTTATTGTGTCATTGCCCCTAATTTATTATTGGATATTATACAGCGGACCAGTTGTTTAGTGATTATATTACAGATTTATATTCACCAAAGTTAAAATTAAAAATACAATTTGTGACACTGATCTAACTATTTGCTGACCCAAGCTATACGGATGAAACTCGAATAGTTAAGTCTGTAATCCTCAAAACCGGTATGTCTCCAATCAAGGAATGAATGAGGCATCTACGTCACAATTTTAACTTTGGTCAAAATAAAACAAATATATCATGTGATATTCATATAATACAATGTTAGAGAGGATTACGGTATGGGCGGTTTTCTAAACGTATAACATATCAAAGATATTTTTTTAAGAATAATAATCATGGAACATGATTGAAAGTGGACAAGAGAACTACATTAATAGTGATGTATTTTGAAACTTCCTTATTTAGTTTTGGATGAGCCCTTTTTAAGCTTCTAATCAAAGTAAAATTGAACTTAGGACGGCAGTTTTGTATTTCAGTCCTAGATGGCATTAATATGCATTATTAATTAAAAGTGAAACAAGTGTCGTTGTGCTTAATAATTTAAGAAAGCTTGTCATGAAAAACAATAATCGTCATGTTTTTATCTTCTATATGTTCTCAAATATCAAATGTTCATGGTCTTAATACATTTATAAATTGAACATGAACTAAAAGAATATGGAACAGCCTAATCTCAGACGAGGTCCATATCTCGTAATATATATGCATGTACGTATCTCATACGAGATCCACATCATGTAACATGTGTACATGCACGTATCTCATACGAGGTCCATATCTTGTAATATGTGTGTATGTGCGTATGGGCGTTATTTAGATAATAGTACAAAGGGTCTCAAAATGTGACCCTTCCATTATTAGGTTTGAGGAGAGATTAAGGAAATAAAGAAAAAATACATTATTCTTGTGAGCTATTTGACGTCAGAGTTTTGTTATGGTGACTCACCATAGCAACCAAAACTTTTGTTGTTTTGTCGTAAAGAGATTAACAGGTGCCATGCCTTAAAGATGTGATAATGATTACTGAAAACTTTTAGAATGTGAAGATAATAGAACTAAAAAACAACAAGTATATGAAGCAAACAAAATAAATGAGAAATAAAATGGGAAGGACAGAGAAATGTGGAGAAAGAGTTTAATGGGTTTTGGAAAGCAGTAAAGAACGGGAAAACGGAACCAGCTGGATACTAAATAAGTAAGGTCATAAAGCCACTCAAAGATGTAAATGAATTACACGAGAATAAGGTTTCAATTTGATGTAATTTTTATTCAAATTGAAGTTTTATTGCTCGTGCACTTTAGTAGTTGTTTAACAACTTTGATGCTTTTAAAAATGTTAGATTTACGTTGGAAATGTCCTGTGTAATCATTGTATATTAAAAAATACATTCGTTTCACACATAGAAACCCATAATTACTTACAAGAATGTCCGTTTGATTCACTAGCTTCCTGGGCCGGTGACTGTTTTGCTTGTGTATTGTTACCTGTTACAAATTAAGCATATTTTTTGCCATGGTTAAAACATGTTATAGGTATATTTTTTTTTTGGATGAGATCCTTGCTAGGACAGTGGTAAATTTACGGACTTACAACCCTAAAATTTGAGTTGAATAGAGAAGATAACCCAATCTGACTGTCCTTGAAAACAAACAAACTTTCTGGATGGTCTTGTTTATCCATGTTCATATACAATTCGTTTTTATTATTTTTTTTACTATCATTAAGAACAAGAGATGAATGTCTCCATCTTTAAAATTATAAATTCTCCGAGCTAAAAAGTTCTTTATGATCTAAGTTTATGAATATTTTACATCAGAAAGGTATGTTATGTACCATTCTCAAACTTGATCAATCTGTTGTAGAATCATTCGTTCCACTGCGATTTTATGTCAGCGGTGGTTACCACGTGACTTATGTAATAAAAAACGTTTTGATAGAGCTTATTTAACCTTTGTTGTATATGTATGTACATCTATGCATACATAATTCTAATTGTTCTGGAGTTCTCATTACGTGATAATATTTGTTATATGACTAAAACCTCTTAAGAGACTATGACACCAAATAGTCAACATATTTACGTCATAGTAAAATATGCATACATTTTACACAGTATTATGTCAACTTTCGAAATTCACGTCTTGCGTAATCTTTTCTTACGAGAAACAGTCTACATTACCACTATGACAACTGTTTTCTAGGGTGTGTGTTTTTTGTGTTTTTCTTATAGCAAAGCCACATCGGGCTATCTGCTGAGCCCACCGAGGGGAATCGAAGCCCT
This sequence comes from Tachypleus tridentatus, assembly GCF_004210375.1. Lineage (NCBI taxonomy): Eukaryota > Metazoa > Arthropoda > Merostomata > Xiphosura > Limulidae > Tachypleus > Tachypleus tridentatus. Next base: position 100,961,732 of record NC_134828.1, read on the forward strand.
AATTTTAGCGTTGTAAATCCGTAGATTACCGCTATACTAGCGGAGGGTCTGTTTTCTAGGACACGACAAATTCGTGAGAAATGATAACTCTTATCGGATTTCATATATTCTGACACGTGCTGTGAATGCTGTCTATTTCTTTTATTTATGAGCAATATAATATTACATTACCTTAGATAAAAGTATTTTGAAGTACAGTTTCCTAATGCGCTCCACTTTATCACGAGACAGCTATAATGCTGTTTTATAAGTACGTATTATCATAATAGGGTCAGGGTATTAATCTCTACTATACTATACATACATATAGTCCAGTAACTTATCTGAATAATATGAAATACTGGTATGTTATACAACAAGTAAAGGAAGAATTAGATTTCTAAAACCTTTACATTAATGTTAGGTTTATGTTACTGACGTGTATTAAAAAGTACATTAGTTGCTTTTAGCATCGGTATATTGCATAATTATTATCCTAAATAATTTTATTGTGCATATTGGGATATAGCTATATCACTATTAAAAATTATATTCTTTTTACAGAATAAAATGTACATTAAACAATATATATATTTTAATTTCAAACAAATTCACTTTAATGTTTTCTTTACAAATAATTACAGTATTTGTTTATTTGTTTTAAATTTCGCGCAAAGTTACACAAGGGTTATCTGCGCTAGGCGTTTCTAATTTAGCAGTGTAAGACTAGAGAAAGGGCAACTAGTCATCACCGCCAACTCTTAAGCTACTCTTGTACCAACAAATAGTGGGGTTGACCGTCACATTATAATGCACCCACGGCTGAAAGGGTGAGCATGTTTGGTATGACGGGGATTCGAACCCGTGGCCCTTAGATTACGAGTTGAACGCCTTAACCCACCTGGCCATACCGGGCCTATAACTGAATGAATTTACACTTTCAGTAAGATTGACTATAATATCCTGACTTATTGAAATTATTTTAAAAAATCATTCGCTTCTTGTCAACGTTTTAATCCAAATTCTAATAGAACGAAGCTAAATAATTCTGTATAATTATAAACTGCAGAAAATATAATAATTAAGCCACTAAACATTCCTAGTTGCAGATGCGTTATAAAAGTAGCATTCAACCTCATGATGGGTACTTGGGTCCTGCTGAATGACAGCCTTTCTTCTTTTTATTGGCTCAACATTAGGGACGTCGACAAATACCATTAGTCTCTTCTGCATGCCTCTTAGTGACACAGCTGTAAGTATACAGAGTTATAACTCTAGAGACACGGCATGACCAGGTGGTTAAGGCACTCGACTCGTAAACCGAGGGCCCGGGTTCGAATCTCCTTCGCACCAAATATGCTCGCCCTTTCAGCAATAGGGGCGTTATAATGTGACGGTCAATCCCACTGTTCGTTGGTAAAAGAGTATCCAAGAGTTGGCGGTAGATGGTGATGACTAGTTGCCTTCCCTCTAGTCTTACACTGCTAAATTAGGGACGGCTGGTGCAGATAGCTCTCGACTAGATTTGGGGGAAATTCAAAACAAACCAATTCTCTGCGACGTCACTTAATAGGCAGATATGTGGATTGTAATTTTTGTAATACATTTTACTATATTGTAGTATTACTGTGATGTCAGGACAAGTGTTCCTTTCCACTATAGCTTTCTCGAGAATTACTAAACAGGTGTAAATTATTATTTTTGTAACAGGTGAAAGAGCTGGATATATTGCGTTGTGGGTAAAACCTACTTCAAGTTAAACATCAATATGCAAGTAATGAGACTAAGAAACATATTTGGTTCAATATTACGTCTCACTCCTCACTGTATAACAAATAAATCGTCAGTTTTATTATTCTGGAGAATACAATCCTCACTGCATTTTGGTGATGGACTATGCTATTGGACATATACTTGGTGAGTTATTGCTATTTAAATAATTATCGTCAACTCTGAAGTTTCTTTGAATCAGTGAAAGAGAATATGTAGCAAGTCTTGATCTGTTTTGTTTTTTTCCGTTTTAGTTCTCTTCTTGAACAATGTAATTGATAACTGGTAACCGTAGCCTAAATCTAACTATATATATTATAAAAGAATGAGGTATTGGTACACTATTAAGACCTATCTAAATCGTAAAGCCATGCACGACGTCGTCATTGTAAAACCAATTACGTTCTTATTTCACTTGCATTCCAGTACTTTTTTGTTTGTTTAATGGCAAAGATATACAATGGATTATCCACCCTGTCCACAGCATGGATCAAAAACCAAATATTAGAGTTATAAGTTCTCAAGCTTACCCCATCAAAGGGGCCAATTTGAATATTTTTTCTTTCACACTTGTACAATAAAAAAATATTTATTACATTCTCTTATGTTGATATGAAAAGTTTTAATATAGAAAGTCGAAGAATAGTCGTCACCAAATAAAGTAACACAATTATTGTATTTCTGGCTTGATACATTTTCGGTATGACTATTAGTTATTGTTTTGTTGTTGTTGTTTTTAATTAAGCACAAAGCTACACAATGGGCTATCTGTGCTCTGCCCACCACGAGTATCGAAACCCGGTTTTTAGCGTTGTAAATCTCCAGACATACCGCTGAACAATTAGTTGAGAGTACATACAAAATATATTATTTTGATGTGTAACAGTAAAACCCACAACATAATTGAGCAGGTTTTGAAACATTTCTCATAAGGAAACCACAGGAAATGAGCAAACTCTGAAACATTTTTGACAGGGATAAAAATGTAGAAACTATGTAGACCTTAAAATAGTTCTACCAGATATACTACAGAAACTGAACAGACTTTGGAATAATCCTGAGAGTTATTAAAGCTAATCTGCCAGATATACCGCATAAATTAAACAAGCTTTGAAATTAAGTGTTAGAAATAACAATGTTTTTGAAGTTCGCACGAGTTGTTATCGGTTATGCATAGTATAAGTTTTATTTGTATTATCCACAAAGTTTCATCAAATTTTATGAAAATGACTTGTATCATAGAGGAATAAGTGAATCTGTTACTCGCATACTATCGATTCATTATAACAACAGTACTGCTTTTATCAGGTTACGCCTTAAATATATTAGTGCTTTATGCTCTTTCGGAGACGTATTTGGCTCTAGAAAGGGAATCCGCTTTCTTTCATTTAAACAATGCTCCATCTGGCCTTGACCACTACGGCCTCTTTCATTTAGCACGCTCTGACGGGGTTTTGGCCATTCGCTTGTTAGTGGGTATTTTTATAGCGACACCATCATTAGCAGTATTTAGTCAGCAACCAGTGGTGGTCTAATGGCCCGATAAAGAAACTTGTAAGCCTACCATACACACGTGTACTTACAATGTAAGAACTTCAACATACAATGATAACCTTGGAATAACAATAAAAGATATTAAAGAAATGATATGGAATATCTTGGGTCTCAGGTGGCTAAGGCGATCGACTCGTAATGTGAGAGTTGTGGATTCGAAGCCCTGTCACATTAAACTTGCTCGCCGTTTCAACCGTGGGGAAGTTATAATGTGACGATCAATCCTACTATTCGTTGGTTAAAAGAGTAGCTCAAGAGTTCGCGATGGGTAGCGATGGCCAGCGCAGATAGCCCTCGTGTAGCTTTGCGCGAAATTCAAAACAAACTCCAGTGCTTTATTGTTATAATGTAATAGAAGCTATAACTTTTAAAAAATGGAATTTTCACTAATAAATGCCAATATTAAGAAACGTGTTACGCACAACTCAGTTAATTAATAATTATTTAAACATTGAGTAGTGAACCTAATGTTCATACCTTGGTAACACCACCATTAAAAATTAACTTATACAAAATTATTAAAGTTGCTTTCCCATTGTGTCTCACTACAGAGATAGACGTGTTTTCTAGGAACTAAATAATTGAAAGTTTGCAAAAGAAACATTTCAAGTCCTTTACTTCCGATATTACGTGTTATGTATATTGTCAGGCTTTTGTCCATGAGTTACGTGCGTGAACATTTCTAAAGTTTCGAACTGGTACTTTTTTTATATATATTCATTTTCACACTTTGCACACACAAAAAATTCGCTCTTTTCAGAGTACGTTATTAATTATGTCGATAGCGCTGTATTCACGTTTACCACGTCTTTTCTACACAGAATTAGTTACTTTTACGCTGTCTATTTAAATACGTATAATATTCAAGTTGTGTTCTTTTTAAGGTAGCTATTCAACAGACGTCCACTATTTTAAAACCGCCACGTTATATTGATCAGACTGTTTTTCGCCAGATTTAGTGCAGCAGAGATTGGTGAACCTCATTGGTCGAGAAATAAAGTCTGAAATTAGTTAAGAAATATTATAAAAAGATTAAGTAAGGTTTAATATGAATGTATTCCAGTAGGCTTTTAATCAGTGGTTGTGGTGGGAAAACAAAGCAGTTTAGAACAATGAAAGCACTATGGATTTTACACTGTTCGGTTGAACGTGTTTTTATTTTCTGCCAAAATCTAAATGCATGATGAACCGCTGGCTTCAGTCACAATAATATTTATCTTTCTTAACCCTAGGAGGCTGTGGCTTATACATTTTGCGGGTCGTGCATTGTTTGTAGCACACACGTATTCAGCTGTCGGAACCTATAGAGTAAATCAGCAATCAATGGATGAAGAGTGTAAGGGACCCTACCCCTACCACAATAACAATTCCATAACATTACACGACCTTCATCGGCTTGTACTGTCTAAACAATAAAACAAATATTACATCGTTTGTGTGGTTGTCTCTATATTTTTACCCTATTGTTGTACAGAAAACTTATTGTTTCGTTTTTGTTTTCAACATAAAGCTACGTAATGGGCTGTGTTTCTCTATCCACGGTAAAGAATCGAACCCCAGATGTTAGCGCTGTAAGTTCGTAAACTTACCGCTGACCCACAGGAGGAAGGGACACTACAGAAAACACTGAAAATCAACTTATAATTTCACGTCTCATGCTTCTGGTCTTTCACTTACCACAATTTGTACGTCATGATCCACAGAAATTGCGTTTTCTGTTTGCAGTTAGGAAAACATGTTTGTTTTGGGTTTATTTTCAAACGTTTTTCAATTGTCCTTTACATTCTGAATAGTAATTAACGAATCGGTCAGCTGCGACACAATACAATATGACGTCCGTTTTACTTTATAAGTGTATCTTCGGTCAGTCATCAGAAGTTAATTGCATTCAATCTTTCCCTGCCCTAGACGCAATGGTTTTCAATTGCCATTTTTAATAGACTTTAATCTCTTTAACCAGCCTGTCAAATAATGGACCTATGTTAACGGCAATCCTTCTGATTTGTTAACCACTATTAATCCATGTTGAAATTCGAAAATCTTAGTCGTTTTTATTTCTTTCCTTATAGGCTCACCAAGAAATGACAACATCTTTACACTTAAGAATAAAAGATAAGCCTAGTTTACACTTTCAAATAAATAGAGGTTTTCTTAAAAGTGTAAATAAGGTTGCAATCAAGTGGACAGTCTGTGTAGCTTCACCTGTGGATCACTCGAAATTTAATTAGTAACCAAGAGTTTTGTAAGTTATGAAGGCTGAAAATGTTACCATTCGTTGTATAGACTAGGTTGCTTAACATTATAAAAACAGTTAAAAGGTAAAGAAATTAAAAATTGAGAACACGTTGAATACTGATTTCGATTGCCATTAAAAATTGTCAATATTTATGGTCACTCACTTACAACTATTATTGAATTATAATCATCTTTGATCGTGGACAGAACACACTGGGTGGCCTAATCTCTGCACTTGGGTTACTCATGAAAATACATTCTTAATGATAAAAGTATGAATGCGTCAACATTTTGGAGAGCAAAAACCTACAAGTTACAAAGAACCTATCAAACCTTTGAAGAAGGTCGCTACGAGTGTAAACTTATAATTCTCTGAAATTATTTCCACTCGTTCAATTACACGGAAGAAATAAAAACACGAACCGCTGAACAGACTTTTGTTAGTGGAAATATTGATTATTGAATCATCATACTTTTCTCTTTGTTGCCTTAGAAAAGAAATTCTGAAGCAAAGCATACCTTTGATGATAGGCTTGTGAACTCGTTGCAATCAAACCAATTGTACCTTCTGCTATTCCAACAAAATGTAAATTATTTATACGTTTGAGATTGATAATATATATATATATATTCTAAGCATCTTAGTGAAGTTATTATTTAACTAATTTTCTGAAGAACACAAGAATTATACATACTTTGATGTGTTATAGAACGTATAGTAACTGATATTTATACACGCCATTTTTTATTCAATGGATTTCGTTAATTAGTCTGCATATTTTAATCTGTTGTAGCTTGTATCTCAGGTATACACATTCGATATTTTCCCCTCGATATTAGGTGGAGTTGCGTGCTTTTGTGTCGCACGTGCTGGACGTGACTAAAGTAACAACCGGCCTCAAAAAATATAAATTAAAGACCCTCAGTTTATAATCCAGTGATTACCTGAAAATACGAGGAGCATTAAGAGAGATAATAAATGAAACGTAAATTTTTGCTTGCTAGTCTTAACTCTTTCGGTTATTCCTGTTTTAGTACCATTTTTATTAACTTTTATAATATTCAGCGATTTTATATACATTGTTGGAAATAGCCTTTACTTCTTTAAACTAAGGTTTAACGACGGTACTTTTCATTTCGTGTGTTAAACGTTTATTTAAATTCCACATTTGAAATGAATATACTTATTCCACTCTTCGTTGTATCGTAAATCAATTCCAGTTCAGAGGTGCTTTGATGTTAATATTAGAAAAATTCTCTCTTTGCCGTTTCAAACTGATTGTAGGCTTTCGAGCAAAGCCGTACCGCAATTGCATCAACTCGATCAAAAGCGATAATGTGGTTGATAAAACTCGTCAACTTCCAATAACATATATGATATAAAAGTGCAAAAACGGGCGTGGATTTACAAATTTAGTAACACGGAAAGTTCATTCCTTCTACGTCCATTTCTGAAGTTTATTTGTGTTGTTACTTTATCATGTATGACTCAAGGTTAACAAGAAGAGGAAATATAAAACAATATTTTCCATATTTAAAATTTAAACCGTAAACATATGAAATTCAATCTCACCATTGCTTTAGAATCTATTTCTCCTAAATAGCCTACTTCTAACTGCACATCCGTCAAAACTGGCCCTTGAATAGAGAACAAAATAATCATTGATTTGTTTTCGTTTTGGCAGTACGCGTAAATTAACTTTAGTAGACAAAATAAAGGATACTAAATTAATAGTATTCTATAAATAGTATTCTATAAATCTAATGCATTGTAGTTGTCATACATAAAGAAAGTTGTACCCTATTTTTTTTTTTTGGACAGAATAAATGAATAATCTAATTTTAAATCAAAACGTATTAATTTCTTCTGTTAATATTCAGTCTTGACTACACTCAGTTTCAAATTCAAACATGCTTCTCATATGCTCCCAGTTTTATAATATGATTTAGAGAATTTTTTTAACAGTAACTATAATTATTTCACGTCAATTAATGTTCTAACTTTAATGTTTAATGGTTTGAAATATTTGCTGTCATTCAAGTAATATACTGCTGTTATTTTTAATGTGCATTTAACCTTAAAAATTGTAAGTTAAAAATACTGCAGATTTTTAGCAGATTAAGAGAACAAAAATAATAACTTTATTAAAAATAAAGATAAACCGATCAACAACATCACATAGTAATTATATATTGTTGTTGTTTTTGAATTAAGCACAAAGCTACACAATGGGCTATCTGTGATCTGCCCACCACTGGTATTGAAACCCAGTTTTTAGAGTTGTAAGTCCGCAGACATACCGCTGAGCCACTGGGGGGGGGCATTATATATTGTTCTTATAGAATTACATTTTATAGTATAATGTTCAGAAGTTATAAAATACATTTGCCTTTCTGTTTCCACCCCTCCAAACAAATTGATGGTTGTTAAAAGTTAACACCTGATCAGAGTAAGCTATTTACTATAGCAAAATAGAAAAATCAACTGTATCTGACCAAGTATATTTTTCATACGTTCTTACGTACGGTATTGACCAACATGATTGCATACTCTTCTCTTTTGATGTTACTGTTTACGTACATGGAATGGTTATTGAGTAAATTCCTAAGCAATAACAAAGAAGGTAATACACGATTAGACGAACGTGTGCAAGTTGTTATTCTGGCTCGTATAGTATAAGTTGTTTTGACTATATTGTTGTTTGTTGTGAATATATATCTGTTTTATATAAGGATGTGCTTGTGGTATAACAGTTTCGAAACCGTTTTGCTCAGACAGTTTCTCTGTACTTTGTGATGAGTCATGTCTCGTCACGTGGTAAACGTTTTAAGGCATCAAATAGTTCGACTTTTCAGAAATTGTATGAAACAAACGGTCATTGCCAGAACAGTAGGGTACTCCAGTGTACTGTTCCAGAATCCTAAAATGTAATGGAACTATAGAAAGATTGTTCCGGGAAAAATTACTAGAAGACGTCGTAAAACTTATGCCTGAAAAGACAGTGTTTTGATCAGATTAATACATCAAGGTTAAAAGAAGTATTGCAAAACCCTACTACAGAAGTGCTATGAACACATTCATTCAAGTGTATCCAGTATAACAGTAAATAGAAGACTGACAAAACAAGGTTATTTTTGCAAGAAGGGCTATTTGTTAATCGATATAAATCAGAATTCACCTCCGCCACTGTGTTACTTGAACAAGACAGCACATCAACTTACAGTCAGAGCACTGATGGCATCTGAGATGAGTCCTGTTTCCTTCTTGTTAGAGATGATGGTAGAATTCGTGTTCGTCGTTTGCCTGGAGAACAGGCGAGGAAAGACTATATTTCCCAATGTTACTCCTATCCCACAGAGAACACATAGGAGGTGGTTCCTTACATATTTAGGCAGCTATTCATCATGTTCCAGGATAATAATGCTACTGCCCACAGTGCATGCACTGTACAGGATTATCTCGATCAGGATGACGTAACAATGTTATCATGGCAAGGGAAGTTTCCAGGTTACAATTCCATTGAGAATTGTTGGACAGAACTGAGCTAAAAGACTGCTAACCAAGATTCTAAACCAGTTGCTATAGCTAAGTTACAGCGCCTTTTAGTGAGTGACAAGTTGAGATGAAACGACTGTGGATCATCGACAACATGCCACTTTGCAGAGATTATTGTAGTATAAAGAGAACTAAGAAAGTACTGAAAGTTTAGTATGAACTGATATAAGATTAGAGACATTATTTATAATAATTTGATGTTATATTTTGATATTATATATGTTTTGGTTAGAATTAAACATCTTCCTGTAGGTGTTTGCCAAAGTTGTTTGCTGTTCTAATAAATCATTCGTAATGTCCATATATCCTGTATCATTATATAAATTACATATATTGGTGTTTAATATAACACACATTTCTCAGTTTTATGGTGTTAGTGTATTTGTATTCCATCTTAGTAATAATGATTTTAATTGTTACAAAACGTGCAAACATTTTGGCCAAGACTGTATAAAGATTAGAGAGTACTGTTTCATGAGTTATGTATCTTCGCTTTTGACCATATTTTCAATTGTAAGCCCAATAGCATCTCACTTGAGATACTTAAAATACTTAGATTAGTCCCAGGTACATCTATAAAGCTAGCAATGCAAAACAATCGATGAAATAAAAGCATGAAGAACAAAAAAACAAAAATTACAATTAAATATAAGAAAATAATATATTTTAAAAATTAAATGGTAATAGTGTAAACCTTACTTGAAGAGCTCACCACAATTAGCCGTTAGTTTTAACTACTGTCGTAAACTTTAGTTTCATTGAACAACGTAACATCATGTGTAAGATTAATTTTTCAAAACCATAAAGAACGCCTTGTTGACACAGGTAGTATGTTACTGACATACATAAAAACACTAGCATGGGTCATACTGATTCTAGGAACAAATGGATAAAGACCACCAACGTTGAATTTCTAGTTTACATATTGGCTCGATATGACCACGTGGTTAGGGAGCTCGATTCGTAATCCGAGGGTCGCGGGTTACGTATCCCCGTCACACCAAACATGCACGCCCTTTCAGCCGGGGGGTGTTACAATGTCACAGTCAATCCCACTATTCGTTGATAAAAGAGTAGCCCAAATGTTGGCGATGGGTGGAGATGACTAGCTGCCTTCCCTCTAGTCTTACACTGCTAAATTAGGGACGGCTAGCACAGATAGCCCTCGTTTAGCTTTGCACGAAATTCAAAAACAAAGAAGTTTACATATTTCTAGACTTACCGTTAGTGGAGTTTGGACGAATAAACCGATCATACTGCTTTTCGTTGGTAATCTCACGAAACCTTATTTCTGAAAGAAGCTCATTGGTCCTGAAAAAATATTTTTACAGTACTAAGTACTGTCAAATATTAATGATGTATTCTTCGAAATATTTTTGAAAACAAATACATTAATAGATCCACAAAACACTTTTTCATATGCATAAATAGGGTAACAGCTCATCCTAAAATTCGATTATTTTCTCAAAAACGGTTTTGATAATATATTTCTGGACGTAAATTTAGATAAATGCTTATCTTGAAATTCGATTATTTTCTTAAAACGGATTTCATAATATATTTCTGAACGAAAATTTCCAACTGGATTAAAAATACTGGCATAGCTTATGGCTAACATTCAGTGCACAAAGAGAGTACATGTGATGGATATTTTGATGCTTTTAATAAGATAAAAATATCAGTACTAAATGACGAAAACGAATTACCTGTAGTCACAAAGTGCTGACTTAAGACATGATCACGAAATTTACAAAACCCCTTAATTCTCAACGATAAAGTATCTTTTTAAAACCAATTGTTTAAAATATAAACTTAAAATGATAGGAGAAAAAGACAAAATTAAAAAATTTACCCTGTGGTCATATGAAGTTGAATTATAAAACCTGAAAAACAAAACGAAAGTGTTAATTGTATTTTCAATCTTGTATGTACTTGGGCTAAATAACCAGTTTAGGGAACCGTACGGTTCAGCTATAAACGGCCTTATAATTTTGAATTATTAATCAGAGAAAAGGAAACCACTCAGCAGCACCTTTCCTCTAACTCCTGAAACCGGATGACAGGGCTAACTATCACTTTTATTACACGTTTATAGTTGATATTTGAAAGTTGTAGTAATCGATACAGAGTCCAACACGTTAACCACTAGGTCGAAGAAAAAAAACTCCAGAAATTTTGTTCACCATATTTCAAGCATCTACACATAAGCCTTCTATCAAGTGCATAATCTGAATTCCTATGTTACTAAATTAACTGAAAATGGTCTGTACATGTTTGATTTCATGTAGTGTTACAGGTAGAGTTGTTCTGAACAATAAAGATTATGCAAGAACATAGTCTGTGTCGTTTATTTGTAATTATTTTGTTTAGCAGTGGTTTTATCATATTTAGAACCAAAAGAATTAATAAAAATTTAATTAACATTTGTTTCTCATATTTGAAGTCTTGAAAATTATTTTATTACCTACAGTTATTAGCAGTTTTTCTCTGTGTTTGTAGATTAACAGAAAAAAAGGTTTTACTACACTATTTACAAAATGTTAAGAGCTGTTGGTGACTAACTCGTTCATTAGTATTTCTAAAATGTTTTGCTTTATAATGAAAATAGTTAACCAATAATTGACGACGGTTTGTAAATTATTCGTAGCGTTGTGATAATCAAATATGTCAAAGATAATACCAGAGACTTCTGGTTTTGATTGTTGGGTTTATATTTAAGTTGATTGGAGAAAAATTATAACCTGTAGTTAAAGAGCTAAATTTTACTCACGTCGAAAGAAGAGAAGGAAATAAAAATAAATGAAATTTTAATGGTAATTTACAGTAAAAGTAAGTCGGTAAATAACTAAATAGTTAAACATGGTAAGACAAGAAGCGTTAGACCTTTTGATATTAAAATTATGTGCGTGTACTGACATCTTGAAATTAAATAATAGGTGGACAATCGCCAAGCTTTTACATATTTTTATTTAAAAAAGAATGACGTTTCCAACTAGCGTTCTACGTCAGATCGTACAGTTTACAACAGATGCAGAATTCAAATAACTTGCGTGAGTAATATTTTAAATGTTGAGCGTGAAAATTCTGAGCAAAATTACATCTATGACATGAAAATAAAATTACAAGTCATGAAAATATAATTAGATAGCAATTAACATTTAAGCAAAAGAGCAATTAAAATTTAAATAAAAGATGGAAAAATATAAATCTTCATGAAAGAAAAGCGTTCATTTAAACCAGATGGTTCTAGGGTTCCCTGATTGTACAGGGTGGCCCGTAAGTCCCTACCCACCCATATATCTTATGTATCCAGTGTATCTGTGTGCTGTCCTTCATTCTTGCTGCATAATATTATGCAACGCCATGTTTTCTGAGACATTTTCAAGTGTAAATGGGCTTAAATCGGCCATATTTCTCTGAAAAAAGAAAACAATTGATAATACATGCGTAATTGAATATAACATGATAAAATATGGATGGGTAGGGACTTACGGGCCACCCTGTAGATTAACCTCCTTCCAAATCGTTCTTTTTTGTGAATGTCTGTTGAAGCGCTAATAAGTTCAAGAATCGATAAGTCCTGAAATGTTTGGTTGTTGATGTTGTAACATATATTTATAGGCGTCTCCAGGTAACCCAGTTTAATACTGTTTAGGTGTTCATGTGCTCGATGTATAAACTATTGTCTATTACAAATTAAATAGTAAATGAGATATTCAGTAGCACATGTAAAGAACTGTCTCATGTCGAGACTTGTGTTCTTTTTTCGTAGATGTATAGTGTTGTTTGCATGTGAACAGGTAACACATGTGTTTCGTTTACATCTGTGTGTCTGGAGTATTATTTTGCTTTTGTGTAAAGTTACTGTGTACCAGAATTTTTTAGGCTTTTATCTTGCCTGTAAAAAATAATGGGTGAGTCCTTGAAAAGTCGTAGGGTCTTCAGTAAGTATTGTGTAACTGTTTAGTATAATATATTTGATCTTGTTATTGGTCTGGTGGTATATTAGCAGAAGTGAACTACGATCGGTGTGTCTTTTCTTGCTATGTTTGAGTGTTTGCTCCTGGGTATATGTGCTGGTTTTGGTGATTGTATCGTGGATGAGAAAATCAGTGTAGCGTGTTCATATCTTTGGATGTAGATTTATAAACGTTATCATCATTACAAAGTTGTAATAAGTTTGTTGGCTAGTTTTCCGTCGTTTTGATTTATTTCTCTGAAGGGCCATTTTGAAGATTCATGTTGACAGCACTGTTTAAAAGTGTTGGATTTGATGTAGAGTTGTGTATGATTTTAAGACTATTATCTTGTTGTAGTGTTATCATATTCTTATCTTTCTAAGGAAATCACGATAGAGAAGGTTGGCTTCATGACTTCTTCTCAAAAGGTTTGAAGAACACTGTTCGTTACAAATTTCGTAAAATGTCTGTCGGTATTGTACCATGTCATTGGAAACTGTATCCCGTAGATGGTACATATCCTATAATGTGTAACGCAACTCCTCTAGTTTGAAATATTCTGACATTCAGAATAAAGCTTCATCTAAACCATCAAGGCCAGCCTGCCACTTTAGTAAAAAACTGTTAATGTTATGTCTGATGTTTGTAAAAGAAGAAGAAAAGAAGGCAACACCCTTTGCGTTCGTGTTCACATATAGAAGTAGCTTCACCAAACCAACCAATGTTGTTTATTTGGCCACTGATATAAAGGTTAATGTATTCAGGGAGTAATGTAAACCTTTCTGTCGATTCGGTATCATTGACAAATGATGCTGCCAATCCCATACCTATACGTATTCTACGTCATAGTGGGGCGACTAAATCATTATTGTTAGGAGGTGTAGTGCTTTTGGATTCAAGTTCTATCACTGGTAAGTCTGTTATTACTCAGGGTAATGAAGACGGCTTTGTTAATGTTCCTCTTCATAACATTGGTTTAACATCAGAACTAGTTTCAGGACCAGTAGTAGTTGGAACAAGACCTACTGTGCCAATTAAAGGTGTATCATTATTGTTGGTCAACAATTTAGTTGAGGTTAAAGCTGTTGCTGAACCCTAAAAAAAAAAGGTCAGCAAGCCCATCATTGTTTCATTTATGGATGATGTTGTCGTTGAGGAGAATCGAGAAAATTCCTTTTCCTACTTTGAAACAGTTTCCAGATTTAGAAGAACCCGTATGATTGTTGATTGTGTTGGACTTTTAGCAATATCTTCATCAGGGAACCATTAAAAAGTTGGCTATTATGTGTACGTTTACTCGATTCCCTGAGCTATCCGTTTGAGGAACATCTGAGTCCAAAAACGTTTTAAGCTTTGATTCATCTTTTTTTACTTTCTTTGGCTTTCCCAAATAAATTTAGTCTGAATAGGGATCAAATGTTATGCCTGAGTTGTTTTGATAAATCGTTTATTAGCTCGGTGCTAAACAGATCAGATTTATGTGTACCGTTCCAAATTGCAAGGTGCTCTTGAGAGATTTCATTCTTGAAAAACATTATTCAGATTTAACTGTCTCGGTAATGAAAAGGCTTGGGATGAAGGAGCTAAGCTATTATTATTTACTGTTCTGGAGTAGTTAGGGCTTAGCCCATTTCAGTTGGTATTTAGACATTCAGTGTGTGTTCCTTTGAAGTTGCTGAACGAAAAATAGTTGGAAAGTGACTAGAAAGAAATGCACTTATTGGATTGCATTTCAAGTTTTGGTCCAGACTTTTACGCACTCGTAAAAAGTTGAAGTCATACTAAGCTAAAATGAAAAACGTTTTTGACTGCAAGACTGAAGAACGTAAATTCTGTCCTAATGGCATAATCTTAGTATTGTTATCCATTATGGGACATCCACCCAAAGCTAAGTATTATGGGCCCTATGAGGCTGTTTGGAAAGTTAATTATATGTGTTATGTCGTAAATAGACCTGATCGTCGAAAGGCTAGCTAGCGGTGTCACATTAATATGTTGAGACCCTATCACATCCGAGATGCATTCGAAAATATTTTAGCCGTTGAGAATTCATCTGAAACTGATGACAGTCGATTTTACTCAGACATCTGTAAGTTTGAAAATATTGAAGATGAATGTAACATAAAACTGAGTAATTCTGGCATTCAAAGTAAAATTGGTTGTATTGAGATTTATTCAGCTCCTACCAACAAGGAGAGTTTGACGAGATTTTTGGGAAAGGCTTATTATTACAGAAAGTTTGTAAAAACTTTGTTGACATCACTACGTCCTAACAAACCAACTGAAGAAAAATCAAAAGTTCAAGTGGTTTGAAACATGCGAATATGCTTTTGAAAAGGTAAAATCTTTATTGTATGCTTACCCTGTATTGATGGCACCTGACTTTTCACATTAGCCTTTGATGCCAGCGATTGTGTTGCTTGTGCTGTTTTATTACAATCAGACAACAGAGATATTAAACACCCTGTTTGTTATTTTTTTAAAAAGTTTAATTGTCACCAAAGAATTATGCTACAATGGAAAAAGAAACATTGGTTTCAGTGTTAGCTTTAAAACGTGTATCTGCATTACAATAACCTATTGTCATTTACTCTGTTTATAACCTGTTGATATTCTTGAACCAAATGAAGGGTAAAAACAGAAGGCTGTTAAATTGGAGTTTATTCTAACAAGTCTACGATTTAAAGAAAATCTATGTCAAAGGGGTCTATACTATTTATGTTGGTACACTCTCACGTGCTATGTAATTTTATGATCATAAGGTTATTTCTATTGATTGAGTTATATACTGTTACGGTTATTGAAGCTTTGCAATTCTTTGGCAATGTGTTATATTTAATGTATTGTTCACAATGTACAGATATAAATAATATTTTAGTTAAAAGTTATCTAACGCCAATTTTTAACTCTTTTAGGAGAAAGGTGGAACGGATTTAGTATCATACATATCTGTTTCAATATCGTTGTTTGTTTGACTTAAATTCGTATTTAGAAATGTACATAGCTTTTACAGCTAAATCTGCATTGTGGAATTCCCGCCTACTCACTAAACTTATAGAAGATTCTCTAGTGTAATAATCAACAATATATGTTTGTACGTAAACATTAGTATTGATGTGCAAACTGAAATTTCTAGAAATTCTCCTCACGCCCATAAGTGTAACCAACGCGAAGCGCTAGAGACAATGTATATTAATCGTTTGTTATAGTTGGTATACTATAAACCTCGGAAGCTATAACTATCATTAACACTTATTAGTAGATATCGAACATTACAAATGTTTTAACTTCAGCGGATTCACATCGGATATTAGTATTTTTACGAAGACATTATATAACTTCAGAGGTGAAAAACTCGACGTGTAATCAACGAAGAAAACAGAACTAGCTAGCTCCCTGTTAAGTGAATTGTACCTATATCAACTTGAAATTAACTCGCTTTTCGTGCATTCTAGAAACGAAATCGAGGAAGTGCCGAATAAAAGACTCAGTGTTGTTTTATAAGTTCGCAAAGGTTTTGTACATAAATCATTATTCATAATAACTATTACTGTAAATTGTGTTGTTATTTTTATATAAAAATGATACTTGTATTAAAAGGGAAAACCGTGTGTATTAATCTTGTTGGCAAGTGTCATAAATTGGATACATATCAAAATGTATTTAACTTTTAAGTTTAAATTACAATTTAACTGAGTCTCATTCTATTTGACATTGTAATACGTAACACTCACAATCAAACACAAGATTGCCAAATAACCATTCTTTTCCCATGGAAATGTTTGGCTAGTAACAAGTTAATGTCACTTTGTTGTTGTTGTTTTTAAATTAAATACAAAGCTACACAATGGGCTATCTGTGCTCTGCCCACCACGGGTATCTAAACCCGGTTTTTAGCGTTGTAAGTCCTCAGGCATACCGCTGAGCCACTGGGGGCGACACTTTCCATTAATTTTCAATTCAACAATACCGTAATAACAGAGAGATAATACAAGATACGAGGGCTGTTCAAAAAATACGCGGACTGACGTCATAAAACAAAATGTACTTTATTTAGAAGTTACAGGTCTGGGACCCCTTCAAAGTACTGTCCTTTCCAACGCACATACTTATCCCAACGGTGTTTCCACTTGTTGAAACAGTCCTGGTACGCTTCTTTTGTAATGTCCTCCAGCTCCTTCGTCGCATTTGCCTTAATCTCGGGAATCGTCTCAAATCTTCTTCCTTTCAAGGGTCTTTTGAGTTTGGGGAACAAGAAAATATCTCAAGGAGCAAGGTCAGGTGAGTAGGGGGGGGGGTGGGGAAGAACAGTGATCGAGTGTTTGGCCAAAAACTCACGAGTTCTGAGGCACAAATTTCGCAGCAACGCGGTGCATCTTCAATTTTTCGGTCAAAATCTCGTAACAAGATCCAACTGATATCCCACACTCTTCAGCAAGCTCCCTGACAGTCAGACGTTGATTTGTCCGCACCAGGGTGTTGATTTTGTCGACGTGTGGATCGTCAGTTGATGTGGAAGGACGTCCAGGACGCTCATCATCTTCAATGGACTGTCGACCATCCTTAAAACGTTCATGCCACTTGAAACATGCCGTATGATTCATAGCAACATCACCGTAAGCCGTGTTAAGCATAGCAAAAGTTTCAGTTGCAGAGTTTTCAAGTTTAACACAAAATTTTACAGTGAGTCGTTGCTCCTTCAGGTCATTCATTCTGAAATCCGCCAAACGAAAAAATCGCACTTCACTTAAAACCGCGTAGCTAATACACAAATGAAGATATCTGCAATCGGGAAAATGGCGTCGTAATCAGCTGATCTGTGCGAACCTAGCGACACCAAGTGGATTTTCTGGAACCAACTGGAGCCGCGCAATTCAAACAGTCCGGGTATTTTTTTGAACAGCCCTTGTATTTGTCCAACAGAAAAGAGTTTCATTTTCATCTGTGCTAGACGAGAGAAACACAACTGGCAAACTTCTTAGCAACAACTCTGTTTTTCTAACTGACAAGTCGCTATCTCAGTTTGCTGGTCACATCACGTCCTGACATATCAACGTGAAAAAGTGACAACCAATATTAGTTGCAACTAACAAACAGACGAGTTGCGTGAGATTTGCTCATAAAAATTCAGGATATGAAATTAAATACAATTTGCAATACGTTTAATGGATAAATTCATAAAAGTGTGTGGTAGTCATGGCTCTCATGATTGTTAATGTCTCTATAACTTCATTTCTACAGTATTTAAAAATCTATGAAATATTTCTAGACCTTAGTTGTTTGTAATATGGTTCACTTTTTACCACTGTAAACTTATGATCTAAAATTGTAATATTTATCCATAAGACACAGAAATTACATTATGTTTCCAGATATAGTTCAACTCTTCTCAAGGTTTATATTTCAGTAAATTACTTAGTATGAAAGTTCTTGTAGTTAAACGTCAAGCTATACATTGTGCTATTGCGCTCTGCCTGTCACTTGTATCAAAACCCGATTTCTAAGTTCATGAGTCTGCAGACTTTAAAGCAAAGAATAAAATAAAATAATAAACTTCTGATTGTCGTTGACGCCTCGTTAATCTATTAACTAAAATGAACTAAACTAAAGCAGTAGTATAGAAATATAAACATGTTATTTCAGTAAAAGACTGACCATAAAGTGAATAAAAATATCTCTGTCTTGTTCGGTATCATTTTCTCATCATTGCTTAATAAAAATATTATATTTGTATACGTAAAATTATATTTTTCCATATATATAAATTACTGTGCAGAAGTAGAACAAAGTCATAAGTTAAATTTTAAGTTACTTCCAAAAACAATTCAAAGTATATCACAGGTGAAATATCAACATGTTATTAATCATCATAATTAGTGGAACAGAAACTCAGTTTGAGTTCAGTGAACATTTAATGTTTTGTGTGTCTCCATTTTGCTTTAATAATTGCAGGCATTGTTAACAGGTTATTTAATCAAATTTTTCTTTGGGATTTTACTCTAAAAGTCCCTAATACTCCCAAGAAGTTTCTTTGAAAGTAATTTTGATTTGTCAAGTTTTTCATCTATCAATTCCCAGATCTGCTCAACTGGGTTGAGACTGGGGAACTGTGAGGATCATAAGATCATTTGAATGAGTCCAGCAGCTTCTTTCTTGCTAAGTAATTCCTGCATAGGTTGGATGAGTATTTAGGACTATATTCTTCTTGGTAGTATAATCATTCACCAATAATACACAAACCACTGGCTGTACAATGACGGATCAGTATCTGATGGTACTTGAGCTGCTCCATTATTCCATCTATTTTGCAAATATTTCTGTTGCCTCAGCAGTAAAACCTCCCTAAGTCATCACACTGCCTCCTCATCTTCATGGTAGGTGCTATCCATTGAGGTAAGCATCTTTAATCTTTCTTCCGCAGGACATCAATCTACATTTTGAACCAAATATTTTAAACATGGACTCATCCGTTCATAATATCCTTTTTTAATCACAAACAATCCAGTTTTTGTTCTTTTCAGCAAATTTTTATAAATATTTGCAGATTAAACTAAAGGTGTTTTAACTGTTACATAAGAATATATTCCATTATCGTTAAGTCTTTTTGATACTGTAAATATGGACACTTATCTGTCATTTGGCACATGGTCATTTATCTCATTCTTGAGATCAGTGACAGTCTTCCATCTGTCACAAAGGATGTATAAACAAAGATACTTAACACCAGTATCATTAAGTTTAGGTGTTCTGCCTTTTCCTTCCCTATTTTCAAATTTATATGTCTCAGTCTAACTATCTAAAGTACACTTGACAGTGTTTGGGAAGCATTTCAAGTCTGCAGCAGTTTGTTAAGAGCCCAACTAGAATCACATAAAACTTTCATGGAAACTCTCTGCTCTACTAATAATTTTCAACGCTTTTTGAGCCATGGCATAACAACAAAATTTAATATAGTGTTAAGCATTTGTAGAATGCTATTAAGTGTATTTTTCTGGCAACTGTCGATACCATATGCTAGCTCTTTGCTAGCTTCTTTCTATACATATATCACATGTATGGGGTAGAATAACAATCATTTCAAATCCTAAAATTGACCAATATGTTGATTCAAGCTAACCCTTATGACATGCCCATGGTACAAGTATATGGAAATTCTAAAGAATGATAAGTATTATCACTCTGGCTCATTCAGTCGTCAACAGGGATCAGCAAAGCATTACCTTAATGTTGAAATTTACATTCTGTAATGGACGAGCTAGCCCCATCAAATAGATAATATTTTCTTGTCCTGACACTTTTGCACAGTAATGAATGATTATATGTATATATCTATAGAGAAAATAATATTAAACTTTACTTTATAATATTTATATCATAATGAAGAATATGTGACAGGGTTGTTTTTTTAATGACCATGGTTATGTTTAAAATCTGTAAACCATTTTCTGTTTATTTACATATGAAAACACAAAAGTAATCATGTGATGTGTCGTGTGGCTACTTAATCATGCAACGATGTAATATTATCATAGTAAGTCTGAAAAATGATTGGTAAGAACAAAGAGCTTTCAGACTTTCAAAATGGCGTGATAGTGAGTTACCTACTATCACCAGGTCTTTATCAAAGATACTAGTCTATCATCAACAGTAAAGGAAAACTTGGGCAAATTGTGACCATCAATCTCTGATGTTAGACAGAAGAAAAATATAGCTCGAATAATTGCGGAAGAACAAAAGACGTCAGAATGTGCCCCAATTAATTAAATATTTCGGTAGTAATTAAGATTTGGTCATTATCAACTTCAGAATGTGAAGAATATTGTAGAAACTGTCGTAAAGTAAATAATATCAGACAGATTATCACAGAATCAGCCAGAAACATCAATACGAATGACGCTTAGAGTGAAAATTGTGGACAATGAATGACCAGAAAACTAGAAGTGTGTGATGAGTTTCTTTCATCATTTTTCCTGGGGCAAAAATATAGAAAAACTATCTGAAGCACTTTACACCGATTGTGTTGTTCAAATATTGCAAAATTCTGAAAATGGTACTATAATATATGTGACTTACCAGTGTATGTTTGTTTGTTTTGAATTTCGCCCAAAGCTACTCAAGGGCTATCTGTGCTAGCCGTCCCTAATTTAGCAGTGTAAGACTAGAGGGAAGGCAGCTAGTCATCACCACCCACCGCCAACTCTTGGGCTACTCATTTACCAACGAATAGTGGGATTTACCGTCACATTATGACGCCTCCACGGCTGAAAGGGCGATCATGTTTATTGCGATGGGGATTCGAACCCTTGACCCTCAAATTACGAGTCGAACGCCTTAACCCACCTGGTCATGCCGGGCCACGTTAAATATCTAACTGAGCTTTGATATCGACCATTTTCAACTTAGAATGCTCTATATTCA
Organism: Tachypleus tridentatus; assembly: GCF_004210375.1. Classification (NCBI taxonomy): domain Eukaryota; kingdom Metazoa; phylum Arthropoda; class Merostomata; order Xiphosura; family Limulidae; genus Tachypleus; species Tachypleus tridentatus. The sequence goes on from NC_134828.1 coordinate 100,983,203, forward strand.
TTTCATCAGACAACAACTCTTCATAGATAATAATGCAACAGTCTGTCCCATTTGTTCTGTTTGAAATATACTTCGACAGTAACTTCAATCATGTGACTTCTTTGATGTGTTGCTTGAGAAATGTACTTTGCATGAAGAAATATTTAGTTTTCTGAGAACTGCAACGACATTTAATTAAAAATTTACGTGGATGTCCGTCACAGCAATGCATGCACGTTGGCCTCACAATGACGTATTACACATTCATGTAGACATCAAAACCAATAGGAAGCATGCATATTTTAGATTCTATTATAACCATAAAATATGGTTCATTTTAATATGGTAAATACTCAATTAATGGTCGTACTTCCATAAAGTACTAAAGGAAATAGTGCATTTAATAATTCAATAAGAAACCTTCCAGGTAATTTCCTCTTTCTGATTGTTGCCAATGCAACTTTGGCAGAAGGACTTTTTTTATTTTTTTTGCAACAGCTTACGGTTGATCGACTGATCTTTTCTATTTCTTCTTGTCTTTTATAATGCGTCAGTAGAACAATAGCGGTAGACGACCATTTATCATTATATATTTTTACCAACATCAAAATACGTTACTTATATTTACACACGTTTTAAATACTGCCGATATGAATATATATGTATATTTACTCAATGTTCTAGCGTCACTGAAGTTACCATAAATGTTTCAGTTTTCTATCGTGTCTCGTAGTTGGATTCTCTGTCACTCTGAACAGCTTCCAAATGCGTGCAGTAGTAACTTGTTGTTTCTTTGGGATACGCTTGGGCGGTCATTAACTAAAACTTAAGTGATTTTTTATTTCATCACAGTGATATAATAAAGCTAATACTAATGTAGATATTAATGAAGTGTATTTTAAATGTTTCAGATAGAAAAACAAGGCTCATTGTTTCGGTTCAAGAACCCCCAGGCCATTGGAATAAGACAAACTTTAAAAATGCTCATACAAATAATTCATGTTGCTATTCCATTTTTTTAAACTCTTAATTTGAGAAAAAAATCAACTGAATATTACAAGACAATAAAAGAAATAAACTTATAATCTCGGTTCTCTACCGCAGTTTTAATTCGTTTTGCAAAATATTCTGGTTAATACATTAGTATTAACTAATGTAGATATTAATGAAGTCAAATCGATCCACGCTCCTTACTTTCCGTTTCAGGTTTATTTACAGTTCATAAGGTGGATAAACCTGAAACGGAAAGCATTTGCATGCTTGATATATAAAACACAAAAATGTATGTTTATCTACCGTTTCTTTGACGAACACATTGGTAGAGAGTTTGTTAAGCTAACTCTTGGTGAAATAAACAACCAGTTTTTATTTATTCATATTTTAGTACGAAGCCACAACGCTAGCTACGGTATCGCTTTGTTACCTACAATAAGCCTTTAACTAAATAAACATCTCAATTTGTCGTTTTGAATCGTTTATAATAGTGTTTCTGATTAAATTGAGTTTATAGATAAGTGTGAGTGTGGTAAGTTGGTGTATCTTTTATAGCAGCCCTAACTTGTACACAAACAATTCCATTTATAGATTATATCGATTTCTTTGTGTATCTTTTCACCGTAGTTTTTAATACCACAAGTGTAAATATTTTTCACTATTATTTTCAATACGTGAAATATGATAATAACAGCAGTTTTCACGAGGGTAATGGTAAAACAGACACTAGTACATCGAGTGTTGATTATTGTGCTCTGTGCAGACATATAGTTTGTTCTCATGCTGACACATCACTCGAGCCCGGCATGGCCAAGCGTGTTAAGGCGTACGACTCGTAATCTGATGGTCGCGGGTTCGCATCCTAGTAGCGCCAAACATGTTTGCCATTTCAGCCGTGGTGGCGTTATATTATTACGGTCAATCCCACTATTCGTTGGTAAAAGAGTAGCTCAAGAGTTTGGCGGTGGGTGGTGATGCCTTCCACCCTCTAGTCTTACACTGCTAAATTAGGGACGGCTATCACAGATAGCCCTCGAGTAGCTTTGTGCGAAATTCAAAAACAAACAAACAGACACATCACTTAGCGTGCACTTTCACTAATGACATAACATACGTCTTCGAAAGTAATGCAGACTGATTTATAAATTGTCGAGAAAACATTATTTTTTTACTCATAAATGTATTTGGAGGTTTGAGAGAAATAGATCAAAACAATAAAAAGAGTATTGTGGAAATATCATGACGATTATAAACACAGTTCTCATAATCAATTGTTAAGGCAGCATGTTGTATTTGTAGTAACAACATTTTAAGCCTTTGTGCTATATAGTGTTGATATGGTTCATTTGATTAACGAAATTACAGAAACCACGAGCTTCAAATACGACTTTTAATAATGCATATTTACCCCCCCGGCTTTTAATTTATTGAACAACTTATGTTGCTGGGGATGTTTCCAAACCACGACGATACTACACAAGAACAGAGCAAAAATAAGAGATTAAGATAACGTACCACATAAATATCTAAATTTAATATTAGGACAGAATTCTAATATGGTTTTCCACAACAATTAGACTACTCACGCTAGCGACCTCTCCAAATAAATATGTTGAATAGATGTAAAGATCAAGCCGTTCTTACTTGTACTGGTTATCATTGAAATGAATATGATTCCAACCTCAGAAGGGTATGACAAAAACGCAGTTTAAACAAGAATAAGTCTGTGCACCATGTGTTTTAGTATATAAGCTGTGTCTAATTTATCTAGCTAGAGACGCATTCTTCAATAGCTAGAAAATGATAAATAGTAAATATTATTACAATTATCAATTTTCTACATGTCCAACTTTATTTTCGGGAGTCAAGTATTATTATACTATGATTTTAAAACGACAAAAACACCTTCTCCAGTGGCTCACTGGAAAGGTTGAAGGTTCGATCCTCGCGGAGAGCAAAAGCACAGATAACTCATTTTGTAGCTTTGCGTTGAACAACAAAAAAAAAAAAAAAAAAACGATAAAAATAACGATAATTTAAAATGTGCGCAAAACTACAAAAATAATTCAAACTATCACTTGGTGAGAAATATTGGTCAGTATCACATTCCAGTAGTCAAAATATATATATATATAATAAAAATAACTAAGCTAAGTTTGTCTTTTGGAAAAGAATTATTAAATTTGTAACTGTAGGACGAAATTTAATCAGTTAAAGAAACAATACTTTTATAATTTCTTATTTTAGCCGAAAGCCACATAAAGGAAGTATATACGCTCTACACCGTAGGGAATCGAACCCCGTATTTTAGCGTTATAAGACAGAAGGTCACTAAAACCTTAAAGTTTCAAATATAGATGGACAAGTGGACCAATAAATGTCTGAAAGGCCCTAGTCTTTGTGTTTCCTCTGCTGGTACAGAGCTTTGTCTGTTACAATACGTGGTACTACAAAAGTATAAATTTTACTTTATTTGTATAACATCAGGGTGTATGACATTCAATTTGTTAAAAAGACCTCGGACCACCTTTGGAGAGACGAAATAATAGATTCATAAAGTACAGAACATATACCTGTAACGAACGATAATTAACAGAAAGCTAGAAAATTAGATTCCATTTCTAACTATGACTCTGTAAAGAAGTTCATACTATTTTCATCAATCACTAAACTAGCTCAAAGAAATGTAATTAAGGGAAAAAGTTTAATCGATTCATGATTTCTGCGAGTATTTTTGGAACGACAGATGCTACTGAGAAGTAAAGTACAAAAGTCAAATACACTAATATATAGTTTTGTCCCTAGAATTTTGTTTGTTTGGTTTGTTTGGTTTGAATTTTGCGAAAAGCTACACAAAGGCTATCTTCGCTAGCCGTCCCTAATTTAACGGTGTAAGACTAGGGAAAGGCAGCTAGTCATCACCACTCACCGCCAACTCTTGTGCTACTTATTCATCAACGAATAGTGGGATTTACCGTCACATTATGACGCCTTCACGGCTGAAAGGGCAAGCATGTTTGGTACGAGGAGGGTTCAAACCCTTACATTTCGAGTTGAGTGCCTTAACCATCTGGCTATGCCGGGCACCCCAGGGGTTTGGACATTTTGTTTGGTCCATAGTAGCTCAGCGGTAAGTCGTAAGGCTTATAACGCTTAAAACCGGATTTTGATATCTTTGGTGGGCACAGCACAAATAGCCTGATGTCTAGCTTTGTGCGTAATAACAAACAATCAAAAACAAAAAAATACATTTAGTTACTTGTTTGCACTATATGAGCAATTCACAATGTTTAACTTGTTGCTCTATATGCATGTGTCAGGATAGTTTATTTTTTAGTGTTTAGTTTAGTTCAGTAGATAAGAAGGCCTAGATTTATTGTTGCTATATAAGTTTCTGTCAGGTTTAGCATCTCACTAGTGTTGCTTTCCAGCTAGAAATTTTACAAAATCATCTTCCCAAAAACTAGGTAATATTATTTTGCAATAAGAAACCCGATAGGAGTATATTTAGATTAATTGAGTGTGTTTCTCTCATGACAAAGACACAGCGGACTATCTCCTGTTTCCATCAAGTGGAATCGAACCCCTGATTTTAATGTTGTAAATTCGAAGACTTACCGCTGTCCCAGCTGGGTACTAGAGTATGTGTTTATGTGTGTGTTTTTTATAGCAGAGCCACATCTGACTATCTATCTCCTGTGTCCATCAAGTGGAATCGAATCCCTGATTTTAACGTTGTAAATCCAAATACTTACCGCTGTCTCTGCTGGGAACTAGAGTAATTGAATACAGAAGTTTTTAAAATTTTTATACATTTTTTAAAGGTGTGAACCAAATTAAACGTTACGAATTTATGGTTGCTACAGTTGAAATGGCTATTAAGGTAAACTGAAAGTAGTTAGTTTTACTGGACTACTTAAAGTAAATTTTATGCTTACCAAATTCTTTCCGTATATACCATAGAAGTTTCAGTGATTCTATTTGTTTTAACATCCGTAAAATATAAGATTATTATGACTTACACTACACTAGACAGATCTTTAATTAAAATTTTTCGTGCGACGGGATAAAACATTCTTATATACGCTTGTTCTCCTTTTTATTTTTAAGTAAAACGTGTTGACTGCTTTTGCACGAAAACCCTCATATTGAAACTTTGATGGAGTAAAAAGTTGTCATGAATGGGCTTAACTGAACTGAACATTAACTTTAAGTGGGATAATTTGCAATGACGAAGAGACCTCACAGTGAGGATTTATTTATCTGTTGCATGACAGAACATTGAGAGTTAAACATGTTCTTTGGCAAAAAATATTTTTCATTCATTTTTCTTGCAAACTCCAAAAATATTTGTGCAATACTCACGGCAACAGGCTCATAGAGAGACCACTACACATTATCTGTTCATATCTGAAGTAGGGAAACCTGGCTCATAGAGAGACCACTACACATTATCTGTTCATGCCTGAAGTAGGGAAATCTGGCTCATAGAGAGACCACTTGAAGTAGGGAAACCTGGCTCATAGAGAGACCACTACACATTATCTGTTCATACTTGAAGTAGGGAAACCTGGCTCATAGAGAGACCACTACACATTATCTGTTCATACTTGAAGTAGGGAAACCTGGCTCATAGAGACCACTACACATTATCTGTTCATACTTGAAGTAGGGAAACCTGGCTCATAGAGAGACCACTACACATTATCTGTTCATACTTGAAGTAGGGAAACCTGGCTCATAGAGAGACCACTACACATTATCTGTTCATACTTGAAGTAGGGAAACCTGGCTCATAGAGAGACCACTACACATTATCTGTTCATACTTGAAGTAGGGAAACCTGGCTCATAGAGAGACCACTACATTATCTGTTCATAGTAGGGAAACCTGGCTCATAGAGATACCACTACGCATTATCTGTTCATACTTGAAGTAGGGAAACCTGGCTCATAGAGAGACCACTACACATTATCTGTTCATATCTGAAGTAGGGAAACCTGGCTCATAGAGAGACCACTACGCATTAAATCGATGTTTGCCAGTTTATTATCACAGTGTTAATTGTATAAGCCATCCATAATCATTATTTTTACTGTATAATATCAAAACTGTCCACATCACATTTTTCTTTTTACATTATAGGCCGATAATCATGGTTAGTGCTACCACGTTGTCATTGCCTGAACCATCCACCATGGTTATGTGACATCAGAAGGTATTCAAGATGGCTTCACAAGCAGGCTTGTTATTTTGTAAAATAATTGAAGAAATATTAACGTCAAGTACGATTATGTTTCTATAATGGTTGTGCTTATAACCACTTCTATAACATTGATTATAAGATACCGAACAGGATAACCATGTCAACAATAATATCAACAAATCGTAATTCCCGGATGTTCTGTTTCAAATTTTAACAGTCAGTCACTTCCGTTCTCGTCTTAAGTAATAATAATAATATAAAAAAAATGTATATGTAATGTAACGTATTGACGCAGTTAGCGTTACTGTATTTTCAGTTATCAAAATGTTTATAAACAGATGACCCTCCTGTGTTATCAAATTTGAAAATCATCACAACTGGTTGTTGTTGTTTCTTTTTTGTGTAATTGAAAATGATCATAACATTGATTAAAACTGGTTGATTTAAATTAATTGATTGATTAAAATATAGCACCTATTCTAAAAATAATCTTCCTTACTGTAAAAGTCGTAACTTGTAATAAAATAGTATTTAATAAGTAAACGCAAAAAAACTATCAAATTAGATTGTTACAATGTTTCTATATGTTTTACCGACAAGAACGTCTACATGACAAGATCACTCTTTTAATTAGGCTATTCTCTTCATCTAAAAATGTGTATGTGTGGGTTTCCTTATAACAAAGCCACATCGGGCTATCTGCTGTGTCCACCGAGGGAATCGAACCCTGATTTTAGCGTTTTAAATCCGTAAATTTACCGCTGTTCCGACGGGGTACTAATCTAGAAATATGCTGATGTTTTTTTGTTTTTTTTAGATACAGTTTGGTACAAAACAGACAAACAAAAATACGACCATTTAATTACATTAATTTTCTGAATAGCTCATAACACACAAGATCATTTTAATTACATTCGAACAAATCAATTGTATGGTGTTAATACGTGTTTGGTAATTCTCACTTGCAAGCTATATTATTCACGAAAAATTCAAACAGATAAATTATGTGCTATTTTGTATGAATAAATAGTATTTCTCCTTAGCAAGTCATGTTGTTTGTGAACTATTTGAACGTACCATCTTAATTAATTTTGCCATGTTAATGGCTGTCTCAAATATTCTCTTTACGTTACTCTGTTATTTAGCAAATTCTCAAATAACATTATCACAGGCATTTCTGACATATTTACACTAATCATTATATCAAAGCTTGTCTAAGACTCTGCACTATTTAATACGTTGTTAAAAATATTCCAACAGTTCTAACTTCAGTTTACTATTATGTTATAATGTTATCAGATAAACATAAAGGCTAAGACACCTTACCTTATCAGGTTGAAAATGCCCAGAGAGTATTCAGTGCCTTGCCTATTTATTTTATAAAATGTTCAAACAAACCTCTGTATCCTTTTTTGTCTTATGATGAAAACCCTGAAGAGACCATGATAACCGTTACTGGCATACTGTGAAATCTCTGAACAAACTAGTACACTCGTTACTGTTAATAAAGTTCTGAACAGCGCAGCGTACCCAATACTGTTATATTGAGAAAGCTCTGGTCAGTACAACGCATCTAGTGCTTTATTTTTGTTGTCACGAAAGCGTTGGTAAGAACAAGTACATCCAGTGTTGTTGTCTTATAAGCACCCTGAGAAGGCCAGCACTATCAGCTCAGTCGTTTTATAAGATCACAGACCAATCTACCACATCCAGTCCTGTCGTGTTATGAATAAACTGAGTTGGCTACAACACACAGTCCTTTTATGTTATGAAAGTCTCGAGTAGACTACCACATAATGTCTTGTCGTCATGTGAAAACTCGTAATGGACTACAACAGAATGTTCTATCATGGTATAACAACTTTAACTTTAATAGCTACAACAGAATGTTCTGGCATGTTATGAAAACTTTAATACGCTACAATAGATTATTCTGTCATGGTACGAAAGTCCTTAATAGGCTACTACAGAATGTTCAGTCATAGTATGGAAAACCTTAACAGATTACCACACAATATTTTGTCGTGCTATGAAAGTTCTTAATATATTACCACACAATATTTTGTCGTGCTATGAAAGTCATTAATAAATTACCACATAGGGACCTGTAGATTTTTAGAGCCCCGAATAGACAATTGTACAATGCTCTGTTATGCTTGCGAAACAATATTTTCACTTGTATTTTTTTCTATCACTCTCCTTCACCAATTATCTATCAATAAGTGGCATCAATATAAACGTAACAAATCAATACGATTACACAAGACACAATTTATTTCGAGTATGATCGTAAAACGATCCGTATTAGACTGTGTTTCCGTGTATTTCAACAAATATTTTTCACAACTATTAAACAGAAACATTCTTTCAAATTTCGTACGCCACCTACAATGAAAGTGCAGTGTCTGTATTGATACAATGAAAGTGCAATGTTTGTACAGATACAATAAAACATGAACCAATATACATCTACATTCGTTTACGTTCGAGAAAGTCATTGAAAAGGAAATAATAGTTGAGAGATGTTATTTCGTCAGAAACATGGCTTAAGATTAGATATACCTGATATATATATTGCTAAGGAAGGATTCAAAGATGTTCAAATAATAGATTTACTAATATCTATTTACTAATTTCAAGATAAAATAACTTAAGCGTTCAATAATTTCGGGAAAAGCAGGTACTAAGTAAACTAGGATATCTCTTAATGTTCTAACATTAAAGCGTAAAGAGTGTTTTTCCTACTCAACTTGAGAAGAAAGATAGGATACAATAACAAAGAAGATAAATGATATACGTAGCCATTTTACATTTAGGTAACACAGGCTCACATGTATTTGCTGAATTATGATAGTTTGCATTGTGACCAAGCCGCTCCATTCTTTGCATGTTCGAATATAGTTAGTATGGTGAAGATAGCACTAGCCAAACTACTGCTGGTTCATGATGAGAGATGGGGCAGATGTCTGACTCTTTACTTGCTAGTACTTAATGTTCATGGTGAGAGATGGAACAGATGTCTGACTCTTTACTTGCTAGTACTTAATGTTCATGGTGAGAGATGTAACAGATGTCTGACACTTTACTTGCTAGTACTTAATGTTCATGATGAGAGATGGGGCAGATGTCTGACACTTTACTTGCTAGTACTTAATGTTCATGGTGAGAGATGGAACAGATGTCTGACTCTTTACTTGCTAGTACTTAATGTTCATGGTGAGAGATGGAACAGATGTCTGACACTTTACTTGCTAGTACTTAATGTTCATGATGAGAGATGGGACAGATGTCTGACACTTTACTTGCTAGTACTTAATGTTCATGATGAGAGATGGGACAGATGTCTGACACTTTACTTGCTAGTACTTAATGTTCATGATGAGAGATGGGGCAGATGTCTGACACTTTACTTGCTAGTACTTAATGTTCATGGTGAGAGATGGGGCAGATGTCTGACTCTTTACTTGCTAGTACTTAATGTTCATGATGAGAGATGAGGCAGATGTCTGACACTTTGCTTGCTAGTACTTAATGTTCATGGTGAGAGATGGAACAGATGTCTGACTCTTTACTTGCTAGTACTTAATATTCATGATAAGAGATGCAACAGCTGCATGACTTCATAACTTTAGTTAAATAATTGCCTTAGTCACAGCTGGAGAAGTTACCTTGTTGTTTATGTTTGGTTTAATGGTTACTTTGGTCACAGCTGGAGAAGGATTTGGCTGTTCATGTTTAGTTAAATAATTACCTTAGTCACGGCTGGAGAAGCTACCTTTTATTTACGTTTGGTTAAATAGTTACCTTAGTCACGGCTGGAGAAGCTACTTTCTTATTTACGTTTGGTTAAATAGTTACCTTAGTCACGGCTGGAGAAGCTACTTTCTTATTTACGTTTGGTTAAATAGTTACCTCAGTCACGGCTGGAGCAGCTACCTTCTTATTTACGTTTGGTTAAATAGTTACCTTAGTCACGGCTGGATCAGCTACCTTCTTATTTACGTTTTGTTAAATAGTTACCTTAGTCACGGCTGGATCAGCTACCTTCTTATTTACGTTTGGTTAAATAGTTACCTTAGTCACGGCTGGATCAGCTACCTTCTTATTTACGTTTGGTTAAATAGTTACCTCAGTCACGGCTGGAGCAGCTACCTTCTTATTTACGTTTGGTTAAATAGTTACCTTAGTCACGGCTGGAGAAGCTACCTTCTTATTTACGTTTGGTTAAATAGTTACCTTTGTCACGGCTGGAGCAGCTACCTTCTTATTTACGTTTGGTTAAATAGTTACCTTTGTCACGGCTGGAGCAGCTACCTTCTTATTTACGTTTGGTTAAATAGTTACCTTAGTCACGGCTGGAGAAGCTACCTTCTTATTTACGTTTGGTTAAATAGTTACCTTTGTCACGGCTGGAGCAGCTACCTTCTTATTTACGTTTGGTTAAATAGTTACCTTAGTCACGGCTGGAGCAGCTACCTTGTTATTTACGTTTGGTTAAATAGTTACCTCAGTCACGGCTGGAGCAGCTACCTTCTTATTTACGTTTTGTTAAATAGTTACCTTAGTCACGGCTGGATCAGCTACCTTCTTATTTACGTTTGGTTAAATAGTTACCTTAGTCACGGCTGGATCAGCTACTTTCTTATTTACGTTTGGTTAAATAGTTACCTTAGTCACGGCTGGATCAGCTACCTGCTGTTTATACGTAATTAAACATTTCACCCGATCTTTAACAGCATAATCCCCAAATCCAACTACTAAATCACTCGGGGATCGTTTGGACAAAGCTTCTTTATTTCTTGTGAAGCACAAAGATGCTGAATAAATTACTTGTTCTAGGCTCGTTGCAAGGACCAAACCTCGAATTTGAGAGTTATAAACTCTAAATATTATCCCTAATTCACCAGCTAAGGCTGATTAAAGTGTGTTTGTTTATTGTTAAGCACAAGGTGCACATTAGGCTATTTGTTCTGTTCCCACGACAGAGATCAATCCCGAACTTTAGTATTATAGAATCTAAAGCATACCGCTGAACCACTGATGGATAGAAGACAGAGAGAATAATACTTCTGTTTTAATTTATCAATATGATAGTTTGTTCTCAAATATTTCTTAAAACTAATAACGTACAGTTTTTCTTCTTTGTTAAACTGAAAAGATCAGAAACATTGAACATGTAAATCAAGTTCAAAAATATTTTATCTGTTGCCTACAGTTAACTTACGGTGTGACCATTTATTATAATTTTTTTTATGACGAGCGACTAGCTTAACTTTATTTGTTTGTTTGTTTTTTAATTTTGCGCAAAACTACACGAAGGCTGTCTGCGCCAGCCGTCCCTAATTTTGCTGTGTAAGACTAAAGGGAAGGCAACTAGTCATCATCGCTCACTGCCAACTCTTGGGCTACTCTTTTACCAAAGAATAGTGGGATTGACCATAATATTATAACGCCTCCACGCATGTTTGATGTGACAGGGATTCGAACCTGAGACCCTCAGATTACGACTCGAGTGCCTTAACCACCTGGCCATGCCGGGCCCCACTTAACTTTATACGGTGATTTTAAACTGATAGCTAGTTTTAGTTTCTATAATTCAGTTCGAGTTAATATACATGTGTATGTATTTAATCAGTAGAGTTTTATTACAAAGAAATTATGACTTCAATTGCGTATCAAAACCATAGACAACTGATTAGAAATTTTCATAGTGTCTTAAAACTTCGTAAACACAAAACGTAAAAAACGAAACTTAAAAGCACTAAACTTATATTCAACAAAATTTAAAATAATATAACAACAAAGGAAGCGCAACATTTTGGTCGATCCTCGTTCACCTTTGGTTCAGGTCTCTTACTGGTCTTAAAGCGAAGCTAAACGACCAAAATACCGCGCTTCGTTTATTATTGAGTCTTTGAGAGTTAGTTGGCCCGGCATGGCCTAGCGCGTAAGGCGTGCGACTCGTAATCCGACCTAAACATGCTCGCCCTCCCAGCCGTGGGGTGTATAATGTGACGGTCAATCCCACTATTCGTTGGTAAAAGAGTAGCCCAAGAGTTGGCGGTGGGTGGTGATGACTAGCTGCCTTCCCTCTAGTCTTACACTGCTAAATTAGGGACGGCTAGCACAGATAGCCCTCGAGTAGCTTTGTGCGAAATTTCCAAAAAAAACAAAACAAAAGAGTTAGTTGTGCGTTAACTTGAAATAATATAATACTAGACGTTACCATAAAACCACCTATTTCCCGAAATAAAATTATTCAATCATTTAAATATCATATAACCTTCAAAGAGTACACTATTCAAAGTAAGGTTTAAACAGTAATTTCTACATAAAATATCGGCTATTTTCAGTAGTTTAAATATAGTACTTAATACCTATTAAAGATTTTTACTCATACAGAAAGCATTCTAGGCTCAGTTATCTCCTTATCATGAAATATTATCCGATCAATATAGGTATGGTTTTTATACTGTTCAAGTAATAAACCAAGCGAATTTTACTATCTATAAGCAGTAGCATTTTGTGTTACCAAGCTGATGGGGCTGTCATTGTTTGAAATTGCAATTATGAAGTGAACAGTCATGTTTTCTGTTGTTTTTTTAACAAATGTCAGAAGTGGAAATTAAATGATTTTTCATCGCGAAGCAAATTTAGTTTATAGTGTAAAAACTTCCATACATTCATTCCATATCTGAAACTTAAGTAAAAACAAAAGGAAGAAAAAATTTAAACAAATTATTTTTGAAAAAAGTAAACGGACCGAGAAGAGTGAAGACGGATGAGAGAAAAAATATTTTCTGATTTAATAAAGAACATAAAAACATCCTTAGCATTAACAAGTTGTTAAAACAGGGAAGTCCGAAACATTCTTAGCATTAACAAGTTGTAGAAACGGGTAAGTCCAAAACATGCTTAGCATTAACAAGTTGTAGAAACAGGGAAGTCCGAAACATCCTTAGCATTAACAAGTTGTAGAAACAGGGAAGTCCAAAACAGTCTTAGCATTAACAAGTTGTAGAAACAGGGAAGTCTAAAACATGCTTAGCATTAACAGGTTGTAAAACAGGGAAGTCCAAAACATCCTTAGCATTAACAAGTTGTAGAAACAGGGAAGTCCAAAACATTCTTAGCATTAACAAGTTGTAGAAACAGGGAAGTTCTGATCATACCAATGACGAGAAACAGTCTCAGAGCCCGGCATGGCCAAGTGTGTTAAGGCGTTCGTCTCGTAATCCGAGGGTCGCGGGTTCGAATCCCGGTCGCACCAAACATGCTCCTCCTTTCAGCCGTGGTGGCGTTATAATGTGACGGTTAATCCCACTATTTGTTGGTAAAGGAGTAGCCCAAGAGTTAGCGTTGGGTGGTGATGGCAAGCTGCCTTCCCTCTAGTCTTACACTGCTAAATTAGGAACGGCTAGCACAGATAGCCCTCGAATAGCTTTGCGCCAAATTCAACATACCTAACCAGTCTCAGGATAAAACTAATTCTTATTACAATGTGAAGTTTTGAAAATTGAAACGAATATCAGTGCCGAGTAACTTTATGAAAACAGGTTGTTTGTTTGGTTGAAGCACAAAAATGTACATTTTACTAAGCTAAATGCGGGGATAGAGCCTCCAACTATATCGTTATATCACCAAAATTGTATCTGGCTACTGGGGGTAGGAGTGTATAAAGAGATATATCTTAAGTAATATTATGTTAAACGGGATATTTAACATTTTAAGCCTAAAAAAATACAGAAAATACTGAATGCCTTCTACAAAACGTTTTGAAACATCATGTAACATATCCAAACATTTGAGAATATCCCCAGCAACATAAGTTGTTCAATAAATTAAAAGCCGGGAGGGGGGTAAATATGCATTATTAAAAGTCGTATTTGAAGCTCGTGATTTCTGTAATTTCGTTACTCAAATGAACCATATCAACACTATATAGCACAAAGGCTTAAAATGTTGTTACTATAAATACAACATGTTGCCTTAACAATTGATTATGAGAACTGTGTTTATAATCGTCATGATATTTCCACAATACTCTTTTTATTGTTTTGATCTATTTCTATCAAACCTCCAAATACATTTATGAATAAAAAAATAATGTTTTCTCGACAATTTATAAATCATTCTGCATTACTTTCGAAGACGTATGTTATGTCATTAGTGAAAGTGCACGCTAAGTGATGTGTCAGCATGAGAACAAACTATATGTCTGCACAGAGCACAATAATCAATACTCGATGTACTAGTGTCTGTTTTACCATTACCCTCGTGAAAACTGCTGTTATTATCACATTTCACGTATTGAAAATAATAGTGAAAAATATTTACACTTGTGGTATTAAAAACTACGGTGAAAAGATACACAAAGAAATCGATATAATCTATAAATGGAATTGTTTGTGTACAAGTTAGGGCTGCTATAAAAGATACACCAACTTACCACACTCACACTTATCTATAAACTCAATTTAATCAGAAACACTATTATAAACGATTCAAAACGACAAATTGAGATGTTTATTTAGTTAAAGGCTTATTGTAGGTAACAAAGCGATACCGTAGCTAGCGTTGTGGCTTCGTACTAAAATATGAATAAATAAAAACTGGTTGTTTATTTCACCAAGAGTTAGCTTAACTAACTCTCTACCAATGTGTTCGTCATAGAAACGGTAGATAAACATACATTTTTGTGTTTTATGTATCAAGCATGCAAATGCTTTCCGTTTCAGGTTTATCCACCTTATGAACTGTAGATAAACCTGAAACGGAAAGTAAGGAGCGTGGATCGATTTGACTTCATTAATATTTACATTAGTATGAACTTTATTACATCACTGTGATGAAATAAAAATCACTTATGTTCTAGCCAATGACCGCCCAAGTGTATCCCAAAGAAACAACAAGTTACTACTGCACGCATTTGGAAGGTGTTCAGAGTGACAGAGAACCCAATTAAACAAAGCCAACTGACTCATTTAACTGCTTACACAGTTACAATTGACATCATATTATTTAATTATAACGTTGTTTTAGGGGTTCTTACCCTTATGGGTTTCTTTTTAATAGCCCACAAAGATCATTTTCTTGAGATGTTTGTTTATGGTAAGTTTTGTATTTATGTTGTTTATATTTTAATAAATGACCTTACATCACATATTCTATTAAAAAATGGAATTACAGTAGTTTACGTCCTTTACCAGAATATTTTGCAAAACGAATTAGAACTGCGGTAGAGAACCGAGATTATAAGTTTATTTCTTTTATTGTCTTGTAATATTCAGTTGATTTTTTCCTCAAATTAAGAGTTTAAAAAAATTAAACAGCAACATGAATTATTTGTATGAGCATTTTTAAAGTTTGTCTTATTCCAATGGCCTGGGGGTTCTTGAACCGAAACAATGAGCTTTGTTTTTCTATCTGAAACATTTAAATATACATGCAAATTAGATGATCATATTTTCTTTATAGTGTCGAAATAAAAGATTCGTGAGAAAAAAAACGGATAATATTCGTTATAAAACTTCGCACACAGCCCCTAAAAAATGATATACGCAACTTGTAATGAAAGAAAGTACGAAGTTTCTTTTACTAGCATTTATCTCGACTTAAAATATGTATCTCTAAGTATCTTAAGCATCAGTGTGCTGATCCTAATATACGACACCCTGGCGACAGAAGCGTAAACTATCTTATATTAATTATACGCGTAGACAAACCTTTATATGCTTCAAACAGTTTTGTAATTAAGCATCCAGGAAGCTGCAAGAATTAATACCTATAGCTTATTCATCCACGTAACTTACATTTTTGAATAAAATGCCTTGTTTCTCAAAGATTATCAAGCAGTGTAAGTTGATAATATGTGTGAAATAATCAAATATTACTTTCCATTCTTATCATTGGTCCTCCATAAATGAAAAGAGGCGTTACCTTGCATTATTTGGACTATTTCATAAGTTTTAAGCAAGAATTCTTTAAAATTCTTCACGGGTAGTAGCTTGGCAAAACCTTGGAATTGGTCCGACATGGCCAGGTGGTTAAGGTGCTTAACTCGTCATCCGAGGGTCGCGGGTTCAAATCCCCGTCACTTTAAACATGCTCGTCTTTTCAGCTGTGGGGGTGTTTTAATGTTACGGTCAATCCCACTATTCGTTAGTAAAAGAGTAGCCCAAGAACTGGCAGTGATGACTGGCTGCCTTCCCTCTAGTCTTACACTGCTAAATTAGGGACGGGTAGCGCAGATAGCCCTCGTGCAGCTTTGTGCGAAATTAAAAACAAACCAAATCAAAACCCATGAAATTTCCACCTAAAGAGTCTCATACAAACTCAAGTGTATTTTTATTTCAACAATAGTTTTATGAAATACTACCAAGTGATGTTAGCTGACTTATAAACTTGTACGAGACACGATAGAAAACTGAAACATTTATAGTTACGTCAGTGACGCCAGAACACTGAGTAAATATACATTTATATTCACATCGGCAGTATTTAAAACGTGTGTAAATATAAGTAACGTATTTTGATGTTGGTAAAAATATATAATGATAAATGGTCGTCTACCGCTATTGTTCTACTGACCCATTATAAAAGACAAGAAGAAATAGAAAAGATCAGTCGATCAACCGTAAGCTGTTGCAAAAAAAAAAAAATGTCCTTCTGCCAAAGTTGCATTGGCAACAATCAGAAAGAGGAAATTACCTGGAAGGTTTCTTATTGAATTATTAAATGCACTATTTCCTTTTGTACTTTATGGAAGTACGACCATTAATTGAGTATTTACCATATTAAAATGAAACATATTTCATGGTTATAATAGAATCTAAAATATGCATGCTCCCTATTGGTTTTGACGTCTGTGTGAGTGTGTAATACGTCATTGTGAGGCCAACGTGCATACGTAGCTGTGACGGACATCCGAGTAAATTTTCAATTAAATGTTTTTGTTGTTCTCAGAAAACTACAGATTTCTTCATGCAAAGTAAATTTCTCAAGCAACACATTAAAGAGTTTGTTGTTTAAAACTTATCGAGAAGAATGTGGGTCGACATTAGTTTTCAGCTAAAAGTGTTCTTGTGTCACTGTTTTTGTCCTCAGTTCAACGTTTCAGTTTGAAAAAAATTGACTAAAATATATATCTAACTGAAAATCACAAGAGAACTCCTTCAATATATGCAGTGATACCAACATTAGTAGTTTAACCGTTCGAAGCTAAGCACAAAGATACACCAATATTAAAAGTCAGATATTAATATATTTTAAACGCTATATGTGTAAAGTAATTTCGCTTTCTTGTTGTTTTGTCATATGAACAATACGCAAATTTTTAAGCACATTATGCGACCTAATACAGTGTGAGAACATTAGTTTCTAATTTGTGTATAAGACGATGGAATTAGTCAATAAAACAGACTTTGAGTGGTTGTTTGTTACTAAACACTAAATAAGGTATTTAAAATACATTTTCTTGTAATTTTCTCAACTAAATAATACTAAAAATAATCTTTTGGTATTCTTTGTAATCGTTACTGCTTATGCAGACTACGGTAAAGGTACAGATTCCGTGTATCTGGATTTTCAGGAAGCCTTTAACAAAGTGCCACATAAAAGGTTTATAAAACAAATTATCTCGACAGATGTGGAGAATAATTAGTTAAATGTATAGAAGAATGGCTGAACTGAAGAAAGCAAAGGGTTGTTAAAACTGTCAAACTGGATATTAATGTTATAAATGTTGTACCTCGGGACTCAGTCTTAGGACTATTGATCCTTTTATTTATTTTAATGACATAGATGAAGGAATTGTCAATAACTACTTAAATGTGCTGATCATATCAAAGTCTCGAATTTTACTGAGTGTGAAGATGATTCTACTAATTTGAAAAATGATTTAGATCATTTAATGAGTTGGGAAAATAAATGTTAGATGGGGTTTAATTATGACAAGTTCAAGATATTGCATGTGGTTTATCTTAATTTGAATTATAAGTATAATTTGAATGGAAATAACTTTAACAGTTTCATGAAAGAATGAAAACTCTTGATATTCTGGTTGATCGCTATGTTAAGACATTCAGCAATGCGCTGCTGCTCGTGGTATGGAAAATAGGATTTTTGGTAGTCTATACATAAATGTTAAACATAAGTCTAGTGAAATTATAATTTCATTGCATATGTCACTGGTTAGGCCTTATTTAGAATATTGTATTCTTTTTTGGACTACTTATCATGGGGAAGACATTGAATTGTTGGAAAGGGTTGAGAGGAAGATAACTAAAATGGTACTTAGAATGAAGGGGTTGTCATCCAAGGAGAGATTAAAATCTTTGTAACTTTTTCTCTTGATAAAAGGAAGATTCAGATGGATCTGACTGAGGTGTTTAAAATTGTACAGGGAATTGATAGTGTTGATACATCATATTGTCTGATACTTAACAGTGAGAACAATAAGACAACGGGATACAAACATAAATATTAGCAACGTGGAAATCATCTTCAGGTAAGTTTTATCTTTTAAAAAAAGTTTGATTAGCGTTTGAAACGGTTTGCCTTCAGATGTTGTGGAAGCAGTAATTTTAGATTAGTTTAAGGAAAAGCTTGATAACTATATGATAAAGTTTAGCGTTAAAATATTTTAATCTGTGAGTTCACAGGATGTGACATCCGAGATGGACGAGTAGGCCTCTTGTTGTCTTGAAACATTATGTTAAGATATGAGCAAGTTAATTCTCATAAAGGCCCAGCACACAAAACGTAAAAATCAAATGTAGGGTTAACATTGATATAATTGTTTTGATAAAAAAGTTTTGTTTCAAGAAATTATATTTGTACAACTAATACAAAGATAATTGACGAACATTAATGAAACAATACATAAAAATATTATTATACAGTTGTCAACAGCCACGTTTTATGGACACCACTTAAAATATATTTAAATGTGAGTTGCAAAATTGATTAAAAAGTGAATACTCCCGAGAAAAACTTAGAGACAAATAGCTGTTTCATTTAATAACATAAAATGTTTTCAATAAATTTATGCATTTTCCATGTTTAACATTCAAATTCTACCTTCATTTTATATAAATATTCTTAAACTGAATTTTCATACGTTGTTTAAATGAGCAACATGTTCAATCAATACAGTGATCACATAAATTCATTTTTATGAAGTTTTGTTTACAGTTCCTATTTTTTATATAATTTTATGTTTGCTAATACTCTTTGTTTGTTATCCAGCACAAAACACAAAGGAACCAAGCCCCTAAGTTTTGTGTTATAAGCCCTTACGTTTACTGCTGAGCCATCAGAGAAATACTACAGTAAAAAGTGTTCGTTATTTTTTTATATTATATGAAAAATAATTAATATCTCTTCAATTTACCCGGACGTCTAACACATTTCAAATGATCTGTGTTAAATTCAATCATTATGTTAGACTGCCGACAAATGGAGAGCTCTGTGTTCATTTATTCAAGTTATACATCTTAATATTAAAGATAAACAAAAATCATCAAACCAACGATTCATTATAATTTTTATCTGATAACAATCCCGAGTCGTGAAGTCTAATTCAATTTGAATTCACTTAACTATCGCTCACTAACTTACACAAAGTGCTTCTCACATATTACAAGCATTTACAAATCACGTGCTAACGACATTGAAAATAACAAAATAATTCTACTTTTTCCTGCAAGTTATCAAATCTGACAGGATTTAATAATTGCGTTATAAAATCATCAACTCTTCTTAAGTATCAAGAACTATTTTTTCATTACAAAGACTTATATTTACCCATTACCTTTAGTAGAACTTTTAGATAGCAAGACCCTTTCTCAATTAGACAATTTCTTTGAATTATAAAATCCCAGCAAAACTAATTGTTTAGAACAAGTCTCAGCTTCATGTATAATTGTATTTAACAGAATCTAAACTAATAATGGAGAAAAATTATTTTGAAGTAACTTCTGAGCGGGAAATAAAAGAGCTATGAATGTATCGAATTAAATGGTAAGTCATGTTTCATTCTTCTACTTAACACTATCACTGAGTTGATAGATGAAGAAAATTTGACAGGTATCTGCACGTGTAAACGTTTCTTAAAGGAACTTCTTATTTCTTTACAAATGCACAGAAAATTTAATAGTTGCAAAGTTTAAAAAAAAATTAAAACATCGCGAACGTTTCTTGGTAGTTCACAAGTGTATAAATGTTATAAAAGGTTATGTACTTGAATATAAAAACCATCTATGTTGCTGAATGACTTATTAAAAGTTTCCATGGCTACTCACCCATGAACTGGACGTAACAAATATCTTAGTGTAAGCACTACACCTAGGGCCATAAAGTTCATTTCTCTCTGTTTGTGCTTTCTACTTGCCTTCGATGAACTATTCAACCAACGTGGTGCCTCAAATAAAGGAAACAGCAACGTCCACAGCACAATGACAGCGATTCGTTGATAACCATGCACGTCACTCTGAACAATGACAGCGATTCGTTGATAACCACGAACGCCACTGAAGCGTCAGTGAGCGACGCTTCATGTCACACCTGTAGGTCAGAGCATAGCTAATACTCACACACAAATTAGCAATAAACATTGTAAAACGTCTCAAGTCATCGTGTAAGAAAACAAACAGTTAATGTATTATATGTATATATATATATATTTTTATATACAGTGGTTTATATGTTAATACACAATTACTTGGAATTAATCTAATAGAACCGCAAATTGTTGTATGTATTTCTACATTAGAAACACAATGCTAGTGTGCCTAGACTCGTTGCATTTAACCACGGCTCACAGTCTAAAGTAGCACTAAAGCTTACCAATTTTCCATGGTATATTACACACACCTAAAACTGGCAGTAATATCACCCGTTGAAATTCTAGAAAAATTATTAAAATATCAAAATAGAAATCTGCAGTAGATACAATATGCAAGCTGAAAATATATTTTTGTGTAGTCTAACCCGGCGTCTCTGTTGCTTGGTAACGTATAATAAAATACTTGCACGTGATTTATATGTTGGCGTATTTTTTAAATTGACCTGCCATATGTTATTACTCAACTAATAAATAATGTGTTGCTACCTCACACAACTTGCACCAGAAGTTTAAACAAGGCTCATTTCGAAGCATTATTGAAAGCAGAACGTCAAAATCATAAAACATCTTTATATTAACTTACATATTCTGTTACCCGAATAGAATCAGTACGAACGAAAACGTTTCAAATTAGAAACATTTCGTTCTATCGTACCGATAAACTAAGGTAAGAGAAATTCAAAATAAGAAACGTTTGGGAAAAGAAAGGAGAAAGATGACAAAAGTCCCCTGTAAAAGTGTTTTCACTGTTTAACGACTTTATCTGACGGGGAAGTTGTCTGATTAACAACATACGTTTGAATTTACAATCGTTTCTGTACCTGTAGGTGACAATTCGTATACTACTCCTGTAAAGAATAGCAATAAGGCAAAAACGTAAATACTGTTTATTACTATAGAAACGTGTAACAAACAGTGAGAGCAGAAAGTGAAGAGAGTACAGTCTTGGCCAAAATGTTTGTGCATTTTGTAACAAATAAGATTATTATTATTAAGGTGGAATACAAATATACCTAGCACTGTCAAAGTGAGAAATGTGTGTTATATTAAACATCTACTATGTAAAATGTATAATGAGACAGATTAGATGGACATCAAGAATGGTTTACTAGAAGAGGAAATTTGTCAGATACCTGTGAAAAGATGTGTAATCCAGTATTTCCATATCACGCTAAAATCTAACCAAGGCACATACAATGACAAAATATAACACCAGTTCATTAAAATTAGCGTTTGTAATTCTATATAAGTTTATATTAAACATTCAGTACTTGGTTGATCCTCATCGTACTCTAACACCCTCTACAACGTGGTATGGTGTCAATGAGGTTACTGATGTAATCCACTTGTCACTAGAAGGCGCTGCAACACACCCACAGTAGCTGGCTTAAGGCCGTGACTAACAATTTTTTGGCTTAATTGTGCACAACAGTTCTGAATGAAATTACCATATGGAGACTTCGCTTTCCATGACAATCTTGTAACGTCCTCTTAGTCGAGATAATTCTGTACATTATGCACGTTGTAGCATTGTCATTTGGAACATAAAATTATTGCCAAACTTTGCCCTAGTATATGGTAGAAATATCATCTCTATGTGATGCTTATAGGCAGCGCCATTGACCTTTTCACGAAGGATGTGAAGAACGGTAGGTAATACACTCTTTCCTCATCTGTTCTCAAGGCAAATGTCAAAACGAATCTTACCATCACCTTTAATAAGCAAAAAACAGCACTTATCTGAAATGTCATCAGTATCCTAACAGTAAGTTGTCATGCTGTATTGCCCAATTAACACAGAAATGGCGGCAAAATCTTGTTTATGTCGGTTTTCAGAGAACCCTTCTTGCAAAATAACATTGTTCAGTCAGTCTGCTATTTACTATTCTTCTAGATACCCCAGAATAAGTGTGTTCTTATAGTAGTAGCTTTCTGCCGGCCATCAATACACTTTCCTGTAGTTTGATGACATTTCAGGATTCTGGAAACAGTACACTGTATGTAATCTACTGTTCTGGCAATGTCCGTTTGCTTTTTATACCGTTTCCGAAAAGTCAAACCACTTCACGCCCTATAACATCTGGCACGTGACGAGGCATGGTACTACACCAGGTACAGAGAAACTGTCTGAGGAAAGCGTTAATCTGTTTCGAAAACCGTTATACCATAAGCACACCCTTATATAAAATAGATGTGTATGTGTGCTTTGACAAAAAACATAGTCAGAACAACTTGTACAAATCAGAATAACAATTCGCACACGTTTTTCCGATCACAAGCTACCTTCTCTGTTACTACTCAGCAATTTACTCAATAACTATTCTATGTATGTAGAAAATCACATCAATAGGGAAAAGTATGCAATCATTGTGGTCAAGACTGTACGTTAGAACGTTTGAAAAATATACTTAGTCAGAGACACTTGATTTTTTAAATTTTGCTATAAGTAAATAGCTTGCTCTGATCAGGTGTTAAATTTTAACAACCATCCATTTGATTGAAGGGGTGGAAGCAGAAAGGCAAATGTATTTTATAACTTTTGAACTTTATAATACAGAATGTAATTACATAAGAACAATATATAATTACTATGTGGTGTTGTTCACTGGTTGATCTTTATTTTTAATAATAAAAGTTATTATGTTTTCCTATCAGAGGGCTTCCCCCCCAATGGCATAGCGGTATGTCTGTGGATACGCACCATTAGAACCCGGGTTTTGATACCCGTGGTGGGCAGAGCACAGTCAGCTTTTAGTGTAGCTTTGTGCTTAATTCGAAACAAACAAAATATTTATCAGTGATGACGAGAAACCCACTTGTTGAGAAATATATATGCAAAAACGGCTCGTTTGGGCTGAGAAAACACTTTACATAGAAGAGCGAACAACGTTTCGACCTTCTTCGGTCATCGTCAGGTTCACAAAGAAAGAGGTAACTGACCGGAAGCTGACCACATGTTTGAAAGGGGGTTGTGTAACTGTGTGTCGAAATGTAGAGGGCGGTATTAGATGTTTGAATATATAATTTTATTTATTATATTAATATAGGTATAAAGGCGTTCCTTTATATTGGTTTATTTTGGGTTTAAGTTGTTGTATAAGTAAGGCTTCTTTAATTTTACGTTTGTTTATGTTTGTTTCTTTATTTAGTATTTGAGTGTTTTCTATGGTTATGTTGTGTTTATTTGACTTGCAGTGTTCGAAAACGTGTGAAGGTGACTTTTATGTTCTTTGAATCTGGTTTCCATTTTTCTACTTGTTTCTCAATATAGAAGTCGTGGCAGTTATCACATTGTATTTTATAAATAATGTTGGTGTGGTGTTTGTCAGTGTAGTTTTACATAGTATAGACCTCAGTTTTGTGCCGGGTTTTGAATAAATTTGGTATTAATTGGAATGTCATATTTTGTTACTAATTTTGCCAAATGTTGGTTATTTGTTTGCTGATGTCGGGAATATATGGTATACAGCAGTATATGGTTTCGTGGTTTTTGATTCGTGAGCTGTATTTACTTTAGTTGGTTGATTTTGCTTTCTGTGTGGGTGTGTGCGTATAATGTTTTCTACGGTTTGTGGAGGAAACTTATTGATGTTAGTGAAGTATTGTTTTATTTTGTCTAATTCATCGTTAATTTTATCTGGTGAGCATAGTTTTATGGCTGTGTTTATTTGGTTTCTTAGTATGTTGAGTTTTGTTTTGTTTCATGTGCTGAGTCCCAAGGAATGTATAGTCCAGTATGGGTGATTTTTCGGTAGATTTCTGTTTGAAATTGTGTATCAGTTCTTGTAATTTTGAGGTTAAGAAATGATATTTGATTGTTTTCTTCCTGTTCACATGTGAAGTTGATGTTGGGATGTATAGAGTTAATGTGATTGAAAAATTAAGTATGTGTTCTGTAGATTTGAATCCGCAACCGTGTCATCTACATATCTATACCAGTATAGTGGTGGATGTAATGCTGTGTTAATTGCTTGTGTTTCAACTTGTGTCATAAAAATATTGGCTAGAACTGGTGATACTGGGTTGCCCATGCTTAGGCCGTTTGTTTGTATATAGTTTTGGTTGTTGAACATGAAGTTTGTCTTTATCGTGGTGAATTCTATGAGGGTTGCTAACTGGTTACTGGGAATTTCTATAGTTGGGTTAGGGTCTCGGATATAGAGTTCTAAGGCTATCTTGCATGCTTCAGTGGTTGGAACTTCTGTAAAGAGGGATATAACATCGAAACTGGCCATTAAGGCTTTATGATTAAGTTGATTTAGATTAGACTTGAAATTAAAAGAGTCTTTGATAAATGAGCTGGCTGATGTTACATATTTGGAGAATGCCCATGCTATGTATTTACCAAGGTTGTAATTAAACGATTCATATGTGGACATTATTGGTCGTAATGGACAATCTGGTTTGTGAGGTTTGGGGATGCCGTATATTTGCGGTGTGCGTGAGTCGGTTTTACGTAGGTAGGAATAAAGTGTTTGTGAAATTGTGTTGGCTTTTTTCATTTGTAGTAGTAATTTGTTCAGTTGCGTCTCGTGTGTCTTTGTTGGATTTGTGTGTATTGGTTTAAATTTGTTCGTGTCTGATAGGATGTTATTCATTTTTTGGATGTATTCATTCGTGTTCATTATGACTATAGCGTTACCTTTATCTGCTTTTAGAATTTTTATGTTTTTGTCTTGTTTTAGGTTTTTTATGCAATTAATGTCTCTTTTTGTAAGGTTGTTTTTCAGTTTTCTGTTTTGTGAAATTATGTTTTAAGAAATTGTAATAAAATATGCTTTTTTAGTAAGTGAACAAACTTAGTTTACTAAAAGTCTTCAATATTTTTTTTTAAATTTACGATATTTAAGGTTAAACGCATATTAAAAATAACAGCAGTATATAACTTGAATAATTGCAAATCATTCAAACTATTAAAACATTTAAGTTAAAATGCAGATAAATAGTTACTGATAGAAATTCTGTCCAAACAAGGGAATAATAGGCGAAAACTTTCTTTATATATGACTACTACAGTACATTAGATTTATAGATTTAGTATCCTGGTATTGTTTGTACTTGGTTTGTTTTGTTCGGAAGTTCACGCAAAGTTACACGAAGGCTATCTGCACTACCAGTTCCCAATTTAGGACTAAAAACTAGAGGGAAAACAATTAGTCATCACCCCCTACCGTCAACTCTTGGGCTATTCTTTCATCAAGGAATAGTGAGCTTGATCGTCACTTTATAACGCCCCCACGGCTAACATGTTTGGTGTTACAAAGATTTGAGCTCGTAAACCGCAAATAGCTAGTCAAGCGCTCTAACCACCGGTCCACAAAAGGCCATTGTTTGTACTAAATACAGAACACTAGAGGTACTCTACTCCCTCTAATTTCTACCACGTGACGAGACATGACTCTCAACTAAGTACAGAGAAACTGTCTGAATTAATGTTTGACCTGTTTGGAAAGTTATATCACAAACACACCCTTTTTGCTACGTCTGCGGACTCACACCGCTAGAAACCGAGTTTCTTTACCTGTGATGAACAAAACAGAAATAGCCTGGTGTGTAGCTTTGTACTTAATTTCAAACCCAAAAACGTTACACAAATCAGATGAGTATGCGTATGTTTAACAAAAAATACTGAAAAAAAACTTATAAGACCAGAACAACTACTCGTACACGTTTGTCTGATTATATGCTATTTGCTATCTTTTCTGTTAATACTCTGAAATTTAATTACTAACTGTTCCACGCCTATAGATAATAACATCAGTATAGAACAGTATGAAATAATGTTGACCAAGACTGTACGTAAGAACATAGTAAAACATACTTGGTCAAATACACTTAATTTTTTAATTTCGCTGTTTATAACTTAGTTTACTCTTTAAATAACTGCTGGTAATGTATATATATATATATTGGATTTCAGTTAATGTCAAACAGTTTGGTCTTTTAAATTTCTTATATTTAGGTAATATGTGAAAAATTAATGGAACATCTCCTACAAAGAAGTATTCTAGTGATATATATATATATATGTGCATAAGAACTGAGCAAGATGTATTCAATATGGGCCTGGCATGGCCAGGTGATTTTAGGGGTTCGACTCATAATCTGAGGGCCGCGGGTTCGAATCCCGGTCGCACCATACATGATCGCCCTTTCAGCTGTGGAGGCGTTATAATGTAACGGTCAATTCCACTTTTCGTTGGTAAAAGAGTAGCCCAAAGTTGGCGGTGGGTGGTGATGACTAGCTACCTTCCCTCTAGTCTTACACTGCTAAATTAGGTAAGGGTAGTGCAGATAGTTTTCGAGTAGCTTTGCGCAAAATTCAAAAAACAAAACAAACAAAAATATTCAATATTGTGAATTTCCAATGAGACAGCCCTGCTACTTAACATCGATTTCAGTCAACTCACATGTTCAAGTTCTCAGTCAGATATCTCTTTTAACTCAGCGCCAAATAAAATATTTCCGTCGCCTAGAAATCAAATGAAATATCTCTTGTTTCAGGGATCTCGTGGAGACGTTTTTATGTTTTGGCTCCAAATAAGATATTTCTTGTGCCAAGGTCTTCAGTGAAGTATATTTTGTGTCAAGGTTTTCAGTAAAATATTTTTGTGTTTAATCTCCAAGTATGATTTACTGGATGCAGCTTTATCACAAAACGTATTGTAACAAATCAAATCCAGATTGTAATTTGCTTTTCCTTGTATAAACATACTAGAACCTTATCATGGCACCACTAACTCAACTTATTGTTGTACTCTCATTACCAAAAATACTTTTGTTTCTTTCGTTTGTGTGTTTTCTTTATAGCTAAGTCACGTCAGGCTATCTGCTGTGCCCACCGAGGGGAATCGAACCGCTAACGTTAGCGATATAAATCCGAAAACTAACCGCTGTCCCAGCGGGACACATTTCTTAGCACTTCATGCACAAATGAAATGTTATAGCTTATATATAGACCAAGAAGAGAAGATACCTCAGATTCTCTACTTTCTTTGAATTTTGTTTTGGTTTGGATATGATATATGTTTTGTGAGCACCATCATTTGTATGATACAACAAGCACCACCATTTGTATGACACACCAACTGAACCACATTCTGTATGATACAAAAACTAAACTACCATCTGCATGATACAACAAATGAACCAACTTTTGCATGATATAAAAACTGAACCACTGTCTTACACTGCAAAATTAGGGACGGCTAGCACAGATAGCCCTCGAGTAGTTTTGTGCGAAATTCAAAAAATAAACAAACAATACAAATATACAGATAATTTAACAGGATATTTTTGAGGATATATTTCTAAATATTTCTCAGAATTCGGGTATATCAAATCCATAATTTTACCTATATAAGCACTAACCTCTTCAAAGAATCTCAAAAGACTGGAGAGGCAAAATTTTGTCTTAGTGAGTCCACGTTAACCATCTATCCAAATTTTAAATTTCATTAAATGACTTTTTTAATCATTTTTATCAGAATTCAAAAGCTATTGTAACCACTGATGTGAAAAATAATAGGCCTGTAATTATAATTATTATTAATAACAGTAGCGAAACTATAAATTCTTATGCATCTGCCCACTACGCCTGGACTTTAAAAGTTGTAGTAAGTCCCTTGTATATCCAATCCCTAATCTCCATGAAAACCCTTGGAGAAATAGAGTTTATCTTATGAACCTTTTCTGTTTTTTTTAAAACGTAACACTTCTACACTTCAGCTACGGTTCAGTATCGAAATGCAACAGGTCCTCTCTGTTTTCCATGTGTCATCCCAATCACGTGTGAGTCTCAAAATATCGCGATACAATTTGGTGCCTTCGCATTCCATCTAATTAGCACTATACCACATATTGTATCCAAGAAATAAGTTATGAAAGAAACTCACCATAACACCAAACTTTATTGTTTATGGACAGCTTGTCCTTACAATTATATTATCATCCCATTTGTCCGGTTTACTTAGTTCACGCTCATCTCTGGTTTCGCAATTGTCCATTAGTGCAGTTTGTTTCTAAAATATCTAAACAAACACTACCGATAACGACAACCGAATTTTTAATATTTCCTACTGCCTGACATACAGACGTCAGAATTGCAAATGCAATGATTTGTTTGTTTGTTTTTGAATTTTGCACAAAGCTACTCGAGGGTTATCTGTGCTAGCCGTCCCTAATTTAGCAGTGTAAGACTAGAGGGAAGGCAGCTAGTCATCACCACCAACCGCCAACTCTTGGGCTACTCTTTTAGCAACGAATAGTGGGATTGACCGTAACATTATAACGCCCTCACGGCTGAAAGGGCGAGCATATTTCGTGTGACCGAGATACGAACCCGCGACCCTTAGATTACGACTCAAATGCCTTAACCCACCTGGAAATGCAATGGTCTCGACTTCTTAAGTCATTACACGTTGCATTAACCAAAAATGTTAAATGTTGATCTTTATCAAAACAAAAAAAATGAAATTTATATAACCTCAAACTGTGGTCGACACACTAAAAAATTAATTTGACACACTAAAAAATCAAAAGATTAATTTGTTATGTTTAAATGTTTTCTGTTAATCTCAGTGGTATTTTTTATCAAAGAAAATGTTGTTGCAAGCCAAACCACCAAAGAGTTAACTACAAATACATATATATATATATATACTATTGTCATTACAACGTTTCGGGCAATTCCCTTCTTCAGGTATCACTAACTGAACAGTAAATCCATAAAGAAAAACATTCTAAATCGAAGTTTGCGTGACAATGTAACAAATGAACATGTATAAGAATGCTTACAAGCACTTGAAACAATAGGAAGTTGTATGTAGACACACATACACATATACCTCTCTATGTATATATACACGTATAGATACATTCAGATATACACACGCATAGAAACACATGTGTGCGAGCATGTGAACACACATATATAATTACGTATGTATTGTAGTTGTCAAGAAATTAATAGATGGATGATAAAGACACCACTTAAGAGTGGGTAAAACTAAAACGAGAAATATTACAAGAAACTAAAGTGTTCATTTAGCCTATTTTGGTGAGAAGTTCCCAGGTAAAAGATTATTTTGTTTTCTTGTAATTTACGGTCATGCTTTCTTGCAAGGTCTTCTTCAAAATAGGTATTTTGAAACGGTCACGGGTATGATTGTGCAATTAAAGTGTCGAGCCAATAGTTTATCATATATCTAAAATGTTTTCTGGAACATTTTAATTATAATAATTGCATGATATTTAAATAAGTGTCCTTTTCAAGACGATTTGCATATAAATGGTCAGGAAATGTACTTAAGTATAAAACTAATAAACTAGTGTTTTATATTAACTCTGTTAAATTTAACCATGTTGAGATATATTGGTCCACGTAATGGTATCTGACATTTCATTGTTATATCTGATTGTCATGGCGACCCAGCCTTTGGTAGTATTATTGTCTCTATCCCCTCCTGAGACAGCATCCTTAGGGTTCAGGAATGCAGAGGTAACTACTAATAGTACTAAAGTCAGTATTATTTTATCTAATACTTACATAACTAATTAGAAAATCTCTGATTTTACTACATTTAAAAAATTAAACTTTAAAGGCATCCGTCGAATTTAAAGAAATAGGGTATTTTTAATGTCAATTCTCAATCATTTCTATTAAACCACATTGGGGCTAAACGTAAGGTACACTTGAGACGTTTAATAAGAATGTGACGGGATTTTATTTTCATAATATAGTTCATAATCAAAATAGTGTAAAATACAGTTTGCTTTTTGAATTTTGCACAAAGCTACTCGAGGGCTATCCGTGTAGCCGTCCCTAATTTAGCAGTGTAAGACTAGAGGGAAGGCAGCTAGTCATCACCACCAACCGCCAACTCTTGGGTTACTTTTTTACCAACGAATAGTGGGATTGATCGTCACATTATAACGCCCCCACGGCTGAAAAGGCGAGCATGGTTGGCGCGACGGGGATGCGAACCCGCGACCCTCAGATTACGAGTCGCACGCCTTAACACGCTTGGCCATGCCGGGCCAAAATACAGTTTGAAATTATCTTTATAAATTAAAAAAATGATGTGGATTTGGTTCCTAAACATATAAATAAACTCTCACACACCTTTGTTTATTGTTATTATCAATAGAGTATGTGATCGCTAGGTGGGTAGGGCGCTCGTTTCGCAGTAAGGGAGTCGCGAGCTCGAATACCCGTCCCACCAAACACACTCTCTCTTTCATTCATTGGGGTACTATAATATGATGGTGAATCCCATTATTCATTGGTAAAAGAACAGCCCAAAGGTTGGCTGTGGGTGGTGATGGCTAGCTAATTTTTCTCTAGTCTTTCATTGCTAATTTATGGACAGCTAGTGCATATGTTTTATGTTATGTACTAACTTTTTATTCAGAGGAAAATAATATGTAGGAAGATTGTTGACGAGACGTGATTAATGAGAAAGGTCATTTCCGAGGTGACGAAGTTTATTTAGCATAAAAAAATCAATTATGCTACATTGTCGCTGTCTATGTATTTGCATCATATTTGATATTGAAAACAAACGGTTCAAACACTATATAATCATATATTTTCCATAATCATATATTTTCCACATATATTTAATGTTCATCGCACTTTAATTAGAGTTTCATACATCACTGATTTTAAAAGTAAGGAAAAATAGCTCTTTCATGTTACATAATGATGCAAAATATTAAATGTATATTCTAAATATTTGATGGAAAATTTCAGTTAGTGCATAACTTATATTCATTGCTATGACTAAGTTGATCAGATGTTCAGATTGTGGAGCCATAACGTAATCGTCTTTCACGTTCTGTTGTTATGTCTGCTTGTCATGGCGATCTAGCAATGTATCTACATTGGTCTTTATCACTTCTCCTCGCCTACTGTCTGACAGCCTCAACCCTTTTAACACAGAAGTGCAGAAACAACAACCACTATTAGAATGTTGGCTTAGAAGAGCAATTCCGTTTTCCTGTTAGGTCTAAAATAAAAATGCTATTGTTGCTTCTAATTTTTAATACTTGGAACTGAAGCAAAACTAAACTACAGGAAACTAGACGTAGTTGATCCAGATATTTTAGTAGGTGATTGATTGTTTATTGTTTATTTTGAATTTCGCACAAAGCTTCTCGAGGGCTATCTGTGTTAGCCGTCCCTAATTTAGCAGTGTAAGACTAGAGGGAAGGCAGTTAGTCATCACCACCCACCGCCAACTCTTGGGCTACTCTTTTACCAACGAATAGTGGGATTTACCGTAACATTATAACGCCCCCACGACTGAAAGGGCGAGCATGTTTGGCGCGACGGGGATGCGAACCCGCAACCCTCAGATTACGAGAGGTAATTGATGTAAAATAGATTCGTTTATCATTCAAACTGGAAAGCCTTTGTTAGGGAAAGCGGAACGGAAAAACTTAAATATAGTTAAAACATTTTTATCACATAAATGGTTGAAACTGAATTGACTTAAAACATTTATGTTTAGATTTACATTTGCATAATTTTCTACCTGTGAAAAAGTATTTGGTGGAAATTTTCATATCGTGTAAAGATGATCTTTTAAAATAGTAAGAAGATGTTTTAAAACATGATGTAATGATGTTTTCTGAACATGCAACATAAATATGTTCTTCTAATACACACACACGAAAAAATGTTTTTAACACACAGTTTAAATACTTTGTCCAACACATAGTGCAAAGAGTTTCTTTTAACGTAGAGTACAAATAAGTTATTTTTAACTCACAATGTATATATGTTCTTTAAACACGCTATGCAAAAATTTAATATTAATACACGTAATATAAAAACATGCTTTTAACACACAGTGCAAAGGATTCTCCGACTTAATTTGAAAATCAAGAATTTTTATTTTGCTATTAATATGTTGTTTAACTTTGAAATGTTCTTAGATGGTATTTTCAATTTAAACAACCATAGAGAACAACATCAAACTATTTGCTTGTTTGTTATTAGCGCACAACTGCACAATGAGATACGTGCACCTCATTTTTCGTATGGACCAAGTTCCAAAGTTTAGCTTTATAAGTTTTCAAGTTTACTAGTAAGCCACCAGAGGGGACAACATCAGTTTAATTGGTGTTTGTTTTGTTGTTTTAAATTAAGCACAAAGCTATACAATGGGCTATCTGTGCTCTGCCCACCACGGGTATAGAAACCCGGTTTTTAGCATTGTAAGTCCGCTAACATACCGCTGAGCCACTAGGGGGCATCAGTTTAATAGAATAAATTTAAATACAAAAGTTACTTAATTATATAAGTTATATAATTTAAAAAATATTTTAGGAAAGAGCTTTAATCCGGTAATATAAAAGAAAAAGGAAACTGTCTACCTTTTCACAACGAGAATTAGCTGAATATCTTTTAATTTAGCAGAATTGAAAAGCACATTGATTATCTCCTCCGTTTGCTTATTAAAGTTCATAAAATGCAGAAATATCGATGATACATCGCCTTTTAAGCCTTTTTCTTTATGCATATAAATATATTTATATATTCCTTTCCTTGAAACTCAAAACCAATTAAACTAAAATTAACGACAAACTCACTTATATAACAAATATAAATATTACAAGCAATTACGAGGTAATTATTGCAAATTTGGGTACCTTGGATTTAGTACAAATTTAGGTACTTCTTTAAAACTTTCAAATATACCTACCAAGCGTCAGTTTAAACTTTCATATTATTTAATATGAACAATAATATTCTCTCGTTTGAATTTTCTTAAGTTGTTTATCACGAGCCATTGAACATTGTTTAAATTACGATCAAACAGCGTTGTTCACCCTTCACAAGTAACATAACAGAAATAAAATCATATTTCATCAGTCCTAGGTTGCAGCTCTCAAGTATTGGACGCCAACAATACAGATGAAGACAATTCATTAAAGTCATCGAACACGTTATACACAGGCCTTGAATCAGAATCAGTCGTTTTTATCAAAACTTTTGATTTCTTTTTTATATTATTACTATTAATTTTAATTTGTTTTGTTTATTAAACATAATATTCGAAGGTTAAAAAACGTTTTTGACATGTTATAACGTTAAGAAGACATAAAAGATGTTCTTCCATCAATAAAATAATATCTTATACTAATAAATCATTGTTTGCCTACCTGTTTTTATAATCCCCTCTGCCTTCGCTCATTGGTTCTTAGAATTATTAATGTGATTTACTACCGTTGACGTTGTAATGGCTTGACCTGCTCTGGGAGCAACACGGCTAGCTTGCTTGTTCACCTGTTCTTGTGGATTATTGTAAAGTTAATTAAGATAATAAATAAACTTTGTATTTCACTTATAATAAAGCCACATAGGGCTATTTGCTTTGTCAACCGAAAGGAATCGAACCCCCGATTTTAGCGTTGTAAATCCGCAGACTTACGTCTGTCTCTATCAAATAGGGGACAAATGAATAAATAAAATAGAAAATAATAAATGCAAACGACATGAATAACTGGCTTTAAAACTAAAAATGAAATTGGTAATGTTTAGTAATTATTTTTATATTGTAAAAATCTAATTAGTAAATGACTAAAGTAACCACTGATAGTAATTACAAATCACATGCTTTATCTAGTTTACACCATAATATTGATTGTTCATGAGGTTGATATATTATAGCACGTTTTCCTTCTCTTCAACTTATTA
Organism: Tachypleus tridentatus; assembly: GCF_004210375.1. Taxonomy (NCBI): domain Eukaryota; kingdom Metazoa; phylum Arthropoda; class Merostomata; order Xiphosura; family Limulidae; genus Tachypleus; species Tachypleus tridentatus. The sequence continues at coordinate 101,017,712 of NC_134828.1, forward strand.
GTACTCAGAATTGAAACATTTAAGTCAATACCAATTTTTAAAAAATTAATCCCAGGACAAAGCGCGTGTGTTTGTGTTTTTCTCATAGCAAAGCCACATCGGGCCATCTGCTGAGCCCACCGAGGGGAATCGAAGCGCTGATTTTAGCGTTGTAAATCCGGAGGCATACCGCTGTACTAGCGGGGAACCCCAGAACAAAGCCTTGTTATAAATAATATTTTTCTGTCTTTTGAATATGTTATTTTTCATCAAACATCGCGTAATGGTGCACAAATACCATAGCTTTCTGTTTACTTACCCATTTCTAGTACAGTTTGCTACTTATCACCATCAAGGATTTCATATAATATCGACTTATAATTACGTTATAAATCAGGAGCGATATGACCTGGCAAGTTACTATAGTAACGTTTTACTGGATTATTCAGTAAAAGAACAATATACAGTATAGTCAACTTAATGATAACTGAAGCGTCAACCTTCTTTAACCTCAACATTTACAAGTTAACTTTAGCAATTCAGAGCTTTGAGCGCATTATAATAACACGATTTTGAAGCCTCACCGGTTCATCACAGTCTATATCGCCATGTCCAGTCAGACTCTGTATGACGACCGTAAATCTTTACAGTAATCCTACAGCATAATTTCCATTACAAAAGTATCCATTATAAGACTTGTCATGTCCAAAACTCACCAACTCTCCCTGCTTATTTTAATGAGTCTATGTAAATAAAAAAAATGGCAGTTTCACAACGTATGTTTCAATATTCTAATCCTACAGAAGTTAGTTGGTACTGTGTCCGTCGATTTGACCATGTATATGAAATAGCATGATACCCTTTTAATTCCCCCAGTTGATTGAGATATATAGCAGTTGAATGAACATATCGTAAATGTAACTTCTGTGTACGTGGATTGAGAAGCTTTTACAGGTGGAAATCCTTCTTAGTTGTTTCCAACTGATGGCTTGGACATATGAATGGCTTTGATGTTCGTAGTTTCTAACCTGTTAAAAGATTTGTTGTACATCTTTTTCTGGATGGTCATGGTGTTCCAAGTTTATTTATATTCCTTTGTTTTCTAATGTCCTTAATTACAGGAAAAATCCCCGTTTTATAAGTCCTAAATCCTTGATATGAACAGATTTTTTAATCTTAGTGTATGAAGATTTTGTATCGAAATGTGCCTTAAAAGTGAACAATTTTCAGTGCCATCACGCAACCAATAAAACGCCAAACAATCAAAAAATGCAGTTCTGATAAACACGACTTTATATCGACTGTGGCTGTAATGTCACTTCCTTATTTCCGTATTAAAAATCGTGTTAGTATAACGTACTAACTCCTGATATGCCTAAATTTACAGGAGAACTAACACAAAAATATTCCTTTCCTTGATACCTCACATGTATGCTTGGTGCCTGTAGTATCTCTGGTACTTTGTTGAAACACAAACTTAGTATTGACAATAGCAGACGAACGTATTCATCCACATAACCATCAGTAATTTCTGGCCTCACTTTCTTTCTCTATAACTCAAATAAATTTCTTAACTTTCAAAAATATATAATCATTAACTTACATCTATTATGTGATGTCAAACTTTCATCTAGCTAACAACGATACAGAAACGTAAATTACAATATTCTAGGCTCGGCATGAGCAGGTTATTAAAGCATTCGCCTCGTAATCTGAGAGTAGCGGGTTCGAATCCCTATCACACCAAACATGCTCGCCCTTTCAGCAGTGAGGGCGTTATTATGTGACGGTCAATCCCATTATTCGTTAGTAAAAGATCTCCATATAGCTTTACATTGTTGAGGTTGTTTGAACAGTAGTCGAAGCGTTTGATGTAAGCTGTTGTAGTATACGTGGTACGTGTTTTCGTAACCATCATGTCAAGGAATGGAAAGTTAGCTTTTTTTTATCTATTTCTATTATAAGTTCAATAGTTGAACCATAAATATTATTGATTCTAGCAACTATGTAGTCTATGATTTCCGTATACACTGTAGCTTTACAATGTTGGGGTTGTTTGAACAGTAGTCGAAGCGTTTGAAATGGAAGTTTAGCTTTCTTTTTTCTATTTCCATTGTAAGTTCAATAGTTCAATGAAGTTTCTACAGATGGTTCATGAACTCTTGAAGTTTAACCGTAGTTTACGGCCATATTACGAATCTATTTCAACAAATATTGGGGTCTAGAGTGATTGTTTTGAGGGTGTTAACTTTTAAAAGTTACATGCACCAGTTATTGATTAGTTGTGAAAAGAGGTAACTGTAACAGATGGTTTAGAACGCTACACATCAAAAGTCGAACTGGGTGAAAAAAGCGATCTAAACTGCCTTTAGGATATGGGATGGTTTCAGTTGTAGGCTAAACTATTTGACCTGCGTAATACTCTTGAAACTTTCGAGTGGTTAAGAGAACTTGCACTTTGAGAACTGCAATGGGAAAGATTCCAGATATATGTGCGTATGACGGTATTTCGGCAAACATTGGAGTTCATAATTACACACTTTGCTTTGATAATCTGATAATTTCTACGTGATGCTTTTAATTCTTCACTTGAAACTTGAATTGATAACTGGGTAAGTTCCTTTAAAGTTGTACGTTTACTTTGGTTTAGCATAATTTACATATCCTTATTATTCATTATGGCATTTTTGAATTGGTTTTATGTTAACACATTGATCATTTCAAGGCCTCGCATGGCCAGGTGGTTAAGACACTCTACTCATAATCCGAGGGTTGCAGGTTCGAATTCTCGTCAGACCAAAATATTTTCGCCCTTTAAGCCGTGGGGGCGTTATAATGTGACGGTAAATCCCACTATTCGTTGCTAAAAGAGTAGCACAAGTGTTGGCGGTATGTGATAATGACTAGCTGCCTTCCCTCTAGTTTTACACTTTCAAAATTAGGGTCGGCTAGTGCAGATAGTCCTGGTGTAGCTTTGCGCGAAATTAAAAAAAAATCCATAAAATTACTGCTAACATTTGGGACACATTGGTATAAGGAAATGCTATCTAAGCGCTGTTCTGATTTTAGCTATTTAAAGAGTTTTTCTCTCTTGAGTAAAGAAATGAGTCAATATTTCTACAACAATAAATATTATTTAAGGGTCAGTAAATAATGGGACATCGACAAACCTTCATATCTCAGGCTTAGACTGTACTTTAGCATTCTTCAGTGAGATTACCTATAAAAAATAGTTATTCGGCGAGATTAGTTTAGTTATATGTTACTGAGCTAATGGTTTTAATATCTAAAGGAAACATTTTAATAAGTAAAAGAAAAGTACCTAGTCATGAAATTCGTGTTTTTCGGTTGCTTAAATGTTTGGCTATAACTTTCAAAAACATTCGATCAGTAATAAGTAAATCAATGGAAGTTGTAAGATAACTAAAGCACACAAATATAAATAACCAAATATCTGTAGACACGTATTTAAGTTGTTACAATACTAATTATCAAAATTCATTATCACTGACGCACGAAATGGTAGCAAAGAAAAAAAATCGGTTCAGTTCTATCTCACAGTTGCATTTTTCATTGGGAGGAATAAGGAGGTTGCCAGGTAACAGAGTCTCTTGTCATTACAAACCAAAGACATAGCACATGAAGTTCATATTGCTCATGGCAGTGACTGGGTATAACTGATAAAAGCTTGGAATAAGAGAGAGAAAAAAGAATAAAAGCCCTGATCAAATAACGGTGTTGGAAGCTTGAATGTGATAAATAAAAACAAGTTAATAATCGAGTAGTATGGTATCTCAAGACGGCTGGTATGGGTATTAAAGCTTTTATTAAAATAAAGTAGAGAACAACGTTTTGACCTTAAGTTAACGAAGAGAGAATTTGCAAACTCTCTTTGTTAACCTGAATGTGACCTAAGAAGGTTGAAACGTTGTTCTGTACTTTATCTTAATAAAGGTTTTAATGTCCGTACCAGCTGTCTTAAGAAACAGTTTTTATTTCAAGTGGTCTTCTTGTCATCAGGAATCGAGTAGTATTGTTGAAAGTTTGGATGTGACAAGTAGAAAACAGTCACGATTGACTAGCATTGTTCTAAACTTGGATGTGACAAAAAAAGAAACAAGGTCATGATTCAGTAGTATTGTTGAAAGTTTGGATGTGACAAAAGAAACAAGGTCATGATTAAGTAGTATTATTGAAAGTTTGGATGTGACAAAAGAAACAAGGTTATGATTAACTAGTGTTGTTGAAAGCTGGAATGTGACAAAAGAAACAAGGTCATGATTAAGTAGTATTATTGAAAGCTCGAATGTGACAAAAGAAACAAGGCCATGAATAAGTAGGATTGTTGAAAGCTCGAATTTCACAAAAGAAACAAGGTCATGATTAAGTAGTATTATTGAAAGTTTGGATGTGACAAAAGAAACAAGGTCATGATTAAGTAGTATTATTGAAAGTTTGGATGTGACAAAAAAGAAACAAGGTCATGATTAAGTAGTATTATTGAAAGTTTGGATGTGACAAAAGAAACAAGGTCATGATTAACTAGTATTGTTGAAAGCTCGAATGTGACAAAAGAAACAAGGCCATGATTAAGTAGTATTGTTGAAAGCTCGAATGTGACAAAAGAAACAAGGTCATGATTAAGTAGTATTATTGAAAGTTTGGATGTGACAAAAAAGAAACAAGGTCATGATTAACTAGTATTGTTGAAAGATCAAATGTGACAAAAGAAACAAGGTCCTAATTAAGTAGTATTGCTGAAAGATCGAATGTCATAAAAGAAACAAGGTCATGATTAAGTGGTATTGTTGAAAGTTTGGATCGACAAAAAAGAAACAATGTCATGATTCAGTAGTATTGTTTAGAGTTTGGATCGACAAAAAAGAAACAAGGTCATGATTAAGTAGTATTGTTGAAAGCTCGAATGTGACAAAAGAAACAATGTCATGATTCAGTAGTATTGCTTAAAGTTTGGATGTGACAAAAAATAAATAAGATCATGATTAAGTAGTATTATTGAAAGTTTGGATGTGACAAAAGAAACAAGGTCATGATTAAGTAGTATTATTGAAAGTTTGGATGTGACAAAAGAAACAAGGTCATGATTAAGTAGTATTGTTGAAAGTTCGAATGTGACAAAAGAAACAAGGTCATGATTAACTAGTATTGTTGAAAGATCAAATGTGACAAAAGAAACAAGGTCATGATTAAGTAGTATTGTTGAAAGATTGGATGTCAAAAAAGAAACAAGGTCATGATTAAGTGGTATTGTTGAAAGTTTGGATCGACGAATGTGAAAAAGAAACAATGTCATGATTCAGTAGTATTGTTTAGAGTTTGGATCGACAAAAAAGAAACAAGGTCATGATTAAAGTATTATTGTTGAAAGTCATGATTAAGTCATTATTGAAAGTTTGGATGTGACAAAAGAAACAATGTCATGATTCAGTAGTATTGTTTAGAGTTTGGATCGACAAAAAAGAAACATGGTCATGATTAAGTAGTATTATTAAAAGTTTGGATGTGGCAAAAGAAACAAGGTCATGATTAAGTAGCATTATTGAAAGTTTGGATGTGACAAAAGAAACAAGGTCATGATTAACTAGTATTGTTGAAAGATCAAATGTGACAAAAGAAACAAGGTCATGATTAAGTAGTATTGCTGAAAGATCGAATGTCACAAAAGAAACTAGGTCATGATTAAGGGGTATTGTTGAAAGTTTGGATCGACAAAAAAGAAACAATGTCATGATTCAGTAGTACTGTTTAGAGTTTGGATCGACAAAAAAGAAACAAGGTCATGATTCATTAGTATTGTTGAAAGTTTGGATGTGACAAAAGAAACAAGATCATGATTGAGTAGTATTGTTTAAAGTTTGGATGTGACAAAAAATAAATAAGATCATGATTGAGTAGTATTGTTTAAAGTTTGGATGTGACATAAAAAGAAACAAGGTCATGATTGAGTAGCAATATTGAACGTTTGGATATGACAAAAGAAAAAAGGTCATGATTGAGTAGCAATATTGAACGTTTGGATATGACAAAAGAAACAAGGTCATGATTAAGTAGTATTGTTGAAAGCTCGAATGTGACAAAAGAAACAAGGCCATGATTAAGTAGTATTATTTAAAGTTTGGATCGACAAAAAAGAAACAAGGTCATGATTAAGTAGTATTATTGAAAGTTTGGATGTGACAAAAAAAACAAGGTCATGATTAACTAGTATTGTTGAAAGATCAAATGTGACAAAAGAAACAAGGTCATGATTAAGTAGTATTGCTGAAAGATCGAATGTCATAAAAGAAACAAGGTCATGATTAAGTGGTATTGTTGAAAGTTTGGATCGACAAAAAAGAAACAATGTCATGATTCAGTAGTATTGTTTAGAGTTTGGATCGACAAAAAAGAAACATGGTCATGATTAAGTAGTATTATTAAAAGTTTGGATGTGGCAAAAGAAACAAGGTCATGATTAAGTAGTGTTGTTGAAAGCTCGAATGTGACAAAAGAAACAAGGCCATGATTAAGTAGTGTTGTTGAAAGCTCGAATGTCACAAAAGAAACAAGGTCATGATTAAATAGTATTATTGAAAGTTTGGACGTGACAAAAGAAACAAGGTCATGATTAAGTAGTATTATTGAAAGTTTGGATGTGACAAAAGAAACAAGGTCATGATTAACTAGTATTGTTGAAAGATCAAATGTGACAAAAGAAACAAGGTCATGATTAAGTAGTATTGCTGAAAGATCGAATGTCACAAAAGAAACTAGGTCATGATTAAGTGGTATTGTTGAAAGTTTGGATCGACAAAAAAGAAACAATGTCATGATTCAGTAGTATTGTTTAGAGTTTGGATCGACAAAAAAGAAACAAGGTCATGATTCAGTAGTATTGTTGAATGTTTGGATGTGACAAAAGAAACAAGATCATGATTTAGTAGTATTATTTAAAGTTTGGATGTGACAAAAAAGAAACAAGATCATGATTGAGTAGTATTGTTTAAAGTTTGGATGTGACAAAAAATAAATAAGATCATGATTGAGTAGTATTGTTTAAAGTTTGGATGTGACATAAAAAGAAACAAGGTCATGATTGAGTAGCAATATTGAACGTTTGGATGTGACAAAAGAGAAACAAGGTCATGATTAAGTATTATTGTTTAAAGTTTGGGTGTGATAAATTAAGGAAGTCATGATCGAGTAACATTATTGAGAGATGTGACAAATGAATAACAATAGCAATGATTCTGTAACACTTTTATAACATAAACTAAATACTTGTTGCGAAAGTAGTCAACTATTAATTTTATTGCGTGTTCATGAAGATAGTCCCTGTCTGAGCAGATCTTATAACAAAGAAGTACAACTAACGATCTTCATTCAACATAATATTTCTTGCTAAGGTGACCGTAGCTCAGAACGAAGACAAGAGGCAATCCTACATAGCCACAGTACTGAAAATTATTTTAGGCAGTGTTAAAGTAGCTTAACCTGTGAGACCTTGGACATGGTCAAATACATCACTCGAAACAGCTTGATCTCATGAGTCCAAAACTGTAATTAGATCTCAAATTGGTCAAGTAATAATAGAACTATGAGATAAAAGTTTGTGTGGCCAAAATGTGTCCTCTCCTAACCTGTTCTAGCGGCTATGAAAAACATGCTAGCCAAAGACGTAAAAGCGAATACTTCCTATTTAACTAGCGACAAATCGTGTTCAATTGAACATGAAGAAAAAATCATTAAATAATACCAAAAATAATAATAATCATAAAGGTCGGAAGAAATAACGTGATTTCAAGTAATGCACTTTGATACACAGAATTTCAATCTTTTATTTCTACTCATTATACTACATTAAGTTGTTTGTTTGTTTTTTGAATTTTGCGCAAAGCTACTCGAGGGCTATCTGCACTAGCCGTCCCTAATTTAGCAGTGTAAGACTAGAGCAGCTAATCATCACTACCCACCGCCAACTCTTGGGCTACTCTTTTACCAACAAATAGTGGGATTGACCATCACATTATAGCGCCCCCACGGCTAAAAGGGCGAGCATGTTTGGCACGACGGGGATTTGAACCGTCAGATTACGGGTCGCACGCCTTAACCCACCTGGCCATCCCGAGCTTTTTATCAAGTTGCAATACGGACAGTTAAGATGTTCTAGTGCACGTGATTAAAGGTTATCCTCACACCAGTAAAAGATGAAACAAATAAGCAATAAATATTAAAAAGAAACCAAAGGATCGAGATATCATACGAAACAAACACTTTCTAAATGTTGCACGCTTCTTTCAGTTTATAAGTTATGAGTAACATGATTCAGTACAAAGGTAAATGCTTTATTTAGTTTCCATAAAGAATTGTATTTTATTTTGTTTCGGAAATTTCACACAAGATTATCACACACGAACTTTTTATGCTAACCGTTGCTACATTTGATCACACAAGGACTATTTGCGCTAACCGTTGCTACATTTGATCACCCAAGGACTGTTTACGCTAGCTATCGTTACATTTGTTCACACAAGGACTCTTTACGCTAGTCATCGTACCTTTGATCACACAAGGACTGTTTACGCTAGCTATCGCTACATTTGTTCACACAAGGACTCTTTACGCTAGTCATCGTACCTTTGATCACACAAGGACTGTTTACGCTAGCTATCGCTACATTTGTTCACTCAAGGACTCTTTACGCTAGTCATCGTACCTTTGATCACACAATGACTGTTTATGCTAGTCATCGTTACATTTGATCATACAAGGACTCTTTACGCTAGCCTTCGCTACATTTGATCACACAAAATTTTCACACACGAACTCTTTATGCTAGTCGTCGATACATTTGATCATACAAGATTATCACACACGAACTATTTACGATAACCGTCGCTACATTTGATCACCCAAGTACTGTTTACGCAAGCTATCGTCACATTTGATCACAAAAGGATTATTTACGCTAACCATCGCTACATTTGATCACACAAGGTCTATTTACGTTAGCCATCGTTACATTTGATCATAATAGGACTGTTTACGCTAGCCATTGTTACATTTGATCACACAAAGAGTGTTTACGCTAGCCATTGTTACATTTGATCCCACAAGGATTGTTTACGCTTGTCGTCGTTACATTTGATACACAAGGACTATTTGCGCTAACCGTAGCTACATTGAACTGAAGAAGCATAGCAAACGACCCCGTTTGTACAACATTTGGTTAACCCTAATTTAATAGCGAAATCTAATCGTCATGATTATAAAACATCCGCCTGATGTATGGAACGCGATTTTACGAAAGCTGATACACTAAACACTAGACTTGCACCTAACCTTGCATAAAAGCACTTCTTATAAAGTGTTCAATTGTCTTATATGTTTATGAGTTATTTTGATTAGTTTGTGTGAAGTTTACACTTATGTAATAATAGTTCCGTATGAAGTTAAGGAGTTTATGTCCTGACTTTAAAATTGTTAGTTCTATAAAAAAGTAAGTTTTGTTGATTCTATATGAAGATAAGATTGTGAGCTCTTTATAAAAATCATGCTAACATAAAAGGAGTTCTATATGAAGGTAAGGATTATGAATTACTAATGGTATAATTGTTCAGACTATCATTCTCGTCTTTATTGTGTGTATTATTATTTTCATGACGTTTAGACCAATGAATTCTCCAACTGTTGTCAAGTGTTATATTGGAAATTTTTTGTATGTTTCAAAACCAGACAGCTTTTTGTGAAATTACCGGGGCTTAAACCCCCGAACCTGTGGTCCCGAGTATGGGTACTATAACCACTCGACTCTCAGGAGGGCACTTTTGAAATGTTTTGGAAGGACATTTTTTATCTCATATATTTTTGCTTCAATTTTTTCCTAATACTGCCAGCCACATTAAACTTATGTCTTTCTAATGACATTAGTCATCAATGCTACGTGTACTGCTTCTCTGATCTTTTTTGTTTTTAAAGGTCAATCATAGTGACTTAGTTTCTTACTGGTTTGTACGTGTGTGTGTTTTTTCTTATAGCAAAGCTACATCGAGCTATCTGCTGAGTCCACTTAGAAGAATCGAACCCCTGATTTTAGCATTGTAAATCTGTAAACATACCGCTGTACCAGCAGGGGACTACTATTTTATGTTTTTCAGACCATGCACGTTATACCATACCACACTTGTTAATCCTTCCTAAGCTCTTTCAACCTGGCAGACAAAAGACGACTGTTTCTACTTTATATGATTTACCATAACTCTGTGGAATGTCATATACACAATTCTTTATTTATTCTTTAAAGTATTTTATTACTCCTAAAGATGGTGTTGATATTATATCATCCACAGATTCTCTATATCTTTTCTGATATGCCTCTGGCTTAGAGAAGTGGTGCAGTTGAAATTGGTTTCTCTTGAGGCTTGACTGTTGTTCGGTGTTTCTGTTCTATGAAACCTTTTGGGTATCTATTTCTTTGACATTTTGTTTTTCTTAATTGTCTCTGGACGGTGTAACTCGAAGTTGAGGTAACGACTTGTGGCTGTCAGTACCCCACAGATGTCTTGAAAACAGTTTCACTCCTTTCCACTTGGATGTTTAAGAACGGTAATATGTTGTTTTAACATTCCTTGGTGAACTGGATTGATTGTTGTAAACCAATGATGTGGTCCAGGAATTATGTTACATTCTTTTGATGTCAATAAGAAAAAATATGTATTTAAAGTAACGAAATCACACTGCTGGTACAAGATGCAAGCTTCCAGTGTTAGATCATCGAAGCATTCCATACAGATGTTGGCAATCACAGATGACAAAGGCGAGTCCATAGCCATCCCTTTCTTCTGTTGTTAATACACACTATCCAGCTGGAAGACCATAGTTGCTATACAGAGTGTGAGCAATTCCATGATGTTATCAGATGAGATCCATGTTTTTTCCAGTGAAGTCTCATCTATTTCCAGTCAAGACTTCGACTGTTGGTACATTGATGGACAGTCTCACAACATCGAAGCTTACCATTTGTATGCCAGGTGTTATATGCATGTACTTGATCACGGAGACGAAGTGTGTGAATTTCTTCACGTATTAGGATGACTTCCCACTCACTAGAATAGCTATACTGACCAGAACCTGGTTCATCAGGTGCCATGCTGAGTTCCAGAAACTGATAATTGGTCTCGATTGTATATCAGTTCCATGTATTTTTGGTAATCCCTACATGTGTAACAGTTTACTGTAATGTTGCTTCAACTGTCTATATTGTGTATCAGTCAAGTATCCTTTATCCTTGTTCTTTTTAAGAATCTTGAACATTTTTCTCTCCGTCACAGATGTAGGATCTCTACAGGTTCGTGTATGTCCCATCACTCATTAGGTTGTTGAGCTCGTGAGTGTACTCCTTGTTCATGACAACGGTAGTATTTCCTTCGTTAGATTAGAGTATGATGACTGTGTCATTATCCTTGAACATCCTGATGACTACTCATTCTTCTTTGGACAGATTCACCTTTGGAGGTTTCGTCTTCTCTCCTGCTTGTTCAACGTAGCTCCTCTTCTTTTCTGCTCATTCCTATCGTCTCTTATATAAAAATACTATGTCGAGTTGTTTGATTCATTTGGTTGTGGTTGCGGAATCCAACCCTTTGTCGAGTCCAACCCTTTGTACTGCCTCTTCGTGCAAGGTCTGTTGTCTGTCACTAAGGTTTACCACTGCCTTTATTGGTTATGTTGACTTGGTGACTGGTTGACTCATGAATTTCACTGGTCTTTTATGTGGTTTTTGTTCATCATTTTGTCTTCTTTCATGTTTGATGGCGTCAAGTAGATGATCAAGAACTGCATCTGATGTTACCTGGGATCTGAGAATTGACTCAAGATTTCATGATAACGAGAAACCCACTTGAAGTGAAAATTTATTTAAGAGACAGCTGGTATAGGTATTAAAACTTTAATTAAAAGTTTTGAAAGAGAGTTTTCAATAAAGATATTCAGCTTTCACAAACATGATAAACGTAAATATAAAAATAGTTGTCAAAACAATGTAGCGTACGAAGATCAGTTTGAAATGGCCTCGCTTGTCAGTAGCTATTATACAATCTTGCTGTGGCAAAAACCTGTAAGTTTCTCCAAAATTATTACTTACATTACCTTCAGTGATGAAGGTCAAATTTTCACCCCTGTGTGTGTGTGTGTGTGTGTATGTTTATCAGCAAGCTTTCTCAAAAACGGCTTATGGGTTCTGACAAAAGTTGGTACACAATTGAACTCTGACCCAACTTAGAAATGATTAGTTTTGGATTGTTAAGGTCACGAAAAAAAATCCCTTGGGTTAATGTGCGACTAATTTTTCACATTGTTTTTGCTCTATAACTCAATCAAAAATGATCAACCTTTGATGAAACTTGGTGGACATATATAGAATATTGTTCCTCGTTGTTCTGAAAAAAAAAGTGATCCGTGTCTGTTCATAAGGACGGATACGCGGACAAATACTCATATGTTTTAAGAGAGCTGAATGTGCGTGGCGGAGTTATGTGCTTTATTGAGCGCCCGTCTCATTCATTTATGGTTTCCTGTTATTTCTTCATTCGATGACATTTACAAACGTTTCAGTTTTGAAACAATCAAATACGTAAATATATACCTACGACTCTATTATTTTAACTCCTCTTTGGTCTTCATTTGGTGACATAAACAGATTATTTATTGTAATGTCCAAACAATATGTAAGTATATTCTTCCTTGTTATTCTTTCATGTTTCTTGATATTTCTTAACGCTAGAATCATTCACATAGTTATTTATTATTATATGTTTTAAATATGTTTATATATATATATAAACTTGGGATGTAAATCTCTAACGTCTTCTGCTCTGTCTTTATTCGATAACATACGCAGACTTCCTTAGTTTAGAAATTATGTCAATATATATATGCCAAAATGTTAGTTCCAGCTTTACTAAACTAACTACTGAAAACATGCTTGTTGCCACAAAGCATTTGTTTTGGTATCAAGGTGAAAAAAAAACGCAAAGAAGAAACTTAATATACTGCTGTGTACTTTAACAATCCTAAGGGCGTTCAATCGAAGATATTCAAATTAAATAGTCACAAGTTGTGACACAAGAGCACTGTATGTAATTAGTTTCCTCAGATATATCAGTTTGTCCATATGTACATATATTTGGACAACAAATATAGACTGGTATGTGAGCAGATAACTCTATATACAAAACAAAAACTCACGATAAGTCGATCATCATAGTAGATGTCCTAACCAGATGCTAAGTTTCCAAGGAGAATTTAGGAAAGTTTCATTAACTTTTCACATCGATTTCGGTATTCATTTATCTAATCTTTGTTTATAAATTATTTTTTGAAATGAGTTTCATTCGTACGTATAGGAGAACCGACCATTAGTTAACAAGGTACAAATTACCATTTTTTATGAAAAGGTTGCATGTAGCTATTTCAATTACCCAAGTGCCAGCAGGTATGCCATATAATTACTGCATATGTAACGTAGCTTGCGTTTCGCCTGTTATTTGTGTGTAATTGATTATTTTTTCTGCGACAAAACCTATACCAAACTTTTCAAGTACAAAACAGCAGTAGAAATAACAATATTCAGAATATATCATTCACATTGTTCAAAAGGAATAATTATTACAAAAAAGTGATAATAAAATTTAATTATAATAAGTAATCAATGCTTCAGTCGGCAGATTGGTTTCCTGTGTTCGATGATTCAGAAATAAAAAGTACCATAAAACCAACTTTTTGGTTTGGTTTGTTTTGAAGTTCCCGAAAAGCTACTCGAGGGCTATCTGCGCTAGCTGTCCCTAATTTAGCAGTGTGAGACTATAGGGAAGGTAGCTAGTCGTCACCACTCACCGCCAACTCTTGGGCTACTCTTTTACCAACGAATAGTGGATTGACCGTCACATTATAACGCCACACGGCTGAAAGGGCGAGCATGTTTCTAGTGTTTCAAGTACGCAGCCATAACGCTCTTGTACTTAGAGGCGTATAGTTCGCACCTGATATCGTGACTTTTCTAGAAACTTGGGTAAATAGTATTTTATAAAATCACCAGTGATGTTAATAATTTAATCACTGTGTTAGGTAAAGAGTGAATTAATTAATTAGTCAGTTAGTTAGTAGATCAGTTCAGTTTTCTAGATATTTGTAGTTTTATCATTGATATAAGAGGAACTTTTATTACTAAGTGAACGTTTAATTATATTAATGAGACAGGTTTATGTGATCTTGTGACATAAGGAATAACACTTTTTATCTTTCGTTGAGAACTGGACTTTGCATTATTTTTACTAAATAACAATAAGAAACCGGGCAAACGATAGAAATAGTTGAAACAATGTTATTATATGTAAATATTGATCCAATTGTATTGTATTAATTAATACACGTCCTTCGATATCATCTAATTTTTCGAATATTTAATATTAGACTTACAAAAAAACATTCTGTAATCCTGTAATAAAATGAATAATTTTGTAGAAATAAAAACAAAATAAGAAGGGTCAATGGAAAACTTGTACGAATAATGTGAGTCAGAAACAAATATGACAGTTCATTTGTTAGTTCATAATTCAAAGGATTTGTAAAGGAATAACGAAAAGAAGCACGAGCTTTACAAACAAAATCATTAATAGCTTGCTATTGAATTATCAGCCATTTTGGTGAGACAGGCTTAGCTTCGTGCGTTATTACTTATCAAAATAGAAATATATATGAATATGCCTAATGTATGTTGTTTTGTGTGTCCCCTGCTGGTACAGCGGTAAGTCTTCAGATTTACAAGTATAAAATCAGGGGATTCGATTCCTCTCGGTGGACTCAGTTAGTTAGTAGATCAGTTCAGTTTCCTGGATTGGTACTTAAAACACTAGAAACCGGGTTTCGATAGCCGGGGTGGGCCAAGCACAGATAGCCATTGTGTAGCTTTGTGCTTAACTTCAAACAACGAACAAACATGTTACGTCAAGTCTAGGCACTCAGGAAACTCCTAAGCGTCATATATCATTACTATGTCATATTAAACTCTCTCTAACAACCATTACAAAACCTCTAAGTCAAGATATTAAAAACATAGTTCACAACGTTGCTCATAACAAGTTTAAAAAAAAGAAATCATGAAAGATTTACTGGCTATTGCAAAAACTAATTGCAGTTTAAAAGAAGAGCTGGATGAAGAAATGCATTAACTTGAAAATGTGTTGACGAAAGAAATGATTATCACATTAATGTGGTTAGAAAATACTGAAAAACAGAGAAAAAAACAAATTCCGTGAGTTGGTTTGGTTTATTGTGTAATTTATTATATATCTGGTTTATTGTGTAATTCATTATATATCTGGTTTATTGTGTAATTCATTATATATCTGGTTTATTAAATATGATAAAAAGAGACCGTGGGAAGAAATAGAGAGGATAAATAAACTTACAATTACATGTAACTTTATTTTTTTTACCAGGTAGAAATTTTAATATAATCTTAAAAATGTAATTAAACCAACTACACTTGAGAAATAAGTACATTGCAATGTGGAGTGTGAGTACTGTAATATTCTCTACATAGGGAATACTGGTAGAATTGCAGGCATTAGAATAGCAGAACATGGATATGCTCTGTCACAATAATACCAAAATTTTAAGAGCACGAAACAATGTAATGAAAACAAAGTTGTTAAAGTTATTTGTGAAGAACCTAACATCAACAAACGTGGAATAAAAAAGCTATTTAAAAATTAGTACAAGATTCTAATGAATAAAACACAGGGAGCTGGTTTATAATTATACTGATGTTAATACATCTAACATTACCGTTAATAATTCGATACTGTAACATATTAAACAAAAAGTAATTGATTAAGTGAACCCTCTGGTGGCTACATCCGTGTTGATCCTCTGGAATTGGTCTCGACAAGAACTTCAAGCTTTCCAGCAGTTTGATTTATTTCTGGAAAGGTCTTTGTTGTAACTAAGCAGTTGATTGGTCTCTATTAACATCATTCCAAAGACAATAACAATAGATGTCTTCAGCCTGTACGACCTTTACTTCTGAATTCTGTTTTGTTTTATCAAAGTAATTTGTCTTCATTACCTTGTAAACGCTTCTTTGATGTTACGTGAAGTCCAACCTCTCGTGATGTGATTATTGTATCGTGCATGAGAATGTCCTCATTTTCTAAACGGTTAAATCGTCTGAAGATAGTCTAACATAACATTTAGGTCTTAATATCAAATCAGTTTTCAATATACATTATTTCTCTATGTTAATTACCCACATACACCATGTTGTGTGGAGAAGCTACGTACAGTAAGAGTAGCTCAATTTTTCTTTTTCTGAAAATTTGTACCAACTTGATATTTGCACCAATCTGTCTCTTTTCTTCATCTGTGGAGATAATTTTTCGCTCTTCACTACCACATAAGGTCGAACAGTTGTAGCTGTAGAAGAAGCATCTATCAACATACTGAAAGATTGCTGGCTGGTGGAATGGTTTGTTTAAATAATACACTCCTTATTTCTATTTGAGCGAATGGAGTATTCTGATTCTGAAGATATCAGACTTAGACGGACAGTTTATTTTTTTTCCTCTATGGGATTATGTTGTTCAACTAGTCCACCAAATTCTGTAACATTGAGATAATCAGTGATGTTGAGAAAACCCGCTTGTAGAGAAATATATATGTAGAAACGGTTCTTTCTTTCTTTGTGAACCTGACGATGACCGAAGGTCAAAACGTTGTTTGCTCCTCTACGTAAAATATTTTCTCAACCCAAACGAGCCGATTTTTACATATATATAACTTTGAGATAGTGAAGTAGCTGAAGTATTCAAGGAAGACTCTACGATCATAAATGGTACAACAATAGTGATTGCAGACATAGAGACCAAATATGTTCTCCTATGATGTATTTTATCGATTAAAAATAAAATAAAAATGTATCTCAAAACTGCTGGTATGGGTATTAGCACTTTTATTAATAGCAGTGTTAATACCCATACTAGCCTATTCTGAAATACAGTTATAATCTTTCTAAACTTTATAGATATCTTATTTATTCTAATAAACTTTGTTATTATAATATTTTAAACATTTACAAAAATATCTCGTCTTAATTTCCGTTTAATTTTTCTTATTATTATTATTTGAATCCGACGTCTGTTTCTTTTAACTTCTCTCTTACATTCCCGTCTCCTACTTCTTACTCTTCTCTTTACTTCCTGTCAATTTAGTTCCGATCTTATTTTCATTTCCTATCTCCTCCTTCCTGTTCCTTTTTCATTATTATTATTTCTACTGTTCCAATTTTCTACCTTACTTTGAGCACTTGTTGAGTGCACATTGCATTTTAGTTTCATCTAAACAATCCAACTCCTCACATTAACAAAATTCAAATCACATTTTATTTATTCTACCACTTCATAGAGCGATAGGCCTAGCTCACAAAAAAACTAGCAAACAAAACATTGAATTACTTCTTATCTCATGTGTCCATGGCACAAACTGGAAGGATTACAGCACTGAACTGACTAACACATTGTCTACCCCTAAATCTCTGAAAAACCCGAGACATCACATATACGTTACATCAAATTTAGATATTCAAATAATTTCTAGGTCAAAGCTCCCTCTACCAGACAGTACTAAACGTCTAAGTTAAACATGGATCAAAACAATATGTCTTATCATTTTTGGACATTAAACAATATGTCTTTGCTTTAAATTCGAATTCTTAAAGTGCGCCTGACCAGATAATGAACTATTTCTGGCAATTTATTTGAATATACAGGCCGTAGGTGATTGTTTGTTTGTTGTTTTTGTTTTACTTTAGACATTTATACTGTTCTTAATGACTAGAATCCATTAATTGCTATCCTAAATGGATTGAGTATTGGCTTCTTCACCTGAAACCACCGGAAGTTATAAAATGGTCCTATTGATGGTTCTATGTGTACGTTCAGCTACTAAGACTTGATGTAGTTTGTACTTAATATAAAAATACCAATATGTGCTGCATAAAACTGTAGTAATAGCCTAAAAGTTTGTTCCATGTTTCGTTTCAGTTGTAAGTTCACGTTTAGCACTCGCACGTGCGTGTGTATTTGCATAAATAAATTAATTATCAATGTTTTGAGAGAAGTAAAAATTTTCGTCTGAGAAACGATAGTTTGTTCATTTGAAGAACACTTACAAAACGTACACTACCATAATGATTTAGAAGCTGTATTAATGTTCCTTCAAAACGTTCTTCACAAATAATGTCACACTGTACTATGTGATTATAGTCCATTTATTTATCGTGTTGTATGGCGTTATAGTTGATTCACTAAACAGCAACTGGAAGGTGTCTATTGGGTATTTATTTTTATTATTTATATGGCAGGACAAAAACAAGAAAATGTTTACAAAAGGGACTGGATCACTAGATTACAACCATAGCATTTTCATGTGATAATCCAAACTATCACTTCTCAAACTGAAAGGAACTGGTGCTAATATGTCGCTGACATGGTTTTTCAACCCTAAGGTAAAAAAAATGCAAAATTTATGTTATACTTTAAATATTTTACACATTACAGTCCTTCAAAACATTTTTGTAATAAAGAAAATTTTAAAAGCAGCGATGGTGAGTATATTAAATTTCTGTTAATCACTTATTTCTATAAACTGTTCCAACAAGAAGGCTTACACCAGTTTCTGTTAATTACTTATTTCTGTAAACTGTTCCAACAAGAAGGCTTACACCAGTTTCTGTTCATTATTTATTTGTATAAACTGTTTCAACAAAAAGGCTTACACCAGTTTCTGTTCATTACTTATTTCTGTAAACCGCTTCAACAAGAAGGCTTACACCAGTTTCTGTTCATTACTTATTTCTGTAAACTGCTTCAACAAGAAGGCTTACACCAGTTTCTGTTCATTAGTTATTTCTATACTGTTCCAACAAGAAGGCTTACACCAGTTTCTGTTCATTACTTATTTGTATAAACTGTTTCAACAAAAAGGCTTACACCAGTTTCTGTTCATTACTTATTTCTGTAAACTGCTTCAACAAGAAGGCTTACACCAGTTTCTGTTCATTACTTATTTCTGTAAACTGTTTCAACAAGAAGGCTTACACCAGTTTCTGTTCATTACTTATTTCTGTAAACTGCTTCAACAAGAAGGCTTACACCAGTTACTGTTCATTAGTTATTTCTGTAAACTGCTTCAACAAGAAGGCTTACACCAGTTTCTGTTCATTAGTTATTTCTATAAACTGTTCCAACAAGAAGGCTTACACCAGTTTCTGTTCATTACTTATTTGTATAAACTGTTTCAACAAAAAGGCTTACACCAGTTTCTGTTCATTACTTATTTCTGTAAACTGCTTCAACAAGAAGGCTTACACCAGTTTCTGTTCATTACTTATTTCTGTAAACTGTTTCAACAAGAAGGCTTACACCAGTTTCTGTTCATTACTTATTTCTGTAAACTGCTTCAACAACAAGGCTTACACCAGTTTCTGTTCATTACTTATTTCTATAAACTGTTCCAACAAGAAGCTTACACCAGTTTCTGTTCATTACTTATTTCTGTAAACTGCTTCAACAAGAAGGCTTACACCAGTTTCTGTTCATTAGTTATTTCTATAAACTGTTCCAACAAGAAGACTTACACCAGTTTCTGTTCATTACTTATTTGTATAAACTGTTTCAACAAAAAGGCTTACACCAGTTTCTGTTCATTACTTATTTCTGTAAGCTGCTTCAACAAGAAGGCTTACACCAGTTTCAGTTCATTACTTATTTCTGTAAACTGTTTCAACAAGAAGGCTTACACCAGTTTCTGTTCATTACTTATTTGTATAAACTGTTTCAACAAGAAGGCTTACACCAGTTTCTGTTCATTACTTATTTGTATAAACTGTTTCAACAAGAAGGCTTACACCAGTTTCTGTTCATTACTTATTTGTATAAGCTGTTTCAACAAAAAGGCTTACACCAGTTTCTGTTCATTACTTATTTCTGTAAACTGCTTCAACAAGAAGGCTTACACCAGTTTCTGTTCATTACTTATTTCTATAAACTGTTCCAACAAGAAGGCTTACACCAGTTTCTGTTCATTACTTATTTCTATAAACTGCTTCAACAAGAAGGCTTACACCAGTTTCTGTTCATTACTTATTTCTGTAAACTGTTTCAACAAGAAGGCTTACACCAGTTTCTGTTCATTACTTATTTCTGTCTGCTTAAACCCCAGTTTCTGTTTATTACTTATTTCTATAAACTGTTCCAACAAGAAGGCTTACACCAGTTTCTGTTCATTACTTATTTCTATAAACTGTTCCAACAAGAAGGCTTACACCAGTTTCTGTTCATTACTTATTTCTGTAAACTGCTTCAACAAGAAGGCTTACCCCAGTTTCTGTTTAATACTTATTTCTACAACAAGAAGGCTTACCCCAGTTTCTGTTCATTACTTATTTGTATAAACTGTTTCAACAAGAAGGCTTACACCTAGAAAATAAATTAATCTCGATGTACTTGCGATATCAGAGGCAAAAATGAAAGAAAGCTAACTTTTCAGCCTAAACTTGTGATTACAGTGCGACAAACGACAAATCGCTTTACATCAAACACTTGAACTCACTAACTTTAAAAAAGTAAGCCTAGCGTTTAACTTCTAAAAATATTTCATAGAGTATTTGATACATTACGCTCCAGAAATCCATTGAATAAAAATTACTAAAGTCCAATGAATCATGTTTGAAAATCTTTACTAGTAGAATCAAGAAATTATATTTTTCAGTTAAAAGATAACAAAGGGTAAAACTGTGTGCAACTCGACGTAAAACGCTATCTACTAGGTTTCTAACTTTATTAAGTCTGTGATGTGAAAATTTAATGTTTTTTATGTTAACTCACATTGAGGTATCTCTTGACATATAAATTAAAGCCAAGATCACTTGGAATTGTTTCTGCTGCGGTTAAGTTGCCTTTTAGTTGTAATAACAAACCTACAGTTTGACAGTTCACAGCTGAATATAAATGACTGAACACATTTCATGAAATAAGTTAATGAGAAAACTGCATCACCTAGAAAAAACACCGAAAGATCAAGTGGCATTTCTTATAAATTCTAAACATGTATTAGACATGTATGTGAAATGAAGATATTATCTTGAAGTGTATGAGCCTTTACAGAATAACTATAATTATGAAAAGACTAGAGGGAAGGCAGCTAGTCATCACCATCCACTCGCCAACTCTGGGGATACTCTTTTATCAACGGCTCCAAGGCAGCATGCTTGGTGTGAACCCGCGACCCACAGATTACGAATCGAGCACGCTAATCACTGACTGAAATGTATATATTGAACATGTGTGTGTATATGTTTTCTTAGAGCAAAGCCACATCGGGCTATCTACTGAGTCCACCGAGAGGAATCGACCCCCTTATGTTAGCGTTGGGAATCCGTAGACTTACCGCTGTACCAGCGGGCGACTATCAAATATGTCCCATCAAATCTTGAGAAATAGAATATCGTGAATGCACTTTAGTATTCTGCCAAATACTAAAGAACCAAAAACACGTTTAGTGACTTTAAAATTTATTGACATATAAAAGCTGATCACCACTGGTTACATTAAAGTATGTTAACCATTAAATTTGTTGAATATCATTTTTGAATTTATGTAAAATATATTATTATGTAGAGTTTGATTGATTGAATGATTATTTGTGATTAAACACAAAGCTACGCAATGGGCTAGCTGTGCTCTGCCCACCATGGGTATCGAAACCCAATTTTCAGTAGTGTGAGTCCGTAGACATACTGCTGGGGAGCGACTATATAGAGTCTTGACAACTTGTGTTCAATAGTAAGTACGGTGTTAATATATGTATGAGATTTATGGTTCGGTAATGAATGTATAATAATAAATAGTGACTTATACTATCTTTCATAATTAATTTCTTCACCTTTTGTTTTTATAAATGTTCTTTTTCGCTGCATTAGAATTGGCCCGGCATAACCAGGCGATTAAAGCACTCTACTCATAATTTGAGGGTAGCGGGTTCGAATCCCTATCACTCCAAACCCTTTAAGCCATGAAGACATTATAATGTTAAGGTCAATCCCACTATTTGTTGGTAAAAGAGTGGCCCAAGAGTTGACGGTGGATGTTGGTGACTAGCTGCCTTCCCTCTAGTCTTACACTGCTAAATTAGGGACAGTTAGTGCAGATATCCCTCGTGTAGCTTTGCGTGAAATTCAAAACAAAAACAAATCTATTGGAATTTGAATTCTATCAGTTCCTCTAGCTATTTAACCTAACTATTCAATAAAGGTGAAGTGTCAACACCATTTCGTGATTGTCTATGTCCAATGTTGATGACCTCAGATGGAAATGGTTAGAAAAACCCTGTGTAGTAGTTCATTTAATGTTCAAAATGGAAACATCTACAGAAAGGTAGGAATGTAATTTTATACAATAATAATGGTTAAACATAGGTCCTCTAAACTTTAGTGGAATAACACAACTTATAAAGTTAAGCTAAACATGAGACTTAAATAAGTATCCTTTGAAGGATAATTAGATGTTAAATAATATATTAGATATAAAAATAAAAATTATAAAAGAAACGAATTAGCGATAAGAGTTTTACATATAAAGCGTCAGCAAATTCGAAAAAGTACGTCACACAAATTAATTAAAGAAGCAAAAACTTTAACCAATACGTTAAAAATATATTAACTTGATACTTATAAACAACAATCAACTATATTAACTGTCTTGTTCAATATTTATAAAAATGAAAACATTAGATGTGATAAAGATTTTAAGCAGTATATTAAATGTGTTAGCAATACCATCCCATTTATGTTACTTTAAATATATAAATGAAATCTATAAGAATACTTTGAGATGAAGTGAAGTTTGTATGTAGTCTTATGAAAATATAAAGCCTGTAGAATCTCTCTCAGCCTTTGTAAAAATTCAAGCAATATATACTAGAAAAGTATAAAGTTCGTAAGATTAAAACTGTAGACTTAATGTTTTACTCATAAAGTGAAGTTGTAAATGCAATGTTATGTAAATTAGATTTTTTTTTCATTTTAAGACTTTGATTGTTACAATAAAAATAATGTCATCACTCTGGTGGTTTGCTCGGGAACTTTGTGCACATTAATTATACAAATATGCCCTCTGGTGCCGCTTCGTGGTCATAGTCGTACATCTTCTAATGCTACCTTGTGTAAATATGAATCTAAAACAGACATGTTCTCTGGTACATGGTGCTATAAAGCCATTGTGTCTGCTCCTACCCTACCCTGAGACAGTTGAGTCTTCTGGTGTCTATTATCTAACCCTCAGATGTATAAACTGCACTATAGTTATGTAACTCTGAGTTGTATATCTGCTATATAAAGCAAAGTGTGTACTCGAAAAAAGGACATTCCATTGTGTATCTATCATTTCATATTTATTCGTTACACGTTTTTATATTTTTGAACATTTAGCACCAAACCTGATACAGGATGACATGAGAAAGGTCATGAACTGGTAGAGGTTGGACCCCCACCTTCCAAATAAATAAATGTCAGTGTATATATATGTAACTGTTACTTTTACATTTCCACATTTCTTGATTAATCGGCACCAAACTTGACACAATGATACAGGATGACACAAGTAAGGTTATGAATGTGGGGTTGGACCCCTACTCTACAATATCATATTGACAGAATTATTTTGAGTATTGGCACATCTACGTATTTTTATCGCACTCTTAATGTTTATTATGCTAAGAAAAAATAAAAGTATAATTTCCTTAGTTACAAACGAATTTTTAATTTACCCATCCAATGAACGGGTACTCAAGCTAGTATTACATAATAGTTATCTAACTCTCAGGTCGCATTCTTTGATCTTCTCTCACTTGGAAGTCTCCCACTGAGGCGGCACCCTTGGGGTGGTCACGTATCCTGATAACCGCTCACTTAACTGTTTCTTTCTATTTCATTATTAATACTTGCATTTCATTTATAGTGTACTTTGTAATAAAAAAGTAATTTATAAATACACTATACAGAGAAGCTGCAAAAATATCGGTAAAACAGAGATCACCAAAATTAAAATAATGAAATTATTACAAAGCATTTGGCAATCACAATCTTTTCTTGCCATTAGCGTGGTTACACAAGATAATCTACGGACCAATAATATGGCTATCACTTGACGTCGAATGCCAAGACAGTAATGCTACCCAATACAAATGCAAGCTTTATTTTAATGTAGAGGCTAATGATAGAACGTACTTGAAAGTTTAAGATATTGTTTGAAAGATAGGAAACACTAAAGTGGATTATTATTAATTTGTCAGTGTTGTAATGGTTCATTGATTATTGAGTTAGGGAACTTATTAATATTTCTGTCATGTCATTTGTCAGTCAGTTAAGTTCTGTGAATATTGAGCTGGTATTTCAACGAATTATTCAGGATTCGAGAAGTACCACTAGTACGAGAAAATTAACAATGAAGTAAAGTTATTAGTGAAGTTGTTATTCTGGTATTTACTGTGAACTTAGGCCTATCAGTGGCCATTAGTAAAGCTAAGTTGTAGAAGCTGAAATTCATGAAATAAAACGCTTTCGTTAACAGGAAATCATCTATACTTTGCATTATGATTTTCATCAAATAATCCAAAAGAGCCCGCCTGTTCACAGAAACCGTTACAACAATAGCTCATTCAACTCTCAGCAAAGAGTTTCGTGCCACATTAAATGTTCCTGTAAAATTATAGCTCGTGTAAAGACATTACTTAAATAATAAATGAATAAAATAAGTTAAACTTTCTTAAGATTAAGAGAAAACGTTTTTAATTTGTTCTACCTCTCGAAGAGACTCGACCATCCATTCAAATTATTGTAAATTATTTGAATCATTTCTCAGTTGAATGTGAATATGCAATTACAAAACGATTCTACACCACGTTAACCAAGCAAACGACATACTGTGGTATCACATTTTGGCCGTGATAAATTTTTTCATGTTTTCATTTACGCTAGCGGATGTAAATACGTTTCAGTAGGCTATAGAAGTTTGTTCATACCTACATACAATAATACAGTCAGTATTCAAAGTAAAGGATTCAAATGACAGTATGTCTACCTTATAAAATAAGGCGCTAATTAGTTATTAAAAGAGAGTTACATATATATATATTATTGTGATTCAAACATAAATTTTAATATCTTCATTTGTTGTTAAAGTCAAAGCTACAAAGTAGGCTAGCTGTACTCAAACCACCGGGGGTATCGAAACCAGATTTTTAGCATTATAAGCCACGAGACTTACCGCTTAGCCACCGAGAGTTACTGAATAAACAATATCCATTTATTTGTCAAATGTGTATTAATAGTTCCAACTTAACCTGTTAATTACCAAATTTACGTCATAACACACAGAGTGTTAGGGTTGTATATACATACACAAACATACACTAGTCTAAAAAAGTGGCATTAACACTGGAGCTGACTTTGTAAGAAAGTCTTGATGAGTCCCATGGAAAAGATACAAGTTTTTCAAATATTTTTCAACACCTTATGTTGTCGAAATTGTCTTGCACTACACTCGCACTATTAAAATTAATTATACATAAAAATTAAAAATAAATAGAAGTAAATATCAAAGCCTAACATATTCAAAATTAGCCCTCATTCTTGCGAAAGTATTTATAAAGCATGTACCTGTAGAACTACTGACTGTATTACAGAAACAACACAGTTTAAAACCTGGATCATCAACTTGAATGAGGCCATGTTTGAGTGTACAGTCTGAGTTATCTCTCAAAGTAGTACCAAGCAGAGCTATTTATATTAGAACTTGGGTGATTTAAAAGCTACACACACACACACATACATTTATGTATGAGGAACTGAACAGAAACACTTACACTGTTGTAAATCAATACATCAAAACGTTGGCATCTATAATTATTAGACTGCACTGTTTTATTAGTTAAGCACTTTCAATATTAACAGTGCTGTCATTCACAATTTCATAATACATAATACATTTTGTGTCAGAAAAAAATGAAGGTGTTCATGCTGACCTTTAGAACCATTAAAAGGTTCTCATAAATGATAAGTTGATAAGTTGTATTTTTTTACAATTAAAGAGTTAATAAATTTATTTATCACTTTCTTAAACCTTTTCAAGCTTGCTGAGCCTTATGAAGTATTATGAAATTGTGAACGAAAGCACTGTTAACATTGAAGGTGCTCAACTGATAAAACAATGTAGTCTGCAATTATTAGACTTGAAAAGGTTTAAGAGTGCGTTAACTCCACGTGATCACGTAATAATGCAAAGTAATCTATATACATATACATTCATATAAATTTAGTTTACACATTGTGCTATACAAGATTCAATGAAACTATCTGTAAGTAACAATGCAACAGACTATTACTTACCAAACACGTAGCAAATACCAACTGTTTTCGGTCAGACTCACCACTCAGCTTTACCATTCACAAAACACAGTCATGTTTCTAACCGTTAAAGCAGTACATCAACATTAGGAATTAGAGGATGCCACAAAGAAATACAATTAAATACGCACTGTCAGCTTGTCCCAAATTACATATTGATTTTTCTGCTATTATATTTTTAAGCAAGCGTGACAGTATTATAAACAGGTCTTTATATAATTTTGTCGAACAGCTGGAAGTAGTTGAAAACAACTTATGTCTCGACAGCGAGTGTGTAATTAGAATGCGTGTAATATAAAATATTAATTGCTTCCGATGATTTAACAACAGAGCCAGTAACAAGTATGTATCCAAAGTAGGTCCTTAAAAACCAACAAGTTCTCTGACTACAATTCAAATCACTCTATTGTTACAAAAATCTGCATATCCTGAGTCAATAAAAAGAAAAAATATTCAACTCGCTTAACAATACAACTGAAAAACATTGAGCCATCAGAATTCACATGTTACAACCTCTTATCACCTTCTCCATACGTCTTGTGTATAAATTATCCCAGATTCAAACTGTTCACTTTAGGAACTAAGTCCTAATTGTATTGATTTTCTTTTCTTTTCTTTTTCCAATTTGTTAATAAACAAAAGTTGGATTACACATCGTTAGTAGTGTTATAATGAAGACATGCCAAATTTTTACCGAAATAAGTTGCTGAAAAGTGACAAAAGCATTAAAAATGAACTAATTGATTATGTTTGAGAATCTAAGTGTTCTATTTTTTTTGTATTTTGACATCATGATAAAAATAATAATAATTTGCGAATATTTTCATTATAATAGGGTTGTTTGAAGTTAAGCACAAAGCTACACAATATATTATCTGTCCAGTGGTAGGCAAAGGACGTACATGCCACTGTGCCACTGGGATGAAGCTCATGTGTTTGACTGTTATATATATACACACTTTGATGGTTCGTGTACAGTGTGCTTAGTTGTTCTTTGCTCACCAGTGTGTATCTACATTTATGTAAAGTGTGAAAACTAAGCAGTACTTATGCCACTACTCTATTATTCTCTATTGTTATAGCAGTGTAAGACTAGAGGGAAGACAGCTAGTCACCACCACCCACAGCCAACTCTTGGGCTACTCTTTTACCAACGAATAGTGGGATTGACCGTCACATTATAACGCCCTCACGGCTGAAAGGGCGAGAATGTTTGTACTGATAAGGGATAGAATGCTTTAAAATTGAATCATGGATTGTGCTGTAAATTGATTTTGATGATTCGTTTGTTATTTGGGCAATTGTTTTTGAAAGCGAATGACGTAATTCAACAGAATGTTTGTGTTGAATGACATAATTCAACAGAATGTTTTGGGACATCATTGGACCAAATGGTTCATCTCGGCTAGCCCATCCTTCAAATTAAGCCTTTTAATAAATAAATTTTTAAAATTTTAAAGCTATCCTTCATAATTCATATACTCATTAAGCTTTCTTTTAAATTCATTTATATTTACTGCTTTCAGACCATCCGAAGGAAACACATCCCAAAGGCCAACCACCCTATTAAAAAACTTTAACTGTCTTAGTTGAAGATGAGTCCTACCCTGCCAAAATTTATATTTGTGTCTCCTAGTCCTACTATTTTGACTATTAAATTCCCTTTACAATCTTAAACACTCCAATCAGATCCTTTCTAACTCTCCTTTATTCAGAAGAAGACAAAACAGAAGAGAAACTGCTAGAAACGTCCTGTACCAATTTTCATTCTCCTTCGTCCGCTCGTGAAGATCAGAATAAGTTTGTCATGGAAATAGTTGTTTTGTTATTATGAGTTTTGATGGTTTTCCGTTTACAAATCCGTTTTCAGGAATGTGCAAAGAGGTGACAAAATGAGGCGATGACGGGAAAATGACAATCAGTGGTCGATGACAAGAAAACGAACCAAACATCCAGGCGTGAACGTGTATGTTTATAAATTTGTATACACACACACACAGATATATATATATTTAGAAAAATTAATATTGGTAATGTTAAGTAAACACAATCAAAAGGAAGGACTGCGTTAAAAAACAGTAAATCCGAACCTCTGACTAATTATACTAGTTTGTCATAACCTAAAAAAAAGCCGAAACAAAAATAAAAACACGCACTAATTGAAAAGGTCCCAGGGTACAAGCTATAATGTGGGATATAAAATTTATCCTAGATTTTGAAGGAAACTGCGGAAGTAGGAACCATATTATGGTAGGGATAAACCTGCAACCTTCAGATTGCGAGTGGAGCGCCCTAACCACCTGGCCATGCTGGGCCAAACTGCACAGAGAAACAGGAAAAATAACATCAAATATTTTTAAGAAAAAGAAAGTAAATATAAACATAAATATCAACATGAACAGCCCTGTTTCAGGGTGGTGGGGATCTGTTAATTTTATACCAATTTTTTTTTTTTTACATGGGGAAACAGGAGTACCCCGAGAAAACCCACTTTCTCGGGGCTGGCGCCGAATAATCTACCTGTCCTGTGCCCTACCTGTAAAGCAAAATCATAACATTAGTAATTTGCCCTTAGCTTTGAAAGATACTGTCATGTTTGTGTTTGGGCACAGTACGTATTGTATGGTGATATTTTTGTGTGTGGTTCACATGATATGGTATGAAGGGCAGAGGTAATACTATTTCTTGTTTTTGCTGGTTTGTAGTATTTCTTGACTAGTGTGTTTAGCCGTTTTAGAAGTGGTAAGCTACTGGAGAAATTTTGGGAGCCTCAGAACTAGTTTTTAAACATGATTTTTATTGGGGTTGTAATTTGTCAAGAATTCTTGGTGACTTTATAAACATATTCGATTATCGGGCGAATGAAAGCTTTGTAGATGTGTAAAATACTGTTAGCCTTGCGTCCTTTGTAGATGTGTATAGTACTATTAGCCTTGTGTCCTTTGTTTAATCCTACAATTAGTTTAAGGTGATTATTACGTTTACTAATGGTTTCATGTGTTTTGCTGATGTGCTCTGCCGATGTGAGTATTTTGTCAAAAAATAATTCCAAAAATGTGGCTTTGGGGCACAGATTTATTTCGACGTTATATAGTTTTAATTTAACCTTTTTGGAATATATGAAGGGTTTGTTTAGACTTTTATGGAAATTAATGCCTTGGGTTTTGATGGGGTTTATTACATCAGTCGTTGCACCAGTTACTAATAACATTAAGAACCCCATCCATTGCTATAAGTGGGTTTCTTGAGATGCTCCAAACAGCAGTGTCGTCGGCATACTAAGAAATATATGTGTGTCACATCAGGAAAAAGTAAATTACTTACGAATATAATCTAAATACATAAGTGACGAAAAAACTGATTCCCTTGGAACTTGTGCTGCAATATTTATTGTTATTTATTGTGTTATTGTCTTTAATTAGCGCAGTGCGATTAGTTAGAAAATTTGAAATCCATGTAATAACAGCGCTGTTAATATTCATGAATTGAAATCTATATCGTATAGCATTGTGTCATATGCCATCAAAAGTTTTACGTACATCAAGGAAGATACCTGCTGTGGCTCGATTATTATTGAACGATTTAAACACTGACTCCGTGAGTCGGGTTAAGTAATCTATGGTTTGTTTTCTTCCTAGAGAAGGTCTGTATTTTGAAAAGCAGGTTATTTTTTTCTACCAGTTTGCTTAAAAAACTTAATAGACAAATAGGTCTGAAGTTGTCAGGGTTAGAGTTAACGTTAGTTGGACTGCTCGGGATAACTGTTATAATTGCTTTTTTCACATGTCGGGAAAATATTCAGTAACAATAGAATGGTTTAAGATTGACTAGTTGGCTCAGTAAATTATCAGATGTTTATTAAGCTTGATATTTCCGATTCTCTTCATTCTGTGGCTGATTTTTTTTAAGGTTTTGATACAAATGTTTAGTCCCCTTTGATGACTTTACGTCTTAGGATGTCCTAACTGCCTTTGTGTGTTTAGGCTGTTGATTGGAAATCTTAATGGACATAGATATGAATTTTCTCTTAAGTGGTTGTCTACAGTTTTACGGTTGTTTTGATTGAATTATAAATAGATAAATTTTTAATGGATTCCTGGAAGTAGTTTTCTAAAACGTTGGATTTTTCTGTGTCGATTTTGGCTTTAATGTTGTTGTAGTTTATATGGTTGAACATTTTGTTATTACTATTTCCTGTCGTTAAAGATTTGAAGAAAACTTTTGAATTACTCCATGACGCGTCAGAGCTGTTATGTAAGATAATCCAGTTAGTTTTCTTCAGTATTTTAATGTTCAGTTTTATTTGAACATGAATTTTGTTCATTTTAGGTTTAATGGTCGTGTCCCGTATGACTATAAACTGTCGCATCAGGCGTCTGCGTTCTAAAATAAATGGGTGGATTTTAGATGTAAGTTACCAGTGATTGACTGCGTGGGCCCTTGAAATTGTGGGGATGACTTGTCCTTTTGCTCGTGTTATTGCTAGCATGAGTTGTTTTGGACATATGCCTAGCTGAGCTATGTTTTCTACTCTTGTGAGTATGGGTGGAAGTGACGTGTCAACTAGTGCGTTTACGTCCTTCCAGTTTGTGTTGGTGAAAATGTATACCTTAGGAAGATCTGTAACTCTTGGTAGAGATGGGGTGCTCTGTAGTGTGAATGGGATTGGGAAGTGGTCACTAAAGATTTCGAGGTAAACTATGAAGTTTGTGGCTTTTGTGAGGAAGAAGTGTGATACAATGATATAGTCTAAAACTTCATACATGTGGTAAGGTATTTTATGTCCAGTTATTTTAATGGGGAAATGTATATTGCGATAAAAGGTATTATGTGTTGTTTGTTGAAATGTAGATTACGCATTATGCTTTTATTTGTGGTTCACCTTAAACTATCTCCTGCGGATATACTATTGACTGATTTATTTTTAAAAAGGACGGCGATACTTCTGTTGTTCATGTTTGAAACAGCTGGGAGCGAGTAAGATTTAAAGCAGGTGAGAGATATATTGGTTTCTTTTCTGGCCAGAGTTTTGGAGGTAATAACTGTCTGCTTTGGTTGTTATTTAGGTCGAAGAGCTCAAATTTATTGGTGTTGAAGGCACCTTGGGTGTTGATGTGAAGAAGTTTTATGCTGTACGTGGAGAGATTGCCTTCTGCTTACGTGATTCAATTGGCAGTGTTAACGTGATGTAGCTCGAGGTTGGAATTCTGAAGTGGTATTTTATCAGTGTTAACGTGATGTAGCTCGAGGTTGGAATTCTGAAGTGGTATTTTATCAGTGTTAACGTGATGTAGCTCGAGGTTGGAGTTCTGAAGTGGTATTTTATCAGTGTTAACGTGATGTAGCTCGAGATTGGAATTCTGAAGTGGTATTTTATCAGTGTTAACGTGATGTAGCTCGAGGTTGGAATTCTGAAGTGGTATTTTATCAGTGTTAACGTAATGTAGCTCGAGGTTGGAATTCTGAAGTGGTATTTTATCAGTGTTAACGTGATGTAGCTCGAGGTTGGAATTCTGAAGTGGTATTTTATCAGTGTTAACGTGATGTAGCTCGAGGTTGGAGTTCTGAAGTGGTATTTTATCAGTGTTAACGTGATGTAGCTCGAGGTTGGAATTCTGAAGTGGTATTTTATCAGTGTTAACGTGATGTAGCTCGAGGTTGGAATTCTGAAGTGGTATTTTATCAGGGCAAATAAGTTCAATTAGTGATTTGTGTTGTGTCTCGGATGCCGTCTTTAGAGGCTGAAATTCACAGAGGCCCGTGAGGAAAGCTGAAAGGTTCAGGGTGAATTTCTGAATCTCTAAAGGCTCTTTGTGATGGTGTTGTGTGTTGCTATGTTGGGAGCAGCGACGTTAGCGTACATTAATGAATGTTGTATGTTAGTAGCGTTTGTGTTGTTCGAAGTAAAGTTAAGAGGTCTTGGGGGCAGTTAAGTTGTCTGGTTTGAGTAGTAGGTTTTGGCTGAGCTACTTTTGTCAAGATTGTTGTATCTAATGGAGTTTGTAGGAGAGGTGTTGTGGAACTGTGGTGTGTATTTCCAGAGTGGTTAGTGGATTGTTTAAGACATTACTATGAATTTGTTGATTTGCGGGGCAGGCTTTATAACTAGCTGCATTGTGGTCCTGGCATTTAGCGCATCTCACCTGATCACATTGATTAGGGCAGCTCTCCACATCATGAAGCATGTGCATCTTACGCATCTGGGGTTTGTTTTGCAGTAAGGTTTAGAGTGCTCAAATTTTTACATTTAAAGCGCTTGATTACGTGTTTGTGTGGTGGCTTAACGATTTCTGTATTCTTTGTTTTGTAAAAAAAAAAAAAAAAGAACGCAACCCTTAGCAAGTAGAGGATCATAATCCCTTTTGTTTGTAAAAGATACCTTCATTAATGGTGTTTTTGTTTAGTACAGAATGATGTGATTCTTGTGTGGCTTGTGACCTGAAGCTTCCAGTTCATCTTAAATTTGATTTTCTTCTAAACCCATATCAACATTTTTAACGACTAGTGAGCGTAACTGGTAGGTGTCTGTAGATGTGTGTATCTTTTCATTGCCACCAAAAATGTGCTGGGGCCACGAGATGAGCGTAATTCTTAGGTTGATCACATTTCACAATGAGACCACCTTTTAAAGGACTTCGTATCTCTTTAAATTTTATGGAGTTAAAGTGTTTTCTAAAGTCGCACGCAATTTGCTGTTCACGAAAGGAAATGTGGAGCTCCTTCAACTATAAGTGTGGGTATGTTTGTGAGTGTTGACGTTAGTTTGAGTTGTGGGTACAGTATTTGAATACTTGTGTGTGTGGTGTTTTGTGCTGTAGGTATGCTATGCGTAGTCGTGAGTGTGGTGGTTAAAATACAGCTTGAAAGATTTCAACCAATCCTCGTATGCCCACCCCCAGTCCATCCAGATACCGCTCTAAAAACTCTCCTCTATACTCTTTTCAAGAACGCAGTGTACTTCTTAAGGTAAGGAGCACAAGACTAAATACAATACTTCAAATGTGGCCGAACCAATGGCCTATACAATGAAATTATAACCTCTTTAGAATTTTATTTAATATTTCTGTAAATACAACCTAAAATCTTATTTGCCCTACTACTAGCAACATCAAACTGCTTGGGTAGCTGAAAGACTTATCAGCTATTACACCAAAATCACAAAATATTGTGATACTGTTAAGATCGTTTCAATCCAAATTATACTTATAATTCAAATTATGATAACCCACATGCAATATGTTGCATTTATTATAGTTAAAACCCATTTGTCATTTATTTGCTCAACTCACTAAATAATCTAAACCATTTTTTAAATCACCAGCATCCTCTTCACAGCTAACAACACTCAAAATCTTAATATCATCTACAAAGTTAAGTAATTTATTGACTGTTTTTCATCTATGTCATTACTAAAAATAAAAGAACAAAAGTTTCAAGACTGAGCTCTGGGGTATCCCACGTGTGACATTAATCAAACTTGATTGATCTCCATTTGTAACAACCCTCTAGTTTCTTCTATCCAGTCACTCTTCTATACAACTTGCTAACTTATCTCCCACACGTATAGAGATATTTTTCAAGCCTTTTATGTAACACCTTATCAGATGCTTTCTTAAAATCCAAGTATACCAAATGTACACTCTTATCCTCACCTACATAAAGCAGTAATATTTTCAAAGAGTGACAAAAGATTTGTAAGGCAAGATTTTCCCTGAGTGAAACCATGTTGACCATCCAATAAAGCATCTTTTATAAGACTTTTCAAAACTTTTTCAACAACTGATGTAAAGCTCATGGGTTTATAGCTACTGGGAGAATTTTCATCACCTGTCTTGAGAAAGAAGTAACATTAGCTAGCTTCCAATCCTCTTGTGCCTGCCCACTATCCAATAATATACAAAAAATAATAACAAGTGGCTCTCATTTCCAATCCTTAACCTCCTTCAAAACCATTAGGAAAATATTATCTGGCCCAGAACACTTATCTTTCTTTAATCTTCTAGTTTTTCTTCACAAGCCCAGAATAAATGCAGTAATTTTTTTCGAACTTGTTTCCAAGTATCAATATTGAAGATGTGGAATGCTTCTTAAACCTTCATTAGTAAAAACAGAAGAAAAAGTAAGATTTAATAATCTCATAATCATCAGATACGAGAATTCCTTTATCATTCTTCAAACGTCCTATCCTTATTCTAACATTTTGTTTACCAATTATGTACTTAAAGGCATCCTTATTATTAATGTTTACAATTTTAGTCCGTCTTTTCTGATACATCTTTTTTGATGTCCAAATTTTTTCTCGCCAACTTCCTTAATCTTCTATAATCTTCTGAATCTCCCAACTTACCAGTCAATTTAAATTTCTTAAATTTATTACACGTTTCATTAATTTTATCTTTTATACTCTTAGTGTGAGAACCTAGGTTTTTGTTGTTGTTACAGCTACTCTTTTCTTTCTATAAGGAATATGTTTGCCTTGGGTATTTAAACAAAATATCTTTATCAATTTTCCACGTCAGATCAGCGTCTCCAAATAAACAGCACCTTACGAAATACTAAAATGTTTAACAACAGATGTAAGGTTGCTGTAAATTTGTCTTTTCCTTGAGAAAGGATGGATTATTTCATTTTAATTTTATTGAGTTATATTTAGTTTGTGGTATGCCTTCGCAGGGTAGTGAATGCTAATTTCTTCGTAAAACCTGGATAGAAATATTATATTTTATTTATATTCGAAATGATCACGCCTGTCACATTTATAAATGTTTCAGAAACTATATATGTTAACTTCTTTAATAAACATAACTTATCTACTTGTGTTTTTTTTTGTTTTTTTAGCTGCCTGCCTACATCCTCCATCATAACTAATTCACACCCTTTACGGCACTTCTGTGAACATATCACAAAAGGAAAAGTATCATCCTAAATTATAATTTCATGTATTTTTGCTGGTTGTTTAGATGTAATATAATAATGAAACAGACTATATGTGTAAAGCTAGTGTAAACACAAGGCCTATGGCTATATTTAAATTGGCGAAGTTCTGTGAAGGCGTAACCTTGCTAGGTACATCACCAGTACGCATGAAGCCGTACAAAAGGGCCTTTTCTTTAACAATTACTGATCGCCACTTCTAGCAATCTGTTAAATAAACACATCATTTTAACTCTGCCGAACAAAAGAATTTCTGCGAAAGCAAAGCGGGATTAAACATAATTTTGTGTCTTTGTTTGTTTTTATCACAAAACTACAAAATGAGTTAATCTTAATTTTTTTCACCAGTGAAAATCAAAGCCAAAATTTTGAAGTTATTAGTCGGTAAACTTACAGTTAACACAGCAGAGAACGGAATTAAAATACATAAATTCCTAAACTCATTAAGGTAGGTTCCTTATAGTTTTTATATATAAGTATAAACAGAACTGTAGTCATCAGAACATGTATTATGTAAAAATAAACTTCTTAATTAAATTAACAATTCTTACTACAGAGTGAATTACTACTTTATCGATTTAGCCCTCCAGTGGCACAGTGGTATATCTGTGGACTTACACACTAAAAACCGGGCTTCGATACCTGTTGTGGGCAGAGCACATATAGCCCATTGTGTAGCTTTGTACTTAATTCTAAACAAACAAACTTAATCGATTAATTAATATTTTAATTTGATGATATTGTTGTTCTAGTTATTCAGACTTTTTTCTACCAGCGTAAATTATATGTTTAAGTAAAGATATTTTCAGCGATTTCAATATTGTATTAGTTTCAAATTATTATGCTTTTCAAGATCAGTACTTGAAGTAATATATATAATTATAAATATGTATATATAATTATGATTTATATGTTTCACGTTTTGACACTGTGCTGCTAAAGTCTGGGGAAACGTGAAGAGGAGTATAACATTATCCTAGAAAAGGGGACCTTAGTTTTGCCCTTCGAAATTAATAAATTGTTTATTTTATCAAATAGCAGAATGTTAATTAAAAGAGCTGTTTCTTTTTTATGTAGAAATTCTTTTCAAATAAGAAGAGCGTTTCATTATGAGAATGTATCACCGGTAGTAGGAACAGAACCAGACAGGAGTTCCACTGATTTTAAAGTAAGTATGCCTGACGATTTTTAATACTATTAATGATGCTACTATTATTGCTTGTGGTAGCATTTAATTTCAATAATAATAATCTTATATTGGATTAAGTTGAACTCAATCCACTAAACGTAAGTTCGAGGAAGGTCAAACATAATTCAATGTCATTTAGATGTACAAGGTGGCCCGTAGTGCCTACCCATCCATATGTCTTATGTATCCAGTGTATCTGTGTGCTGTTCTTCATTCTCGCTGCATAATATTATGCGACGCAATGTTCTGTGAGACATTTTCCTCAACAAAGCAGGGGTTGTTGTTCCAAATGCTGCAGTAACAGCTGCCTTCAACTCATTAGTATTATTGAATATAACATAATAACATATGGATGAGTAGGGACGTACCGGCAACCCTGCACAAAAATCCTATGTGCTTTCCTACTTACTACAACACATTGCCTGTAGTAATAGACTGATCAGTTGAATCACTAATGAAATGTGATTGCCTGAGTGTGTGATATTCAAATGACACCTATAACTTGTATACCTTTAATTGCTTTGGTGTAAATAAAGTGCCTCAGTTGAATAGATAATTAGGGATTGGTTGGGATAAGATCACATAAAATTAGTAGGATAGTATTGGAAAGTATGGTAATGATCCCTATGTAGGGATGGGTTTGATTAAAAATGGCAGTCTAAACATTGCATATGCAGTGACATATTTAGGAAGAAGGTAGAGGGAGCTCAAGCCCAGAGCCCATGGTCTTATCGGAGGCCCACTAATAATTTTATTCTATGTAAAATTACTTGGGGTGTAGGGCTCACACAACTGGGCTCATACAACCTTAAATCCACCACTGTGTACATGGTAACATGTACACCAAGACATCAGGAAAACATAGTTAAAAGGTTAAATAAGAAAAGCCCTTCAGTAATCAAAACTGCTTCAAAAGTTTGGATAGCCATTCTTGACCTCTAGTAAACATGCTCAAGAAACATTTACTTCTTTTCAGTCTGCAGCAACTCGTAAACCACAGTTTGCCTATAACTAGCTTGCACACCAAACACTTCACTACTCCATAGGATATACCTTTTCATACCTAGAACAGCAAGTGATCCACAGTAGGTTAGTTATAGCCCAAAATACTAATCACAGACTGATCAGTAAGCCAGTGTGCATTATATGGACATAGATTATCTATTGTATACCGCACAATCTTCTGAACATGACTTATCTTAGTTTAAGAAGTAATATGTGTATATATTTTATTGTGGCTGCCAACAGAATATAGAATTGAATAATTTGGTAAAATGGTACATTCCAGCTAGAAGCTACACGTATGGCTTTGACTTATAAAAAGTGCAGAAACTAGTAACAAAATATTTTATTCTAAAATTAAGATGTGGAGATTGAAAAAGATCAGAAACAAGAGAGCATTTGGAATGGGAGAAAAGTCTGCATTATTCATTCCTGCATTCTACCACCTAACATTTATGCATCCTCCTGTCCCAAATGCTCTCCAGTTTATCTTCTCAATACACACATCACAATAGCTGTAGAATAAAGCTCTTTATTACTAGTATATTGAACTAGGTAGAAAGTTATACATATGGGTTTGAAGTCCTAGAAATTTGATTGATAGTGTCACTCAGAGCACTGATGTGAGCTGAGAACCTGTTTAAAGCAGTTTCTTAGCACTGTTGTGATAAGAACCTATTTATGGCACAGTTTTTCACTATAAAAGTGTTACAGTATGCTCGATGTTTCATGTGGAATTTTTTTAAAGCACTGACGGTTCCTATAAGGCATATATATGGTGATGGTATCAAATATTCTTTGGACGTATGCCTTTGCTGTATACATTTCATTACATTCTCGAGTTTCATATGCTCGCGTTTCTAATACATTATACATTTTCAAAGGTCAGACTCTTTTATAAATTGTTTTTCTGTGGTATGATTACAGTTGTATTGTATTCCTGTTACACTGTAAATGTATTAAGAGGTTGAATGTTGAGAACCATTAGCTTACCTGCTATTGTGTATTACATCAAAGTGGAGGAAGATTTTGCTTGTTTAAAATGTCTTGTAATTCGTATTTGAATTCAAATAAAATGACGAAAAAATTAGGTACAAACAGTAAATCTGAAAAATATTTATCACACAACCAACACATGTGCCAATGACCCTTATATATTGGACTTTAGATTGTAAATATATGAAAAAAAGGCTCAAACTTGTAGTGGGTAAGTACTACTGTTATTATTACAGT
This sequence comes from Tachypleus tridentatus, assembly GCF_004210375.1. NCBI lineage: Eukaryota > Metazoa > Arthropoda > Merostomata > Xiphosura > Limulidae > Tachypleus > Tachypleus tridentatus. The sequence continues at coordinate 101,056,567 of NC_134828.1, forward strand.
AACATAATCAATAGAATTGGTGGGGCTTTCCAATTTGTTCGGAAGTATCAATATTTATTCATGTTATAAATAAATTATCAGACACTTCAGCATATGGTAGGTTTGAAATTAACAATATTTTACAAAGTCAGTATTTAAAAAAAAAACTTTTTTTAATTATTACAAAAAATAATTGCCAGATTTTAGTGGTTGAATTGTTACAACTTCAGTTAAAAAGAAAACTTGAATCAAATTATAAGTTCCTTCTCTCTCCTTGAAGTAGGACTATTAGAAAAGTAGTAGTTAACTTTTCTATGTTTCAGCTGTAATAAGAGATTTAATATGCAATAGAAAGGGTGCCAGTTTATAGAATGCCTCATCTTGAAAGTATAGGATATTGATTATCAGGTTCTTTCTGAGTATTTTAACTATGGTAAAGCCATGATAGCATTTATTATATAAAGTAATAATATATTGAATATTTTCAAGTACTGTCATGTTTGTGTAATTTTAACCAAACAACTGTCTGGCATAAGTAACTGAATAGATTTATAAAGTTTTTGTTGTTTTTTTTTATACTAATTAATTACTTTTGTGGAATCTGAAATACCACAAATATTTTAATTTTGTTGAAGTAGCTATTAAAATGTCTTTATATAGTAATTCTTTAATTTTGTTTTGTTTTTTAAGGAAAATTATGCAGCAATGAAAAATTTGGTTGACCAGTTGAAAACAAATGTCCAGAAGGTTATGGAAGGTATAGATGTACATTTTCTTTCACTGAAGGAACTTATTAATTATTAAAGGCAAATAATAAAATTAAAAAACTTTTCCTTTTGATTTTCTCAGTCAATTTTTCACAAAGCCTTTATTACAGTTAAAATATTTAGAGTTGCATATTTTATAAATAGTATGGGAATAATTCTTATATAAAATTCAATTTTTGTGTTTGTTTTCGCTTTTGACAAGCTTGACTAAGTGAATAAAATGCTGCTAATTAATTTATTTTATAATTCTTTTATATACATTTGTAATATCACTTACAGTAGGGAACTTTCTTTTTCTGTATGCCAGATTTAACAAGTATATATATTTTGAAACACTTGAGTTTTTACTATGTGTTGCCACTGGGAGTCAACAGAATTTTAAGATGCAATATGCTTTTTCAGCAGAATATGTGAGTATGTTTAAATTCCAAACTCAAAAGTAGTTAAAAGTGCTAATATCTAACTTTTTTTTCTGTTTGTTCAACAGGGGGAGGTGAAAAAGCAAAACAGTTGCAACTTTCTCGAGGTAAAATGTTAGTCAGGGACAGAATTGATAATCTTTTAGACCCTGGGTATGTTTACCACTGTTCTTTGTCATTTTTTCTCCAGAAATATGTGACTTTAACTGGTTGTGAAATTCAATAATTCAGTGATTAGGTATAAAAAATTGATGGTGCTATGAGAGACAAACATTTTCACTCTAACTTAACAGCTCTCTCCAGTGTACAGTATTTGATTGGTAACAAGCTCAGTGACTTAATAAGCTGTTGTTGTTATTATTATCAGCAGAATGCTGGGCTATTTATATAATCTATCCAAGTTTTTATTTCTTTTTTCAAATAAATTTACTAAATATAACAATGTTAATTTTAAATCCAGAATTGTTGTTTGAGCAACTGCAGAATAGTTTGATATATTTAGTAAAACAAATTACTGGTCAGAGTGAATTAATTATAGCTTTTATTTTCAACTTAACATTGTTAGAGTCCATTATAATATGCTTTTGAAGAAAAACTAGAATCTTTATTTACTTAAAATGTACCTCTTTTTTTTTTTTTTTTTTTTCGTGTCTCAACCTGAACTTTTGAAGGCAATAACAAATGGTTGCTAGTTGTTGGTTTTTTACTACTAGCAAAGTTAGGACTACGTACTTCTAGTAGCAATGTTCTTCTGTTAAAGTTAACTATTTCATAATTATTTCATCTATTATATGTTAGTAGATGTGTATATATCATATTTATCAGTCCTTTACAGCCCATGTGTATTTATTCTTCAAATGTAAACATCTATCACTAGTCAGTAGGGGCTGTTAGCAGGATGATATTTGTATTGACTGAATTGTACTGTTTTGTTTTTCAACAGAACAGTTTCACTGGGTAAACTCAGACATGCTCGCAGCACATCAATAATACAGTAGCCTGCATGGCCTCATGCTATACGGAAAGTAGTTCATGAATTTTAGTTTAGGTTATGACCAAATTTGCTAAAACTCTTCTTGCTGATTTGAATTTGCTAATTAAGATCCAGTGTTGTGATGTAAAGCATAACCTTAGTTTCTCAGTTACAAATATTTGATGTCTGTCTTTATACAACAGTATAGTTTGAAAATGTTTTTTCTGTGCATGCAATATTGCTGGTCTAGGCCAATTAGAATTAAAGTATAAATGTCAATGGGGTCACAAGAAGCTATCTGTGAGCTTGGCTGTGAATATAAACAATTGATTGCCTGGTTAATGCCATTACAAAGAACAACAGTATCTGAATTTACTGGTAAGAATAGAAAGACTTGTAGCAGACTCAAAACAGCGAATATCATGACAGATATTAACTCTATCAGTCCTTCTGAAACTCATTTTTCAGGTGCCTTTGACAGTCTATGTGATGTAACCTGTCAATTGACAGTCTATGTGATGTAACCTGTCAATTGACAGTCTGTGTGATGTAACCTGTCAAACTTGAAAGGCTCACTTGTATCTATAAGTCTACTGTCTCTTTTTACTAATTTTGAACAGCAAAATTTGTTTTAATTACAGTTAAGTTTTTATTTTAACTATTTCACAAAATAACCCTCCTAAAAAAAAAAATTCAAAATAAATCTAAATTATCCTCATTGTCTTTCTATAATGACATTCATCTTAATTAACTTTAATATGTTAACATTATATGTCTGTTTATAATTATACTTTTATTTTGTTTTTTGAACTGTCTAACTACTATTCTCATCATAGTAAGTTGTAAATCACTTGGAGAACATGCAGTTCCCATTACACTCAAACTACATTAACCATGAGCTGCTCACATGCATGCCTGAAATGTTTTATCATATTAATTTTTTTTTCTTACTTACTCTAACTTTAACTAAGTTATATAGATTTGTATTTTTACATTTTATTTACTTTTATAGCAATAAATAAAAAATGAACATGGAAAACAAGAAATGTTCTTACCCGAGTATTCTTTTTACGTGCTGTCAATTGTCAGTATTAGTGTATTAATTAATTTTTATTTAATTAAATAAAGCACCAAAGAACACAGACTAATAACATGCAAAAAGCAGACAATTTCTTCTAACAATCACAATTTATTTTAGTTTTCTAACAATGTGAGAAGACCATTACACATTTATCCAAACTAGCTATTGTGACTCACATGGGAACCAAAGTTGTATTCTAAGTGAAACTGGCTCTTACCTGATCAGAAAATGATGTAATATACTGAAAAACTTTGACTTTCTATTGATTATAGTAATGTACAATTAAACAAGATAGAACTATAAGAAAAAGAAAAAATGAATTTTATAATGATGACAAATAACAAAGTTAATAGATAAAGGGTGGCATAAAATCATGTCTGTAGTCTTACATATTACACTACTACTTAAACTAATAAAATTTAATTGTAGACTGTTTCCAGCCTGTGACTCAAGAGAGTTCAAAACTTAAGGACTAATTTTGTGTTATGAGAGTTGCAACAGTAAAAAATAGAGAATAACTACTTCATCTGTAACCCAAACTAAATTAGGGAAGAATAAATAGTTGGTTACAAAATTGGCATTGTATTTTATTAAAGGTTTTTGATCTACACAGTTTTCAATAAGTACAGAGTTTGGCACATAAAAATGACAACATAAGATAAAATATTTGTAGTTATCAGCTGAGAATCCTATTGATTAAAATATAATTGACGAGTGATTGTGTGTTCTAAATTAATTATTAATTAGATGAATAGCTGAATCTGTGGAAAGTGAAGTAGAACATTTGAAGTGACGAAGCAAATCAAGTAACAATTTAAGATTGTAAAAATGTGTCAAGGAATTGTTTACTGACGAATGGCATATAAAGAATTATTTTTTTAAAAAAAAGCATAGCATCCTTAAAGCAAACTATTGTTTGATAAACAGTTAAAATATGAAAGGGAGAGTAACAGCTTTAAGATCAGTGCCTAGTTGATGATTATAAAAGGTTTTTTTGTAACAGAATTTCTTGAGAGATATATTAAAAAGAATTGTTTTGAAAGGTAGTTGTACAATAAAAAGTAAATTAAAAATTAATATCTGTTATTTTTTTATGAATTTTGTCACAATTTAAACTTCAACTTGTGCATTTATGTGTAGTAGTTATATATGTTTATAGCAACTGATTGAAAAATTGGTTTTCAATGGGTTTTTAGTTCTCCCTTCTTAGAACTGTCCCAGCTGGCTGCCTGGGATATGTATGGTGGTGAAGTTCCTTCTGCAGGAATAATTACTGGGATTGGACGAGTTAGTGGGTAAGAAAATGTGAAGAACACATACAAAAGTTTTATTGAAACTTTGCCTAACTGTTATTAATGTACATGATATTGTGTACTCATATCTACTGTAAAAAAAAAATATACTTGGAATTAAAATACTGCTGATCATCTAGCTGACTTTTAGTGGAGCAAAACCAAATCTTAATTCTATGTGCAATAGATGTTAAGTAAAAAATCTATAATTTTAATAAAAATTGACATTTTGTTTTAAACTGTTCATCTTTATTAACAGGATGAGTCTGTTTACCAGTCAAAAGCTTGTACATTGTACCTTTTTATATGAAGTATCTTTGATTTGATTACACAGAGTTGAATGCATCATTGTAGCAAATGATCCAACTGTGAAAGCAGGAACTTACTACCCAATAACTGTGAAGAAACATGTTCGGGCTCAAGAAATAGCCAGACAAAACAATTTGCCATGTATATATCTAGGTCAGTAGTGAAAACTTATCAAAATTATAAGCTTTTAAAAAGGTTTTAATCTATTACTGTCTGCTGTAGACCTGTGTATCATATTTCAAATTTTAAGTAAATAATAATTTTGATTTTATTTCAAGAATATTATCTCAGACATATTTTAGAACTGTCACATTATAATTTATATTTTGTCACTTTGCAACATTTATATACTGAATTTACAATGAAAAATGAAAAGGAACTTGCATTTCTGTGGAACTTCCAGTAATATTGACTAAACAACACTCTTATTGAATGTTTAGAATTTTCTACACATCTCAATGCATAAGCTTATATTTGTTAAGAAACTATCATTCCTTGCAAGTACAGATATCCTTAAAATTGGGTTCTGATACCCGTGGTGGGCAGAACACAAATAGCTCATTATGTACCCTTGAAGGTAACAGAAAACAAAATTCTTGTATGATTTATCTTCTTCTCTTTCACTGGTTCTATTGACACAGCTTCTCAGTTTGAGCCTTTTATGATCTCGCAGCATATGACATAAATAATTACTATTGAAGCTTAGCATTCAAAGTAGCTATAGACATAGCTTAAATACTATTGAATAGAACAGATTATATACTATTTACATCAGTATAAATTGAATAAAGTGGAATGAGATATAATTTATGATTTTGTAGGATATAAAAAAAAAAAAAAAACTCCTGCAGAAAATAGAAAATCTAATGGGAAGTTTAGAAAACTTGGTAACAAATCACAGTTCACTAACTTTTCTATAGTTTCCTTAAATATTGTATTTATTCCTGAATGTTTTCATGTTATGTTCAGCTAGGTTTAGTAAGTGCTGCAGTCAATAGCAAACTGTGTTAAGGACTCAGGTATTTATTTATTGAATGCTGTTTTTGTGTTTACTGTATTTGAACAATGCACTTAAGAACTTTATTCATTGAAAAGAAACATTACATTAAATGTACTTTGGATTCAATCAAGTATATTATTAGCAAAAATACTGTTACCTATTCTGATCTGATGTCATTATAGAAAGTCAGGTTGTAAGTTACTGATAAATCTTTATCAGTGTGTACAGTGTTTATGATATGGTACATTACTTCTACTATTCTCATTCAGCACTGCTCCCTGTATGTAAAAATGTTTCAATACCACAAACCTTGAACTCCCACATACCACACAGTCAATATGGTTCAATTGTGTTTTGCATATAAATCATCTTGCTACATCATTTCACTGATAAGAGTGTGACACATCTTTCTGATATGCTAGTTCCTCTTTGTGATTCTACTGAACTGTCATTTCTTGCTAACAAGTGATCTAGTGCAGAAGTCTTTTAATTGTGTTTTTTTTTCACGTTTTTTTTTTCATATTTCTGCAAAGAAATGATACCATTTCCATATTTTATTACAGTTTATGTAGTCTAATGGGATAACTTTATTGTATTTTTAATTCTTCACCAGTTATGATGAATTCTGAAATTTGTTACCATATTGGATGTTCTTCTGCCTACATCCAACATAATTACACAAGCTTTAGGTTAGTAGGGCCTCAACTAAGGAATTTTCAGCATTAATTTGTCAGAAGATTGATCATTATATGAGTTGACGTTCTTCATCTGGTATTGCCCAACTTTCTCATGAATCTACCGAACTTGATTATCGTGAATAGAATTTTGACACCCATTTTACCTCATCTAATTATATACTACCTTCCTGAATCTCTTGTACATAATCTGATAAGCCTGACTCAGTCTTATTAGATAAGATGTGTCTCAGGTGTGTTCTATTTTATCCATTTCTCCAATTTCTTATGATCCTTTCCTTTCTTATCACATTACACCCCTTTCTCAGAGTATTTTGTTTTCTCTCCTACTCCTTACATTAGGGTTCTTTCTGAGCATTTCCTTTCTCAGTTGAGAATGGCTGCTAGCATTGCCTTGCTGTCCACAGGCCTCAGATCACTTTGCCTTGGCTTACCATCAGGTTAATCAATCTTTTCTTAATTCTTAGTTAGAGTCACAACTGCCTGAATAGGGGGCTCACCATGAAAATCCTCTCCCATTTTTGTCTTATCCTTATTTCTTTCATACAGTACTTGTCCACCATATACTTCCTTTCTGAGGCAGTCACCTGAACTCCTGAGAAGTTTATAGAGGATACCTTTCCCTCGTTACTTCCTTGTTGATATATTTATCCTCTTCAGCTTTATTCCTTCTTACCTGTTTTTTTTACTGTTGGGATCTTCTGGTAAGAAACACTGTCCTGCTCCAGGTTTATTTACCATCCACTTATCTGTGGGACTTACAAATGGCTCATTTTCTCCATTGATTCATTTTGGGGGACATTTTTGAGTCTGGAATCACGTGGAATTTGTGAGGCAGCATTCAACCCTTTCATTTTTGATTGCTTATCTCTCTCATACTGATCACTTACAATCTCCTGTTCCTGTTCTTGTGCCCTCCTGTCATTTACCTGTTCCTACCACTGGAAGTTTTACTGTTTTTCATGTTTCTTGGGTTTCATAGGTTTTGAGCAGATCTATGTGGAGAATAAGGTAACTTCTACTGTATGGATACAATCCACTTCCATACAGTGGGACCTAGAGTTTGCTATTACACTCAAGCCTTTGAGCAGTTCTATGCAAAGGGTGATGTTACTTTGGAGTAGATCCATCACATTGCAGTTCATCCATACAGTTGGCATCCCTCATCCAACTATTACCTAGATGTTGGTTTCCAGTGAGTGGTTTTGGGTTAGTGCTGGACTGATCACCATAAATCCTCTCACAAAAAATAAGTTGGTATACAGTTTTATTTTGGGTGTTTGTATTTCATCAGGTTACCCACTGTCATAAATTTGTATGGTACCTCACAAAAAGTCCTAATATACATTAAAGACTTTAGAGGCACTATTTCTGTTCTTTTCTTATTTGTTGTTTAAGTATAACATTAAAGAACTGTTTTTGCTTCATTATTGGCTATCAATCCATAATTATTTCTGTTAAAAAGTGTTTGAGATAAATTACTGATTTTTCAGATGGGCAATGATTTAAATTATTTTAATTTTTTAGTTTGGAAAATCAAAAAAGAAAATATTTTAAGAAACTGGAAGTTAATAATCAGATGTCTTGCTCAAGGGGTTTGATAAAGAAAAGAAATAACCAAGTTTCAACATCATCAGTCACTATGATTCTTCTTTATTATAGGATTGAATTTGTTTTTTCATGGAAATCTTTACCTGTCAAATGTTCATTAAAAAGACATTTTACTTGTAGTAAAGTTACATTGAGAGAAATATTTGACAAAGGAATAGTTATTACCTTGTTTCCGATCAGTATTTTATTTGTATGTGTATTACCAAACCTAAACTACAGTTTGTTTTTCTGAATTACTTCTGTGTATAACATTTTTCACTAGGGTATTTAAGAAATATGTAAAAACAATTGGCAGCACAATAATATATGTACTAAAATAAAATTCTATATATTTTTATTTTAGTTGATTCTGGTGGAGCAAATTTGCCCCATCAGGCAGAAGTATTTCCTGATGTTGGCCATTTTGGACGAATTTTTTATAATCAAGCAGTTCTGTCTTCTGTGGGAATTCCACAGGTAAGATTTCACTTAATCTTGTTTTTCCTACTGCATCTTTAATCTGCATCCCTTAGTTCTTCATTGACTGATGTTCCTCTGAAGTATTTACTATTTGATAAACTCTGCTAACACTTTCATGACAGGCCGCTGGTCAAAGGCCTTGTCATCACGTTTGTTGACATGCATTTAAAATTTCATTGAACTACTATTTTATGAATGAATATCAGTAAGTTTGGAATCAAATTGTAGATTATAATTCAACCTGTATATTATATATCAGTTAATTTTTTAATTTAAAAGTAAGTATTAAAAGAATACAACCAAATATGAATTTTAGTGACTCATGTAGTATGTTGAATGCAGCACTGTTTAAAATTAGATGTTTGTGATGTCAAAATACTAAGTTTATAGTGTCATACAAATCAGGAACTCAAGTTACTAATATTATTAAGCTAAAACATAAAATAAGAACCTTATATGGCTTGGGTAACTGGTTTAGTAACAGAAAATTCTGGGATGTTTACGTTAAATACGTCCAAGATAACATCTTGAGAATACTAAAAAACAAAATGAATAGACATTATAATTAAAGTATTAACAGAATTTTAAAATTCTGGCTATCCTTTTCACATAAAGATATTAGAAGTTTTATTTCACACAAACACAATCATTTTGTTTTACATATCAGCTAAATTACCTGTTCTCTGTACATGTATCCAAATTAATTAAAACAGGTATTTAAAAACACAATGAAATTAGTTTTATGAAGACTTATTTAAAAATGTAGTTGTTTGACTGAGTGTATGGGAAATTTCCAACACTAACTTAAGAAGATTCTGAATTAACTGTTTCCCAACAGATCACAGGTCAAAGGTCATTCATCACATTTGTTGAATTACATTCAAAATGTTATTGAACTACTATTTTATGAATTCATGTCAATAAGTTTGAAATCAAAGTGTAGATTATAATTCAAACTTTAATATTATATACAAGTTATTTCTTAATTTAAAAGTAGATATTAAAAGAATACAACTAAATATAGATTTTAGTGAGTCATGTAGTATGTTGAATGCAGCACTATTTAAAATTAGATGTTTGTAATGTCAAAATACTAAGTCTATAGTTTCGTACAAATTAGGAACTTAAATTACCAGTATTGATAAGCTAGAATATAAAATAAGAATCTCGTATCTTTTCTATTTTGCTGACATATGGATGAAGTATTGAATCAAACATGGTGGCCACATTCAACTCTTTCCATTTTTTGAAATGGCCCTTTATATACTCTTACTACAGTATATGAAATGTGAATAACCAATCAACAATTTAGAATGTCCCCAGAGTAGTTCTCTCAGCCATTTTAATCTTTGAAAAGTCTTCCACATTCTTTCAGTCCAAGTTTTCAAGAAGATAGGTTGTGTCTTTTAGCCTGTTAGAAATTTCATATTTTTTTTCAGACATAAATGCATTTAGTTACTAAGCTTAATAAATTAGTGGAATTCTATATCAATGTAGGTATTTATGATTTATGTTTTGGTTATTCAACTGTATATATAAAACCTAAAAAAAATTTTTTTATATATCCTCCACACGCAAAATTTTAAAAGGATCAGCAACCTGTGTCTAGCAACAACCTAGTACAATGAAATGCACAAAATAACATTTGAATTGGAAATTTCTGTTTCTTAAAATACTGCTTTTGGTTTGGCAATTAGGTTGATTTCTTGTTATCAATAAGGATTTAAGATTTCTTTCATATCTGATTGGGATTTGCAACTTTCTAACTTGATAGTAATTTTTCATACTATAAAATATTATTAAAATTGTATATGATTCAAACAAACTAATAGAGTATCATGAAAAGTTACTTAAGTATTAGTTTAAACACGTATTAAACAACGTTTCCATTTTGTACTACTTAACCCTATCTCCATGGGTATCCTTTACTGCTCATGACACAAGGTTTTAGTGTCTTACATTCAAATGTTTATTAAACTCCTTTTTTTATGTTATACCAATTAGAACAATATAAAATCTAAGTTAATAATCCATACTTTAATAGTATATAAATTGTAAGTTCTTAATTTTATATGTCAGTGTGTTAAAAAAATCTTGAATTTCCTCTAGCATGATACAGCATGTCATCATCTTTTTTTTTATCTACAACCCCTCAAAAATGTATGAAATTTAATATAAAGTACTCTCTATGGAATATAAATTAAGAATTATTTTAATATTTCCTTTAAATTAAGTCATTAAAACTTGCATCATATGAATTATAAACTATGTTTTGATCAAACGTGCATTGATAATAAAACTGATTAATTAAATTGAGTGTAAATCTGTAACAGGTGGTGGCATGGTTATTTTGACTCAGCCATGTGCATAGAATTAAGTATATTCTTTAATTTTAACATATTATGAAAACATATGATGTGTAAGTGTTTTTCCTATTTCCACAGTCCTTATTCCTTTCTCTTTAAAGTATTTCACCTTTTCTAGCTTGCAGTAGTTTTAGGTAGTTGTACTGCTGGTGGTGCCTATGTACCGGCTATGGCAGACGATAGTATCATTGTACGGCGTCAGGGGACAATTTTCTTGGGAGGACCACCTTTGGTGAGTTAAGCTGACCTTTTCCTTTATATACTTGGCCATACTTAGTATATGAAAAAAAATTATTTTATTAGTGAGAAGGTTTAATATTAAAGGTTTTTGTTATTGAGGTCATGTATTCTCTGTTTAAGTCTTAATTGACAATTTATGAGATTTATGCTATTTAAAAATAATAAAATAATAAGGAATATGGAGTATCTTGAAGAAAAAAAAAGCCAAATCAAAAATTTTGATTTATAGCTAGGAAAACATATTTTGAGTATTAATTTCAATGTCTGATTAGAGCAAGCTCTACCTACTTAGAACAAAACAAAAAGTTAGTAATGAGTATAAGTGATTACATAGATTTTTCTCACTTATTTATAAAGGTTAAAAATGCATTCTTTCATCAGTTGGATATCCTCATTGTTAATGATATTTTAGACACACAGTGACTCAACAGTAAGTCTGGCTTATAACACTAAATATCAGATTTAGTTTTGCATTTTATAACAAACAAACAAAAACCAACAGTATTTTCTTCTATAAACCTAGTGATACCACAGGGTTTGGCCTGCATAGGAGATTTAGGTTAGTTTTAGCTTCTTTTATGAATTTTTGTTATAATATAAAAAACAATAACAACTTCCTTATTATTTCCTTTCAATACAGAAAATATTTGGAAATAAACATGCTAGCAAACAATGATGACAGTTTTAAAGCAACATGTACTTTGATTTTTTCATTCTGTACTATAGAAAAATATAAAAATTGCATTAGAAAAAAAAACGCCTACCTTGTAACATAGGCTTATATGTTTTCATATCGTTATTCATCCTACTGGAAAGAGAAACCTGAATGTTAAAGTTAACTGGAAAATTCGACAGTTTCAACTTTCAGAATAGAATTTTTTTAAACAGTGTATGAATATCTAAAGTTGTAGTTGGTTCACAGTTACTTGTGGACAGTTTTGTAAACTACAGTTTGAATTATGTTTTGTTCTTTTTTTAGTTAGTAACAATAATAAAATAATTTTATTAGTAAATCTCATCTTTTAAATATAGGAAAACCTATAAATACATTTTTACACCCTATTAAATCCCTTGTATTTGGGAACCACCATTAACTGATTGCTTGTATTGTTCTGATGGCTGACAAATTATGATGTATACAAATTTGTGTCCTTATAACACATTTCCATGTTTACATTCTGCATATTGTTCAGTTGGTCTGATGCCAATCTTAGGAACAGGATTTAAAAACTTGCAAATAAATAAAAGTAAACTTTGTGTAAACCTGTTTGTAGGTATTACAACAATTATATTATTAGTTTAAATATAAGCTTACATGTGAATATTAAAGAATTTAATTACATAAATGTATGCTCATTGAATGTTTTGCGAATGTGTTCTCATATAAAAAAATTGTAAAAATCAATGATATAGGATGACTTAATTTTTACTCTGTGAAAACTAACTAGCTGGGGTACTTGTTAAGAAAGCAAAAATTGTATGGAACACAATATTATTCTCCCTTCTCTTTTCTTTTGTTATTAAATTTCTAACAAACTCATTACATGTTAATTACATACCTTACTTTTGTATAAGGTAATAATTGACTCATTTAACTGATTTAAACTTGTGTCTTTAAATTCAAAGCCTATAAGTAAAATGGAAATATGCCCAACTTTGGATCATTTTTTATTTCTTTTCTCGAGTGACAATCCTAAAAAGAAAAAATAGTGCTTTTATACCATCAGAAACTTTTTTCTTACCATACAAAAAAGTACACTAATTGAGCCAGTTAAATCTGGATGATAGATGCTAACACACACACACTCATAATGAATGGATCATTATATTAACATAGTAATGTGATGATCATGTCATGTCTGGTAACAAGTATTAGATAATGACGTACCTTATATCATCTGTCATTTTGGTATCCTAGGCTTTGTCACCATTATTTAAAAACAAGTTCAGTGTAATAGTGAACTAAGTATATTATCTTCTACAACAATAATAAAATGTGTATAAAATTATTCAGGTAAAAGCAGCCACAGGAGAAGATATTTCAGCAGAAGAGCTGGGAGGAGCAGATTTGCATTGCAGGTGATCTTTTAAAGTTACTAATTTTCTATGACACTTAAAGGACATGTTTATTCTTTACCTGTAGTATACAGTTAAGTTACTAAAATAATGTTGAATATAATAATTATGAATTAATATTCTTGGTGAAAATTTTTTTTGTTCTTTTAACATTTCTAGAACTTTACCAAGGTTACAGTGTCGTGGTTGAGACTGCTTTTATTTTTGAATCAGCTTGTTAAACATCAGCTTAAAATATGATTGAAAATTGTGATTTTTTATACATCTAATTCTTTACAGGAATCTCTTAAGATTAATTTAAATAATGATTATCATTGAATTAGTTACGAAGCTTATTATTTTATCATTGGTTGTGTACAATGATGAATGTGTACCTACGAATGAACATATTCTAAATATATCAGTAGCTGTAATTCTTTTCTGGGGGTTTCACAGGCGTTCTGGTGTGACAGATTATTACGCACAAGATGATCTCCATGCTTTGCATCTAGCCCGTAGGGTAGCAGCAAATTGGAACAAAATAAAGAAACCTAATGTGAGTAAAGTGTTATAACAAAAGTTTCATCTTGATGAATCTTCAAGTTACACTTAAATCTGATGCAAATTTTGTAGTTAACTGCTAAGGCGTAAGTCTTGCATTTGGCTAAATCATTGTGTAAGCTTGTTTTGTGAATTGTACTGAGCCTAAGATTTATATGTATAATTATTCTGAAAGTGACAGTTGCACAGTTATATGAAGTGTTATGAAGAAGATATTGGATTAACTATATGAGCTGTTTGCTACTGTTTTTTTTTGAAAGTCCCTGAATAGTGGGCAGGTATCAGAGATATGAAAGTTAGCTAACATTATTCCTCTTTTCAAGAAAAATAATAGAAGATTGTGCCAGTATTTATGGGCTCATTAGTTTTACATCAGTAATTGATAAAGTTTTGGAAGTTCTGATAAAGAATGCTTTTCAAAGTCATTTAACACAATGTAGAATTTTAGTGAATATTCAATGTGGTTTCACTAAAGAAAAACTTGTTTAAAATTACTTCCTTGTGCTTTAAAAGTATTACTGCTTGCACAGATAAGGGTAAAGGTGTAGATGTGGTGTATCTGGATTTTTCTAAAGCTTTTGACAGGGGGATACATAAAGTGCTTGTAAAAAAAAAATAGATGTTGGGAGGATAAGCTAGCTAATTGGATAGAAAAGTTCCTGAATGACAGGAAGCAGAGAGTTGTTATAAATGAAGTTCAGTCAAACTGGATTAATGTTGCAAATGGTGTATCTCAGGGCTTAGTCTTAGGACCTTTGTTTCTTTTGATTTATGTCAATGATATATGTGAAGGAATATTCAATAAATTACTTAAATTTGTAGGTGATATTAAGATTTTGAGTGTTGATATCTGTGAAGAGGATGCTGGTGATTCAGAATATGATTAAGGTTATTTAGTGAGTTGGGGAAATAAATGGCAGATGAATTTTAACTGTAATAAATACAGAATAATGGATATAGGTTATCATAAGTTGATGTCCCAAGGCTTGTCCATAACATTAGTGTTATTAGTGATGGTGACACTGTCCACCTTGGAAATGATTTTAGTTTTTTAAAGGCCATTTAAGATTTTTAATTTACACATTAGACCTCTTTTAATGTGGTCCCTTTTAAGAATCACAGTCCATATAGTTCAGTTTGGAACTAGAAAATACAAAAACCAGGACTGGAAAGGCCAACTTCAGGTGACTAATGCTGCTGTTTGAACTATCCATTAGTCATCCTGGTGAGTTATTATTAAAATTTTGCTACAAATCTTTTAAAACTTTTATTACTTTACTTTTTGAAAATGGCCATAACGTCAAATAACTCGGAACCAGGACTGGAAAGGTCAACTTCAGGTAACTGATGGTGGTTTTTGTACTTACCTGTTAGTCTTCCTGGTGAGTTATGATAATTACAATTATGCTACAGAAAGTCTACAGAAATGTTGAATCCAAGTGTAAAAGGTTATAATTTCATTTTATAGGCCATTGGTTAGGCTACATTTAGAGTATTGTGTTCAGTCTTGGGCTCTTTACTTTACGAAGGACATTGAATTATTGGATAGGGTTCAGAGGTGGGCTACTAGAATGGTACGTGAGATAGAGGAGTTGTCAAAAGAGAATAGGTTAAGATATTTAAAATTGTCTTCTCTTGAAAAAAAAAACATTGGAGGAAATCTAACTCCAGAGGGGTTTGAGGTTTTAATGAGTAAGGATAAAATTAATAGAAGTGTTGATGCATCACTTTTTTTTTTTTATATTTAACAGTGAAAATGATATGAATAAGGTACACACAAATTTTGGCAGAGCAGGAGTCATTCACCTTCAGCTAAGACAGTTTTAATTTTCTAACAGGATGGTTGGTCTTTATAACAGATTGCCTTCAAATATTGTGGAAGCAGTAAATTTAAATGAGTTTAAGAGAAAGCTTTATAAATATTTGAGTGATAAAGACTGATTTTGAGTTTTTATTTAATAGTTTTTAATATAGTTTTGAGGATAGAAAAGCTTAGATAGATCATTTGATCCATTGTCAGTCCATTGTGTTATATTATTACTGATTTAACTTTGCTAGCCCAATTTCTATAGGCATAAACGATGATACAAATACCAGTGACTTCATGTTTCACTGTATTAAATTGGAAGAAAACAGATTAAACCAAATCTAGTGAACGTCATACTAAAATTTTTAATGAGTTGAGCACAAAATGATAATCCCATGAGTTGTTCCAACATATATCAGCTTTTTGTGGAAACCAACTGCCTTGTGATAGGTAGTAAAGAATTCCTTTACTTGTGTCAACAGCGATCTTACTGTTTCCCAATCTTTGGCTTTTCCTAGCAACATTACTTTGTTTTTCATCAGCCTAATTCCCTTTAAATGTAAATGCATATTTTCTATGGAGGTTGCTTTCACTTTACTAGCACAGAGGAGATTTATCCTGCTAATAGAGTTGTAAAGAATTTGATAAGTGGACTTCTGTCATAAGCTTATCAGTACCAAACTAACTGTCTTTGATATAGGAGCCATCTGTGGTTGTGATGACAACTGACTAACCACCAAAGTTTTAAATAGCTGCCGACAGGATTTTTCTGATTTGTCTTCTACCTAGTCTCTACATTTTTTGTGTAGGCTGGTTTCCTCGCGTCTTATTGGCAACAATGTTCATTGCACGTGAGAGTGCTTGAAACCTAGTGGTGATGAATTATTTCAGTGTGTTTGTATAACACCTGTCCACCCATATCTTTTCCTGAAAACACTGAACAATTCCTTGCTTACTAAATCTCTATGCTAGCAGTTGAACTGTATTAACATTTTAGGTTACATGTTGAATCACACTGAATGATTAACTAGAATTATGTGTTTTGCTGAATCTTTACTGAAGTGGAGAAGCTAGTCAAAAGCAATACCTTAAGTGTATTGCTTGTTTTATTGGAATATACTAAAATTACATACCGTGAGAATTACTTTGAACCATCTCCAGTTTTGTCTTGTTTTCTTACCTTGTGAATTTTAATTTTGCTCAACGACACATTTGAATCATTAGTTACAGTATGTTACCTGATCTTTGTACAGGTGACTATCACAAAACCTGAAGATCCAATCTACCCTGCTGATGATTTGTATGGTTTTGTAGGAGACAATCTAAAACGAACATTTGACGTGAGAGAGGTAAATCTAGCATTCAGATACATCTTAGAATTTTGTTAATAAGTGTCATAGTGATGTTTAGCAAATGAATTACATAAATTATTTTTGTTCTAATATCTGATAGTTCTTTGATTTATTTGTTGGAAATACATATTTTGATAAAATAATTGAGCAAAAAAATCTTTACCTTTGGCTTGAATGTCTGGTGTTAATAACCCTCAAGTTATT
This sequence comes from Tachypleus tridentatus, assembly GCF_004210375.1. Lineage (NCBI taxonomy): Eukaryota > Metazoa > Arthropoda > Merostomata > Xiphosura > Limulidae > Tachypleus > Tachypleus tridentatus. Next base: position 101,073,737 of record NC_134828.1, read on the forward strand.
GTCTTATATTTATTTACACTGTACACTACTGATATGGCCAATGTTGTGTTGAGTACTTGTGTTCTTGTTTCATCAAAAACTTTGTGAAATTGCTTATTTTCATAGTGTAATTAGCAATAATAAATGGGATTAATTGTAATATTGGTGGTAATTTGAGTTGCATATATGTGACTCTAACCAACATCATGGATTTACTGTGCACTTTAGTGCATATATAGCTGAGAATTTTACTTTTTGAACTAACTACTTGAATTGTACTATTGAACCTAAATGAAAGAGCTTACAGTTTATTATAGTAATGTATGTTATATCTATTAATAAAAACAATTAAGAATTTAATAAATTGTTAGTATGCTCTGGTCATTCACTTCTGATGTAGTTGTATAAGTGTTTTGAAGATAAAATGTTCAAATAATTAAGCAGAATAATGGTAATAATCAAACAGTCCAGAAGTAATTCAGTTTTAAACAATACAATTGTATGTGTACTACCCTTACTAATAATTATCTTTGTATGGTTGGCATAACTTTTGTTTATACATAGATTTTTAGGCATGTCATCGGCTGAGCCCATCTGATGTAATTCAAAACTGTATTTATACATCCATTCATACTTTTTCACAGAGAAAGAAATTTTGAGACCATATAAGTTTGTTGCAAGACTTATTGAGGTTTTGTTTGTAACAAACCCTTTAATTCTAACATACCATGTCATCAGCTGAGCCGATCTGATCTGGTTCTAAAGTGCATCACACTACTGATTGTGGTATGTGATGTATTACCCACTACAGGTATACAAATATTTTATTTCAGGATTTTTGTATACATAACACAAGAAACAAAGTATGAGATTTTAAGAAAAAGTGCATTGTAACATTGTATAAAATGAAGTAATTTTAAAAACCTTTTTAGTTAACTTAAAAGTTTGTTATGAAGCATGCTGGACAGGTGAGAGAAAAGAGGTCATCTTGTTGCAATTATTTCAGAATTATAGCATAAAATTGACCTCATTAAATGCTACATTACTGAAATAATTACGCCATGCACAGTTATAGAATATATTCTGTAATGGGATATGAAAACATTCCTTTAAAAATTATCTCTAAACAGTATTATACTCTTATAATACTAACTACAGTTGTTAAGGTTTATTCTCATTGTTATGTACTACTGGTAATGGAATAATATCACTTGGTCCATCTGTGTGATGAACAACAATGTATCATTGAAAATTTTGTTAAATATTTTAAAATGGTATGAGCTCCTCCATATGTTCTGTTACACTCTTTAATAATTTACATAACAATGTAAGTTTTTATTTTAAAATGACACTGAATTAGAAGACTGTCAGAAATATTTAATAAAATATTGTATATTTGTTTAATTTTAGCATGGTAATTCACCTACATTTATTGTTAATATTTTCTTATACAGGGTGTTTAGAAAGTCACTGTGCACTTGTATATTTATTAACAGACATGTTTAAATATAGAATATAGGAGGTAAATATGAATGACAATTATAAACAATGTTGAAAGTGACCCCCGTTGGCATCAATACAGGCTTGGATTTTTCTTATTTTGTTTCTAAACACTGCTATCAGTTGCTAGCTTAAAATAGACTGAATAGACATATGATTACAAAACTGCACAATGACTTTCTGAACACCCTGTAGTAAGCACACTACAAGTTTCTTCAGAGGTATTTAGCCTATATAATTCAGTAATTTGTCTGTGATGTAGGCTTCTCAGACAGTAAATAGTAGGCTTTTTAATAGTTGTAACGCAGTAATTATTGTAATCAGTTGTACAGTAAGAAATGTCTAGTTGATTTTTCAGATTTACCACTCAACAATTTTGATTTTATTTTCAACATACATCATGAATTAACAATCAACTATCAAAATAATGATTAATAATGCATAAAGCTTGTCATATCAGTAAAAAAAATATTATATACACCACACTTCTCAAACCTGTAGTTAATAGATTTATACTAGTTGCTTTTCAAGACCTAACCAACATTTTTACCTGTAATAGTGAGCTTGAATTCTACATTAAATTCACAGCTTCTGTAATTTCATCCAACTTTTAAAAATAAGCATTCTTTTATCAAAATAATACAGCTAATCTTCATTTTCTTCAGGATATCAAAACTGTTTGAATTATATAATTCCCCAAAAAATTGTGAAAAAAAATTAGGAACACCAACTTTATTTTGAGAAAAGGGAATAACTTTTAAACATTTTGTAAAGTGTGATTTGATCCATTTCTATATTAACATGGAAGTATTGTGATGTTTCCTATGTGCACACATGTGCATGTCAGTGAGGTGTAATAACTTAAATAGTTATTAACTTCATCCTATCATCTATAGAATGTATCTATGTTCTGGTAATCTTGGATGAATTTTTATTTCTAAACTTTTATGCAGTTTTTGCATGTAATTAATCACATCCATGTTGTCTGGATGTCATAAATTTGCTAATCCTCTTAGATGAATAGAAGTTGTATACTACAGTGCACATTTTAGCTTGCAAGTGCATATTTCCATGTGGATCTTCTAGAATGGTATCATATAACAACTAGGTAATATGAAAGCCTGTTAGTTGTAGCATGTGATATAATGAATCATTGGACACTGCACTAAGACTTCAACCTGATTTTAAAAGTAGGACATTTCCATGATTCTGTTTCCTGTTCAAGGGCTTGTGCTCTTATTTTTGGTTTCCTGTTCAGTTTTTGTTCCTGCCATTAACACCAGCAGTCAAACAGTAGTTATACAAGTTGGAGTTTAGTGAAATGGATGGAAACTGCCTGTTGTAAAAAACAAAACAACAACATAGGATGGCATTTCAGATGTCTTCTGTCCTTCCTTTTCAGGTCAATGTGTGTAAGCTATTGCAGGTCTTTTATAGTATCTAGGAAGTAGATTGTGAAGGACCTATCCTATCTTCACTACATGGGAATACTGCACATCAGGTTCACAACTCAAGAGATTTCATAAACAACTTTGAAAATCTGCACAACAGACCCTAGGATATTCTTGTTAGTTTTGACATCACGGACCTATTTGCCAACATTCCAACCTCAGAAACCCTTCATATCACCATACAATGACTGCTGAATGACAACTCTACCACACAAAACTGACATGATCATGGAACTAACTACTATTTGCCTATAGTCATCTTACTTTCAATACAATGAGGAATTCTATGAATAAATGGATGGTATAGTTGTGGAATCACCACTCTCTCCAGCCTTTGCAGGCAATTTCAAGGAGGACTTTGAAGAAAGAGACCTTTCATCCAACATGTACAGACACTGTGAAGCTAGATAACAAGAGTCATAAACACAGTAATGAAACCTTACCATCCTTCCCAAAACATCTTAACTCTTTAAACCAAAGAATCCATTTTACCATCAATATAGAACAAAAAATTGTCACAACTGTATAAGAAAACCCACCAATACTGAGAAAAACCTAAACTTTCAGCCCTATCATCCAACTCTGCAAAACATGGTATAATCCAATGCCTAATCAAGAGAGCAGAAAACATTTGCAATGAGGCATCCATCAAAACAGGATGGTTACACCTCTGCCTTCTTCAAGAACTCCCTGAGGAAGAAAGAAAATATAAAAAGAACACCACTATTACCATGTACCTTTCATACCTGCAAAAGTTCAGTGAAAGAATTTCAACATAGATATCTGAAGAAATCTTGCAAGACATTAAGATACATTCAAGTGAAAAATTAGAAATAAACGTAAGTTTTTACAACCAGGCAATTGCCATCATTTCCAGTGTACTTATAATGAATACTCTGCCAAAAAAAAATCTTGTGTTTCTAAACTCATTTGTTTCCTCTTCTTGTCAATGTTTAACTTAATTTTTGATTAACAGTCCTGGCCTGTATTTTGCAAACACCATAGGCTTTTAATTCAGATACTAATATACCTTTATATCACAACAGCTTGTTTAATCAGTATGCATTTCTTTGTCTTAAATAATGTAATTATGAGAGTTTGTTTATGACTTATGGTAAAAGTTTTAATATTCTGTCACCTTTGTTATACCCTGGATCTTTGGTAAATAATTTCAAACCCTGACCCTCTGGTTGTAATCCAGTAAACTTGTGGTAATTTGAAAGTACAGATGAATCCAACCAAGTGCTACTTTTCAAATGGTTACAAAACGTTTTCATAAATTTCTATTTATGACATTTTATTAATTCAAAGAAAAGGAACATCTGTAACATAAAACTGTATTGTTAAAGAAAAGGACGTGATTCTTACAAGGAAAAATGGACCAATACCAGTCTGATAATGAAGATACTAAATAAAGTTACAAATCTTTTCTCTGGAAGTAACCAAGAAACACTGTATGCCATTGCATTTGAATTACAAACTTCTTTTAGAAACAGTAAACAGTATAATTAACATGAATTTAAGTGTACAAACACAACACAAACCATGTACAATCTTCTCTCAAGAGACCCAGTGTTTGAAAACTGTATATGCAGCATCTGGTATGTAGCAGCTGGAATTACATCATCTCATTGAACAAAGCATTGTTATATGTCTGCAAACTCTGGGCAATTTAGTATCATTCAGCTGGTAATATATATTTTAGAAGAGTTTTTCAAAGGTCTTATGGTAGTTCCATATTACAAATATAAGTTAAATGTCCAGAGAATCACAAAAGCTACAAAAGTAAACTCTTGTGTATCATCATGTTAATGCATTAACAACAATTTAGTTGTTAAATATGGTTACTTCAACAGTAACATATTGTTTAGTGAAAACAAACCATCTTGCTACACATTCTAATCAACATGCAAGTATAAATTCATGTTTTACCGTTAACAAACATTATGAAGTTCTATGCCTATTAGTAGCTTAAGCAAACATTCAAGTCATTTGTCATGTGTAATAAAAAGGGGGATAACATTGATCTCACTGTCTCCTGCAAAGAAAATTGCTACAGAGCAACAGCTCATAACAAGGGTCATCACATAGAATACCATCAGTAGTAGGATGAGGATAGTGTTGCCACTTATCCTGGTATAAAAAATTTTATACAAACATTTTACTGGTTAAAACTATTTTAAAACCTTTTTAAATTCTTAAGAAATTATTAATTATTGATTTTATTATATTTTATGAATTGGTTTATTTCAATTCAGATAATAGCCAGAATTGTGGATGGAAGCAACTTTGATGAATTTAAAGCCTTGTATGGAGAGACCCTTGTAACAGGTTTGAAATTTTAATACATTTTAAGAAAGATCAGTAGTAATGGATAAAATTCATTTTCTCATTAAATTTACTTTAGTAAATTCTTTCTAGCCTTGCATGTTAGCAATACCTTTCAACTATAAAGTGACTGTTTCACTCTTTAAGTACAGACTTGGTCCCTGGGACTGATTTTTGTAACCCTTTTGTGCTATTACTTTTAAATTAATAAGTTTATCTTCACAAAATTTGGCAAATTATTGGTAAACATTAGAATCTGATATGCAAAATATCAGATTTTATAAAATTAAAGTTTAAGATTTGTTAAGCAAGGTTGTTCTCGTACCCTTTTTATTTTCACATTACCTACCCAACATGCAAAATAACTTTCATTTTAAGATTCAAACTAGTATCATGCCTCAGAAAATTTTCAAATTCTACATGTGAAATCCTTATAACTTCCACATAATTCTACCAAATGTTTTTTAAGATAAAACTTATTTTGTCACCAATGAATCTCTGTATAGGTTCAGTCAATTTCACCAATCTTGTAACTGCCATATAAAATTAGGAAATTAATATAAATTAAGCCTTTGTCATTCTAGAATAACTACAGACTATTAAATGAAAATATAAATGTTTAGACCAAATAGATAACATCTCACAACATTGTACCTTTATATAGGTTTATTATTATTATTATATTGACCTTTCAGCTGTGCCAGGTTAACAGTATGGAAGTTACAATGATGTGGTTTGGTGCAAGTGTGCTCTTGTTAATGTATACAGTAATGTAAATTTGACCTCTAGTTTTCACAAAGTGAACTATATTGACTCTATTTCAGTGGACTAGTATTTGGTAAAGTGCAGCCATATTTCAGTTATTATAAATTGTAGATGTATATTAATTATTACTCTTTAAAAATAAGTTTTTAAATTTATTTTTCTTAAAACATAGAACAATAAATAAAGAAATAAAGCAAACAATATACTCATTGTTGTTTATGTAGCTTGCTAAGCCTTAAGAAATTTCACACATGGAGGATTTGAAATAATTTTTGTACGTTTTTTATATATACTTGAATAACCAAAAAATCATGAATTACTTCATTGATACCATAGAATTCCATTATAATTTATTAATTTTAATAACTAAAGTGTGGTTGTATTAAAAAAAAATGTCAAACAGGCTAAAGACTCGATTTACAAGGTTTATTTTGAAAGAAAGTACACTATTATATTTGAAAATGGCTGAGAAACTAATTAAGAAGGCAGTGTGAGGTTCAGATTGGTTATTTGTGCATTCAGAAGTAAGTGTGTGTATAACATCATTTTCAAAATTGGAAATAGGTTAGTGAGGGCCACTGTGTGTTTCATTCATTAAATATAGTGATAGCTCAGCAAATAGAAAAGATAAAATGTTTTAATTTTATATTCTAGCTTGTCAATATTGGTAATTTGAGTTCTTAATTCATATAAAACTGTAGACTGTATTTTGACATGACAAGCCTTAATTTTAAACAGTACTGTATTCAACATACCATGTGACATATAGAAATCAATGTTAAATACTTCCTTTTAAATTAAGAAATTAACATTTGAATTATAATTTACATTTTCATACCAAATTTAAGGAGAGAAGTTAATAAAATATCTCAATAACATTTTGAATCCAAGTCAATAAAAACAATGGCATGGCCAATAAGGTTAAAATTTAAAATATATATTTTGTATAACAAAACCACTAAGTACTGTATAAATGTTATTGCAATATTATATCATTTCATTAAAAAAGATACATTGAAAACATCCATCCTGTAATTTTATCCATGTCAAAAGTCATTAGTATGATTAGATTGAACACTCAATTCAAATAACAATTGCAACAGGTGGATGAAACCTGTTAAGACATATCATACTTGTCACAATGGCTTTAAAAAGCAGCTAGTAATTTGTTTCATTTTTAGGCTATTAAAGCTTGTGCTATATCATTTAAAATATTGTGCATTACTCTTTGATATAATTATGTAAAAAGTATGTAAATAATTATGTAACATAATGCACTAGACCTTCCAGCTGAACATTTTTCTCATAAGACAAGATGACAACTTTGACCTGTCAGGGTGGAATAAGTTTAATCTTCCAAGAGTTGTATTTGCATAAGCTAAAATGACTAACACTTTTTTTTGTAATTGTTTTTAATTGTTAATAATAACTGTTATTGTCATTAAACTTAGTCTTCTAACCATGTTTAAAATATATTTCTTAAAACTCCTTTATGACAGGCTTTGGAAGGCTTTATGGTTATCCTGTTGGTATTCTAGGAAATAATGGTGTGCTCTTCTCTGACTCTTCTCTAAAAGTAAGTCATAAATTCTGTTACGTTAGTAATGTTTATTTTTGTGTTTTTCTGGGCTGTTATGGTCTTGAGGTTAGAGTACTCTGACTACAGATGTGAGAGTCTATATTCCTAAACCACTATTGCAAAAGAAGAAAACTGTTGGTGTATTATAAGAGTGAAAGTCAAATCCCACTATTCAATTCTACAAGTTACCAAAGACTTAGTGTTGGGTGTTATTGACTTGCTGCATTTTCTAGTCTATCATTTCAAAGTAAGAGATAGCAGACATGGATATTTCTTGTAGCTTTGCACAACTATCCAAAAGAAACAAATTTAATTTTATCTTGTTTCTAACTGAAATTATGTTAGCGAAAAAAAACAAACTTAATGCAAAACGAATTACATAGTATTATTCCTTCAACACAAAACTTAAATAGCACAGAAGAAAAAGTTTTACTATTGAATGATAGATTATTATAAAAATATTTCAACAACAAATTCTTCTTAAACTTTTATTTTAAAACACTTGTTTTAATAATACTCTAAATATTTATTTTTAAGAAAACGGTACATCTTTTATGACTACCATAATTTTCCAATTATAAACTTCAATTCAGACACAAACCTTTGTTTGAAATACCATAGTGTGAAGTTTATATGTGAGTGTAGCTTATACATGAATTAGTTTTTTTTCAGAATAAGTGCTGAAAACTTTACTATTGTTAATCTTGTTAAAATACATGAACATTTTGGTGACAACATTCTTATTCTTCAATCATGCATTTCAGCCAAAACCCACTAAATGTTTTTGTAAATTAAATAACACAGAACAATGCACAAAAAGCAGACATTGTATAGCTGTCATAACTTTTCGAACTAATAATCTTTTAACAATTCAGTTAGGTTTTGTTGGTGATTCTCATGTAAAGAAGTTTAGGATTGAAGTAAAAGTAAACAGTTATCTGTACAGATAACATGTAATATAACATTACGATGTGTGTTATTTTACTTTTATAATTTATAATGTTTTTCTAAAAACATAAGTAACTGCTATGAAAGAACACATTTTTACATAAGCCAACCAATAACCTGACAACAGCAGTGGTTTGAGTATAAACAAGTTTATTTTATGTAACTATGACTTGTATAATATATGTTCATAATTCCATGACTTGTATAATATATATGTGATGTGGTTCATAATTCCAAAATTACAGTTTGGGTTAATTCTAAACATAGTGTAACTATGTATATATTATCAATCTTGATACAACATATAAAACACAGTAATTGTCTTATTATTGTATTTTTATTGTTTTGTACAATTAATGAACAATATATTTTGGATTTTTCTTTTTTTAAGGCTGTCCATTTCATTCAGCTTTGTTGTCAGAGAAAAATTCCTTTAATCTTCCTACAGAATATTACTGGTTAGTAATTATTTTATTTTTTTCCTTTATTGAAGTATATTTTTACATTTGTTTAAAAAATATTCACTTAAAAAGAAAGAAAATGTTTAAAATAACTTTCGTGTGATATGCTTTTTAATACTGTATACACTAATGTGGCCAAATTTGCACATTTTTTGACATTTTAATAGTTACATTCAAAATTAACTTTATTATCAATGTATTTAGTGAACTTCAAATCAAAACATAATTTATAAACCAATTTTTAACATTATATAACTTTAAATTTTGAAAAGAAATTCTTAACACTCCTACGAAAATACGTTTCTAGTCCTGATTTTCCAAGCCCATTCCCCTGGCTGTGGTTTCGCTAGATAGTAGATAGGGAATCTCGTTAATCCATTCATTAATGGATTTAAATGGCAATTTCATTTAAATACAAAATTATTAGCCTAATATTAATAACCTTTCAAGTTGCTCTGGGGCCTATTAGGCCCCACTTTTCGTAGGAGTGTTAAATTAATTCTTGGTTTGTATGTGTCACATGGTACATCGTTTCTCTAAATTGCTCATTAATGTTTTATTTACATCACCATATGAGTAACTGCATTTAGCACAAAATACACACACTATAAATATTGCTGAGCCATAAATCTCTAGCCTTCAAACTTGCTCTTCTCTACTGAGGTGTTAAAGTAAAAGGACATGTCATACCCCTCCTATGAATGTGAATCATTCTTTCTAGCATTTGCTGTTGGATTATTTATAACCAATAGAAAGAGAAGATTGTACTTTACTGACTTTTCTGAGATTAGCTAGATCAACTGAAAGAGTTTGAAACAATTAGCCCCAGTTTTATTGTTTGACATTGTGGAGTGTGTTTAACCAGCTAATAGAATTGTTAACCTGTTTATGACATGGTTCAAAAACTAGTTGGGTTTTTTTAATTTTGGAACATCCTTTTTTGTGGTTGATAATATTTTGTGTTTTGGCATGCACATTTAAAACCAAAAATAATGTTTGTGATAAACTACCATTGTGACAAAAAGTAGTTACTTTGTTTCATCTCCTGATGGCAAAATGCTTGCAAAATGACAAGAGGGTAAATAAGAAAACTTTAATAAAAAATATTACTTGTAGCACAAGCACATTGTAGTGCATGTTTGTGTAAGTTTGTGTGCTAGTCATTGATCCTTTATTTACACAAGTTTTGTGACTGTTATGAATCATTTTCACTTTATTTACACAAGTTTTGTGACTGTTATGAATCATTTTCACTTTATTTACACAAGTTTTGTGACTGTTATGAATCATTTTCACTTTATTTACACAAGTTGTGTGACTGTAATGAATCATTTTCACTTTATTTACACAAGTTTTGTGACTGTTATGAATCATTTTCACCATACTCGAAGAACATCTGATGAGTAACTGTAAAGCAGTAAAACAAAATGAAACCATATTTGAACAGTTTATCTGTTGGCTCTGAGGATCAGTTGCATGTAATTGTCTGTTAGAATATGCAGTCATTATAGTGAAATGAAAATGGTAGTTTTGATTTATTTCACTGCTTTTCATTTTCACATGCATTACTGATTTTGCTACAAATGATGTTAGGGAAGAAAAGATATAAATGTATGTGGAGAAAAAAAAAAGCTGTTGACATTAATTTAGGAAGTTATGCAGATGAAATATGAAACCGTAAGATGAAAAAAGTATTTTTATACTTAACATGACTAGTTTGAGTATAAACTGGTCAGAGCCTGAGTCAGGCTGACTTTATAAATTCACAGACAAATCTTTAGTAAATATACTTTTATTAAAAAAAAAAATTTTTTTTTTTTTGTGTGTGTAAAACAGATTTATAATGTAAAGTAAAAATCTGCCATATTTTGTGAATATGCACTTACTTAACTTTGGAATTATAATAAACATTGCTTCTCCAGGATCGGATTGATGTAATGGATTGACCTTTTTCATATGCAGTTAAACACTAACTTGGAATGTAAAGCTTATTTATAAATCAATAAAATTTTCTGAATTTGAAAATTTAAAATAAATAGCAAGACAAAATCCTCTAACCAACAGAAAACCAGAACTTAATCTCACCCAAAACAGAGTGGAAGTTTAAACAACATAATTTAGCTATTAACCATACAACAGTAGGATCTAAAGAAGGTACAAGACAGATGAAGTCCATATATAAATCATTGTGAAATCTTTGTTAGTCTACTACAGAGTTTCACTCATACCTTATATGAGCAATTTGTGTTATTGTATAACCAGAGGTCCAAACTATTGCATGGATATTTGGTCAGAACAAGATATTGAGATAGTAGTAGTGTTAACCAATGTCAAGTCAGGAGAGAATGTTTTGAGGAAAAGAACCTTCAGTGCTCTCAGTAGAAATGAAATAATGTGCACAGCAAAGCTTTCAGGACATCAGTTCCATCAAAACTAATCTTAAAGTCTAGAGCAGTTCCTTCATCTGCAAAGGGAAAGTTGTGGTTAAAAGAGAAAACTGATTATAAAAAAAATCATTGAAAAGAAACTGAACACATCTGCCAGAATTAGGAGCATAATAAAAAAAATACTTTGATGTTAACAAAGGCTTAAAATCAAAAGTTCACAAGGTTTCAAACACTCCTCACAATTAGCATCTTTTTATGAAAATGATGGCTGAAAATTGGAATTATACTCCTTCCATTTTGTCATGATCTTGCACATTAGGGAAACTTCTCATAAAGCTCAAATGAACTTTTTGACTTTGGTCTCTATAAATGTACCTTGAAAACCATCCTTCATATACTGTGTTTTATATTATCAAAATTAATGGTCTGAAATTGACCTCATTGTTAGTTGCAGAAACTGAAGCAAAATCCATAGTGCATAATTATTGCGAATAAACTGGGTGTTACTGAAAATGAAAGATGTAACTGTAAGAGCAGTATGTGATGTAGAACGTTATCTTTAAAATATGATAGTCTCTAATTGACCCAAATTTTATAAGTATATTTGATACTTTACAGTATATCACATTTGTGTCCTACATACCTGGACTTTAAATTTAACAGCCTTTTATCAATGAAGCATTGATGTCCGTCATTTGAGAAATCTCAGTTTTTGTGCTGAAATTTTCAAGCTAGGCCATTATAACCTCCTTTTATTGTGTTTGAGCAATTGCTGAGGCTATGTAAGTAGACATAGGTTTACTTAAACATCAAACAAAAACTGTTGTGACATCTTCAGGTAAACAAAAGTTGATGTTGTAATCTAAGTGGGCAAAGGTTCAAAACCTTATCTTGTATAAACTGTTGATCTCGGAGATGAATTTGGTGATGTAGTACATTGAGGTTTGCATCATGATCTAAGATAGATTTGTGTTAACTTTGTAATTCATCTAGAAATATACTTATTTGATTATATTAAAAGAAGAAAAGGTTAAAGAAGTTTTAATGAGTGGAAGTTCTGTTTATCTTGTATTAACTGTGGTTCACTAACCTATATAAGTAAACAGGTTAACTAAGTGATGTCAAGTATAAGGATATTATTGTGTGAGGTAGTTTACTTGATGTATTATATGTGATTAAACAGAGGTTCACTTGGTAATGTCCAATAAGTAAATATTTCATAATATCCTGTTTAATGACTATTTTAATAAGTGAATAGATACGAGAGTTTCGCATTTTAAAGTTGTGGATGAACCATGTTAACTATACTCATTTTAAGAGGTGACTGCTTTATTATCAAATATAAGGTTTTGAAACAGCTGTTTTTCAGATAATAAATTTTAGTGCAACATTTTGTTTAATAGTTAGATGTAATCACGTAAAACATTGAAAGTAGTAGTTTATATGTACAGTCAATATAGAGACAAGTATTGCATTGACACTAATCTTATTATTTAACAGATGACTGGTCTTTTAATTGTTAACCAGAAAGTGATGATATATTATTTAAAATTACAAGAGAGATAATATTTTGAATATGATAGGTAGTTACATGGAGTTGTGGTAAATTGACATATTGTGTAATTAGACAAATTTCTCTTTTTTTTTTAAATGTGAGGTTACATGGTTGGAAGAGATGCAGAAGCAGGTGGAATTGCTAAGAATGGGGCCAAGATGGTGACAGCTGTATCATGTGCTCAGGTTCCCAAACTTACTGTTATAGTGGGAGGATCTTATGGAGCAGGAAACTATGGAATGTGTGGGCGTGCATATGAGTAAGGGATTGGTTCTTTTTCTACCAATAACTTAAGTTCCTTAAACTATTAGTAAGAATAAACTGAAATTTTCCAAGAGATCAGTTCCTTTCTTAACTATAGCTTAATTAAGATTCCTCAGAGCATGAGTAAGAATAAACTGAAATTTTCCAAGAGATCAGTTTCTTTCTTAACTATAGCTTAATTAAGATTCCTCAGAGCATGATTAACAATAAACTGAAATTTTCCATTGAGAGATTAGTTCTTTTTCTAACAATAGCTTAAGTTCCTTAAAGTATTAGTAAGAATGAACTAAAATTTTCCAAGAGATCAGTTCCTTTCTTAACTATAGCTTAATTAAAGTTCCTCAGAGTGTGAGTAAGAATAAACTGAAATTTTTCCATTGAGAGATTGGTTCTTTTTCTAACAATAGCTTAAGTTCCTTAAAGTATTAGTAAGAATGAACTGAAATTTTCCTATGAAGAATTGGTTCTTTTTCTAACAGTAGCTGAATCAAAGTTCCTCAATGTATGAGTGACTTTCTTAAAGGAATATGGGCAAATTGCAGCCTTTTGTGTGGGTTTATGTTTAATAATAAACACCTTAAAGGAAATTACTAGGAGTTTTTATAACAAATGTACATTATATCATACTTCCCAATAGTACATTTTTTATGAATAGTGAAGCTATTTTGAATTTAAATACTTGCTACAATGTTTTTTTTTTCTAAATAAATATAAGTATCATTGTTCTTTTTAAATTAATATGTATTTAAACTCAATCAACTACACATTTTTATTTTGTAATATAATCTATTTCACTAAATTTTCTCAATATTGTTCAGGATTTAGGTTCTTACGTTTTACCTCTTATGAATTTATTTAAGGTAGCTAATATTTGTTTCATGAACTTTTCAGTTAGATTATTTTCCTGAATTGCAATTACAAGTATCAACTCAACTGTTTTTGTTCTTGGTTACTGTTTATTTTTTCAGCTTTGATATAAGAAATTTTTGAAAATTGGTTTGTTTTTTTCCTGCTATTAATTATTTTATTTTTATTTTATTTCAATAAATACTTTTATGCATTGAATTATTCCAAGTTTGAGTTATTAACTAATGATGTCTTTATGTCTACCTATGATTTTCAATATGGTGATGCCTTTAAGTAGACTTTAGATTTATTTATTGTGATATCCATGTGTAATCTCTGTTTATATAACTCTAGCCCTAGGTTCATGTATATGTGGCCTAATGCTAGAATATCCATAATGGGAGGTGAACAAGCAGCCAGTGTCCTAGCTCAGATAACCAGAGATCAGAGACATAGAGAGGGAAAAGAGGTATGTCTACTGTCAATAATTTATCATTTACATTCATTATAATCTGTAATAAATTTTACAATTAAGATAAATATTGAACTGACCCTGTCTTGGAGAATTAATGTTTACTGTAATTCCAAATTTAATGTATATCTTCATGAACATGAAAGTCTGTTACACACAGAAAGTCAGATTTTTTTTCAAATAAATTATTTCTATAGAAGATTCGTCTGAAATCAGTCTGACTAACTCCAACTAGTCCTTCAGTAAGATGACTTTCATGTTAAGAATAATTTTTTTTTCATCATAAGTTTCAAATTCCACTCATGTCATCTTCTGAAAGCATGCAAATGAATATCAAATCTTTTTTTGTGTTTTTGAAAAGTTATACTTTGTTTTATACATTGTTTATCCTAACAGTGAGCTTAGTGAAATCATCTACGATCCGCAAAATATGAGGTTTTTTTCGTCTTTCTATCTTTCTAGAATGACAACAGATTGTGAGAGAAATTTATAATAATTTATTTTTTGACAGTCCCAGGCTCTTAACAGCTTCTAATATGCTTTCATTTCATTTTTGTTTCTTTTTGTACAGAGCCTAGCAACTAAACTAGTGTGATAAAGCAAGTTACCATAAATAGTGTCAAATTACTTAAAGCATGGGCAGCTTGCACTTATACCTCAGATAATTTTTTTCATTTAAGTTTTGTTAACTAATAAGTTGCTAATTTTTTTGATTTAGTTGATTTTATTGCAGTAAGTAAACATGAGAAATTTAGGATGTACCTTTGGATCTAGAACTATTTCTGATCATCAGCTACAGGTAACCTGATAGATAAATCATTAAATTCCCCTTTTTTGTTTTATTGGTTATAACACAATAACAAAATATTATATATATCAAAATTAATGACATTTATGGAAAAGAGGACATATTGGAGGACAAGGCAGTGGATTTAATTTTATTCTACCTGTATCACTAAAGCAAGACCATTAGTCTAAAATTCACATTGATATAAAGAATGACAAAAGTATCATAGTTGAAATTTGTCACTTCTTTGCTGTTGTAAAGTGACCTTTGTATAATTCTAATTTTACCATTATTCATCTACAATCTGTTTTTTTTATGGTGTTTTTACTTTATGTAATTTAACTATATATAGTTTTAAATTCATTTAAATATTAACTTAGATATTAACATTTAGATATATGTTGTCAACAAGAATTAACATTTTCATTGTACATTCATGTATTCATTTTGTATGAAAATTAGTGTTGAGAAAATCATCTATTTTACAAATTATTTTTCCAACTGCAGCCTTTAGACTCTAAATGTCTTAAATGAGTAACACATTCACTACTTTTAGTGTACCCCTTTTAATATGAGTCTTATGTTTACTCTAGTTGTTACAGGCTGTTAAGTAACATTAGTTGTATCACAGTTTTGTGCCTATTGAATAGTTCAATGTTTCAATGTATGATAGCTGTAAAATAGAATTATTAGATGTATAGTTTTGAACTGCATTTCTGGCAGAACCTAGATTAACTCTTTCAACACAAACTCAGTCAGTTTGACTGACCACATGACCTCTTTGTGCTTGTTTTAAAGTCTATAGGTTTAATATTTCTAACTTTCAGTACAGTGTGGATATTTGGCAGTATTTCAGTTAATGTTATAAGTCTTTCATATAAAAAACCATACTTTTTTAATCAAGTATTTTTAATTTGTTCAATATATTGAGTACTTATTTTGAATAGTCTGTGTGCAAAGAAATTTCCATTTTAAGAATAAAAATACTTTTTATCATCTCTTTTCTTTCGAGTAATTCCAAAACCTTCTAAGTACATTTCAAGTGTTCTTTTTCATTTAAAACTTTTTCTCTACCCTAACTCTAAATAGGATTGGTCTGTTTGACTGACCAGGTAACCAACAAAATAAATATAAATTACCCTTTTTTTCTTCTCTCTAGAACAGCTCCAGATTTGTGACATGAAACATTTGTTTGTTCTAAATGACTTTAAGTTTATAACAATACACATCTATTTATAATTAAATTTTATTGTTTTAATTGTCCTTCGAATCATGTCTACCTACTGTCTGAACCATAATGACTTGTAAATCACTCGGGGCACGTGCAGCTCATGTTACGCTATCGTGCTATTCACATGCTTGTCCTGTGAAACATTATTATTATTTATTTTACCTAATCTACAAGGATCTCTATTTTTACATTTTAGTTACTGTTACAATAATTAATAAACATAAAGTAATAACTTAGTTAATCTTCTTTTTTCTTGCAATTGATAGTTGAGAATATTTAAGCCTACTTTTTTATACTAATGGTAGTAACACACTAAATAATTTATTTAATTAAATAATTCACTAAAGAACATGGACTAATAACTTGCAAAAAGGTAGACAATTTTCCATACCTTTTGCAGTATTTCTGGCTTTCTAGCTATGCAGTAAGAGCCATTACAAATTCATCCAAACTATTCATTAAATTTCTCATTGGAATGTTACTTGTACTCTGAGAGAAAAAAATTAGTTATCTCTGCAGAACACATCATTTGACAGATGAAAACCGTTACTTTCTATCAGTTATATGTAATACATAATTGTGAGAGTAACTTGTCAGAGTAATAATGAATCTATAACTTTTAATTATAATTAATTAATTATAGTTATTAATTTACATTTTATTTCTTACTCTTTCAAGGTGTTGTGGGGAAAAAAAGGAAGGAGAAAATATTGTACTAAGAGAAATTTAGGATGTTTTTTATTACCTAGTAGAATTGGGAACTAGAAACTTGTATATTATTATAACATGGATTACACTACGTAACAAAATTTTTACTTTTTCTTGTTCCTGGGCAGAAAGTGTTATTTCCCAATTGCTTATGTCTAAAGTAAATGGAAAAGACCTATTTTTCTCTTCAAACTTTGCTTTTGTGACCTGGGAGTGTATAACAAAAATATGATAGGAGAATATATTTGGGGGCTGATACAGGAAAGTGATTTACGTTACAGTCGCAAATCTCAACAAACTATTTACTTCTAAACATTTTTGTATAACTTTAGTATAAATACATGTAAATCTTCATTCATATGTTGTTTTATTCAGACCTTATGTAAATGAAAATGTGCAAATTTGCCTGCTTTTTTCATAGAAATAAAGTTAATTTCTAAACTTCATTATCCAGGTCACAAAAGCAAAGTTTGAAGGGAATAATGGCCATTTACTGTACTTTTACAATGTAAGCAATTAAGAAATAGCACGTACTATCCAGGAACAAAATTTGTGTTGCATAGTGTTATTAGCTAAGATTTTATGCTACATTAATATGTATAACATAGATTTTGAATGTAAGACACCAAAACTTTTATGTGCAGTAAAGAATACCCAGGGCAAACAGAATAAGCTAGCTAATTTGAAACAATGTCTTATTTAGCTACCTACCTATCTATTGTATGACTTTATTTAACTTTCAAAACTTGTTTGAGTCTACTATTAAAAGGGATTATATGTTAAGGCCTGTTGTATATCTACTATTTGTTGTTGCTTCTTAAAAGTGAGATATATGTATGTATAAGCTAATAATATGGTTTCTGAAACAAATTTTCTTTTTCTTATTCAAAAGCTATCTTGATTTTTGTGTCTGTCCTTTAAGGATTGCTAAATAATTTTTAGTAATCAGTGCATTGGTCTTTATACCCCACTAATTTTGTACCATTTCTGAACATGTACATATCATGTGAACTACACCAATAGTATTTTGCTTTCCCCACTCAAGCCTCACTTGTTCAATTGGCACAGTTTATACAAGTGTTTAAGTTTTCCAAGTATGACTGCAGTTTCCAGTGAAATTTCTTCAACATTTTCTGTCTTTCCACTTTGATCACTTATGTCACTAATCCAGAGGGTACTAATTCTTGGTTTCTCTACTTTCTGATCATGGGGCTCTTTACTGAGCTCACTGTCATCACAATGTGGTCTTCATTTTCCTTTTTCCTGGCTTCTTCCATCTGGTTCAATTATTTTTTTTAACAAGATTCTTATCACAAAGTAGTCCCTCATTTCACAGATGTTACCATTCTCTGACTCCATGTTTTGCATTCTTCCTTCCTAATCTATTGGACATTCTTCCATTTCCCACTGATGTTAGTATACCTCCAACTTTGGTCTCTTCACCATAGTTTATATACTTATAAACCTTCTTTTCATCCTCATTCTTCACCCAGTAGTTTGTCAAAAGCTTGTCTGTGTCCAACTCTCGAACAACATTGTTTATCTTCTTCCATTTCTTCTTACTTTTATCTTTCCCTCTCTCTGTTCTTTTGTTTTGCATATTGGAATCACATTGTGGTCCTTTATGCCCTTTTCCATCCTACATTTCAGCCTTTGTCTCAATATTCCATCTACATTCCCTCTCTTACTAACAAATTTATCCTCCTCCCTTGTAGTTGTCATTTGCATATTTATACCACTTAGTTGATATACATCTTTATCATTCCTCCTGTGTCATCTTCTATCCTGACCTCTGCCCTTCCTCCCCAGGTCCTTAGCTGCTAGTTACTGTGTTCTGGCAGCCACTTCCATTTTGTTACATTCCATTTCACACCTGTAATTCAATTTTGATCTAGATAGACTTGCTTGTGTGGTTTTTTCCTTCAGGTGTTATGTGGCACATTCTGTCTCATTTCAAGTTTCACGTTCTTGACTTCTTGTTTTCCAGAACCCTTCAATTTCCAGTGTTCTGTAACCTGTTACACTTGCTGGTCAGGTTTGTTGATTCATTCAGCTGACTTGTTTGTACTTTTCTGTGGAAGGTTGCCATCTCCACAACATCACTGCATAAAATTACATTACTATGTCTTTTGCTTGCAAACCTTTGTTCTCCTTTGAAGGAGATTGTTCAACTAGAATATAAACAATTCTGAATACCCTTGTTGCTCATTATCTGCTAGATCTGGCTGTGTCTTCTGCTAGTAGTGACTTTAAATACATTTGTTTGTCTTTGTAAGTCTTGTTGCTTACTTTTGTCTGTATTTTCAGCTTCTCTAATCTTAGCATCTTCCCTGCAGACCTCACCTTGTGGTGGGTGTTCCCTGGTCAAGTATGCTTTATCTCAAACCCTGACTAGCTAAAGTACTTATATAATACTCACAGTTGATATTAGATATTTCTTTAAGACCTCTGGGCAGTTTCACAGTTGTATATGTGCATATCAATGTATTGAAAATCATTAAAACTTATCTTTGTTGGACTGTCACTTCTGTACTTCATGAGTAAAGGAGACTTCTCCCCAACCCTGCAGATTCTTTGATTCATTAAAAGGAAATATTACCTGCTTTTCAAAATAGAGAAACGGTCATTCTGTGCGACATTTGTCTGGACTCCCCACTGTTTTTGTTACCTTTCGTTTTTATTCAAATGAAGTATGGGAGTCCTTACTGCTGTCAGTTTCCAGTCACTGGGTTTATGGACCATAAAGGCTTCCTCATGAGTGTAATTCCATGGTACTACACTTACACTCATTTATCCACTCAGTCTCAGTAAGAAAAGGGTGAAGGTGGTTCCTACTACCAATTCCCCTGAATGCTTTCTGCTTGTGTGGGTCATATTCAATAAAACCAATAATCAAATAATAATTGGAGCTAGACTCCATGGGATCTTCCTCATAATTCCAGGTTCAGGATGACAAAAACACTGTTCCTACAACTGTGTGCAGTAGATGCCTCTCTTCTTGTTAATTCCAATTGTAGAAGGTTCTTTCCTGTTTCTGTGGTTGGGATTGAGAGACTTCACCTGCCTTGTAATACCAGCAACAGGATTCCCTGCTCTGAACCTGACGATGACCAAAGAAGGTCGAAACGTTGTTCGCTCTTCTATGTAAAATATTTTCTCAACCCAAACGAGCCATTTTTGCATATAAAATTCCCTGCTCTATTCCTATGGTTGGTCAATTTTTGTTTGTCCTGCTCATGCTTCCAGATACAAGATTCTCTGCCTGCATTAATGGTTGAGTGACACTGTTAGAGCTTTGCCTGTTCTTATGTTTGAGTCAAAACAACACCAAAGCACTGTAATCTTGGGTTCAGTTTCTTGTAATTCTTGCTCCCACAGTGGTTTTGGAAGTTTATCCAGTTATGAATGTTTGTTCACTTCCTCTTTGTAATTCCAGTTGCTTGGCATATGTCACTCTGTTTACGTATGGTTGGAGTTGGGTATCAGTAACACAGTACATGTGACCTAGCCACATGTTGTTGTTATTATGTTTCTTTTTATCTTGTTTTACTGATACAGTTTGCACCTCTGTAGTGTTCTTACAGTTGTGCAACAATTAACTTTTCTGTCCATTTTATGTTACTTTTCTGATTCCTGGGTTAAAACAAAAACAAAACCTATTCCAGAAGTAGTTTGGTGTATCCCACAGGTGTGCTGTTTTTCATCCCTGATTATGCCTGTTTATTCTTGGTGGCTGCTTTCTGCTTGATTTATTTATTGTGTACCTATACCACCCCTACATCTTTGCAGTGTGGGGGGGGGTAATTTTTGTGTGAGAAGAAGCAAGTCTGTTTTGGAAGAGAACATTTTCTTGTACTCCCCAATAAAAATGGTGTTTTCATTCTAGTACCTGACAGTTCTTAAAAGTGGAGATTGAGCAAGAATAGCAGAGGAAGCTACCTTTGCTGTTATATTTGGTACAATACTACTGAGGGACACTAATCACATGATATGTACCTGTGCAGAAATGGCACAAAACTGATGCACTTATCATTAAATTTATTTTAGCAGTGCTTAGAGGACAGATGATGATTCAGAAAACTTCTGTATGGGAAGAGGTAAGTACTTCTTAAATAAATATTCAATGTAAGAAAGTGTTAACTTTTATCTGTAGTAATTTTATCTACGAAGGTTAGAATGTCAAAGTAATGTAAAAATGTTTACTATCTTTAGAAATAATTTCATTCATCTTAGCATTTAATATCAATGACCCCATTGCTACAAAGCTGCTACTATTGTTTGTAAATGAATGGTTGTGTAAAAAAAAAAAGAGTGAAAGATTTTTGTTTAATTAAAATCAATATATTTCCAAATGGTAAACTGATAATAAAAAGGAAACCTCTCCATTGAAAGAATTTTATAGTGAAGGCAAGTGGTTTAACTGATAATTATTGTTTGTTGGAAATAACTAGAACTTGATTTAATAGGAGTTAATAAATTTTCAATGTTTATTAGAAACCATTGTGAAATAAATCACACTACTTGGCCTGTAGCAGACAACAAGAATGTGTGTTATTATGGATGCATTTCTTGTTGATAATTATATGCCAATGTAATTTCAATATCTTTTACATCATGTCTCTTTAAAGATAAAACAAGCAAAACTCAAATAAAACAATGACTTCTTTACTAGTTTATTTGGGAAGAAGAGAGATTTCCAATATAAAACCTCAGTACTTCTTATGAGAATTCAGTATATCCAATCTCATTCCAATTAAATATAAATGTATAATACAATTAGAGATCATGTAATGTTTTCTCACCCACTCCTGTCTTACGTACTCTGGTTCTACCATTCCTCTTTCCTAATTTTTTCTTTTAATTTTTAAACATTTAATACTGTTGAGAGATCATTTAATGTTTGTTCATTTTTTGAGATCATTGCGAAAGATGTTTATTTTATCCATGAAAATCTACTTGGATGTACAAGGTTTCATACAATTTGATTCTGTAATTTGTTATCCTGATATTACCTTTTAACAAAGAATTTCCACAATTTTTTTCATTTTCCTGGAAATTCCTGGAAAAAATTTCATTTTGGAGTATGGGAAACCTTAATAAAATATTTAG
Organism: Tachypleus tridentatus; assembly: GCF_004210375.1. Taxonomy (NCBI): domain Eukaryota; kingdom Metazoa; phylum Arthropoda; class Merostomata; order Xiphosura; family Limulidae; genus Tachypleus; species Tachypleus tridentatus. The sequence continues at coordinate 101,096,107 of NC_134828.1, forward strand.
TTACAACAAAAACAAAGTGTGTAATATTCTAATTGCTGGGAAGAATTGGGTCCAAGAACAAGCAGTAACAATGCTGATGGGAAAAGGATGGATCGATTTTGCATTTCAGGTTTTTCTATATTTATCAATTCCTTTGAACACAGTAGAAGAAGTAAGACTGATGTGATCTAATGATTAGTATATTGGACTCTGAACCCAAAGGTGCATATCCTGTTATCACAATATCATGCTTTACACTGCAATGCCTTTGGTGCATTTTAGAAATAATAATCAGATTGTACTATTCAATTAGAGTAGCCCAAAAGTTTATTATTGGTTTTGTTAACTGGCTGTCTGTAGTCTATTAGTTGTAAATTTAGGGATGGGTAACTCATGTAGCCCTTGTATAGGTTTGTGCAGATACTTGAAATAAAGGAAAAGACCAAAATGTTGTGATTAATTAAAAAAAAATAATAACTTTTGTAACTTTAGGCATATAAATCTAATTATAGTAAACCATTAGAGTGTATAAATGTTAATATTTTTATGGGGCATTTGCAAAAAGATCTCTTATAAACAGTAGAAGTCCAAGAAATTCAATCAGATGTATGAGACAGAAAGGAAAGGAAAGTTTACTTGTAACTTAAGTAGATAGATACTTTATATATAATGTTTCTTTTTTAGTGGTCAGAAGAAGAAGAAAGAGCACTTAAAGAGCCCATCATCAAAAAGTTTGAAGAGGAAGGAAATGCCTACTATGCAAGTGCACGGTTAGTGTTACGGTTGGTATTTAGTTGCACTAATATATGGGGCAGATAAGTTCAAGTATCCCAAAATTCAAGAATTATTATCCAGAGAATAAAATAAACATCTACAGCAAAGGAAATACAAAGTAAGTCAAGATAATCTTCACTCATTTACTTAAATTGTGTTCATGAGCTGTCACTTACTGGCTTACTTGGTTTTCAGTGGACTACTAGAACAAAGATAAAGCTTCCACACCTACCACAAGGTAAAGTCATGAGCAGTTATAAGATCTAATGTAGAAACATTGCTGTTAAATTAGACAGGAGTTGTAGAGTGGTATCTTACAGTTCATAATTACCTTTGTCAACAGTCATGTGAAGTAACTATATTCAGGAAAGATAAAAATCTGACTCTTACTAGTGTGTGCAAGTGTAGGAGGTAGTAACATAGAAACAGAGCCAAGGAAGTTAAGGGACAATGCAGTAATATATATACACATACATACAATTACTTGGCATGACTGTTGACATAGGTATATAGATATATGCACGTACATATACACAAGTGTATGAACTTCCTACATCTTTCTTACAAATATGCTGTAACTACAAATATTTAGTAAAAGTATATGAACTTGTATAATTATATATTCTTCCTTAGATATGAAAGGGTAAAACATCATATTATGAACACATTTATTCCTCAACAATTAACTTATAATTATGATATAAGAACTTTTTTAAATAATATGCTTATTTTAGGGAAGTATTAACCTGGCAAATTTTATATAATGTCTGAAATGTTGCAGAACAATAATGTATCATTGTCTGTTTGGTTTTTTTGGCAGCATCTGTTGTATTACTATGGCAGACTGCATTTTATATCTTTATTGATATTAAACTTGAACAAACACTCAATGAGTGAATCAAACATAATATACTGTTGTTTAACAGTGAGCCTGTTGAAAGTTTGTTGTTATGAGATAGTTAGCTAAGCATGGTATTTGGAAATGTATATTTATTTAAATCTTAGCCATGAACCATTATAAGGAAAAGTTAAAAATTAACATAAAATTAGTTTTTCTGTAGGTAAAGCTAAATTTCTATCTGTTTCAAGTGGATTTATATTCCAATCATATATAAAACATTAAGTGTGATAATTATTTATTTTCATCATTAAATGTTTCTTTGTACAGGTTGTGGCATGATGGTATTATTGATCCAGTGGACACCAGAAGAGTGTTGGGACTAAGCCTAAGTGCTGCACTTAATACTCCGATCCCAGAAACCAACTTTGGAGTTTTCCGAATGTAGAACAATTTGTATAGTGTAAATAATTATAGTTTTATATAAACACTTTGTACTGAGATATGATTAAATTATTGGGTATTTGTCAACAAATAATTTGGATGTAGTTTAAAAAGTATTATTACCAATTTACTAAACTATAAATTTATGTAAAAAAAAAGAAAATAAAGTTATCCTTTCAGTTTCCATATCTTGGATATTCTAGAGATAAAGTTGATTTTCATTTTTTTTAATGATAATTATTGTATATCTTTATCATGAAGAATTATTTAATTAATAATTTATTTAAAAAAACAGATGAATCTGTCTTATATTTAGGCATTAAACTGTTACTAGTCTTTCATTTCACACCCACAGACTACAGACATAATTATCTGTAAAAGAGGGACAACATTAAAAGAGGGACAACATTTCAATCATTGGTGGGATCATTCTTGTGTACATGAAAAGTTGTACCTGTTTTAAAATTTGTTTTCCTTACTATAAAAGCTGTTACTTGTAATAACAAAATGCTCTTAACCAGTAAGCTAACTCAAAATGAGACTTAAAAAAAAGGTCAACTTTTTGGCCAGATAACCTCCAGAATCCAAATCAGTTTGCTGAAACTATAGCCAAGTGTATTTTCTTTTAACTTTTTTTCTTCTTCATATATTAATGGTCCTGTAGAGAAAAAAAAAAAAACAATGTGAAATGATCCGAAATCCAAAGATTACAAAATGCCTACTCACAATATAATATAAAGATCTCACTCTTATGCTATTGGTTGTACTTCAAACATGGGTATTTGTGATGGGAAAACTTTTAAGTCAATCTATCAATTTAAAGTATTTCATGGACTTTGAAGATATTAATTGTGTTGCCCTCATGTTTTCATTTTGAGTTACTTATACTGTTGATTACAAAAGAAAATAAAGTAATTGTTGAACTTTTCAGTCATGATAATTGCTTAACAGTTACATATGGTAAATCTACATTTTTTATTCTTTAAGTTACATCAAATTTTCAAATGTGGACTACAATGTAATTCATTCCTAACAATTTAGTGTAGAATATTCTGTTTGCAAAATACAATATGGCATCAACATTAGTCATGTCTGTTGTCCTGTCGTTTTAAATGTGTGTATTGAGTTTTTTTTGCATTCGCAGATTTTCAATTGGAGATAAACGATTGGATGGACACCACGGTTTGCAACATATATATAAAATAAGCACATTTCATATAAAATTCTTAACTTTTTATATAGTAATAGTAAGTTACTTTTTGACATTTTAATACAGTGTTTACTCAAGTATTAATGACAAAGAGTATCACTGAATACCTTAGTATAACTACACTAGAAACTTAGCTACTCAATCATATTACAATCTGTTAACCTTTGTAAAAACATTCATATTAAAATGCCTGTATTTAATGGTATATTATAGGGCATAACTGCCACATTCGGTTGTACACTAATATTAATCTGGACCGTATTGCCATAAGGTAAGATATATAGAACAGCATTTAACTTGAGACTTGCACAACCAGAATAGCTTTACCTATCCAAACAGGTGTTTCACCATCGTCAGAATGAACAGAATAAAAAGAAAAAGTTACATCTTTGAACTTCATTTTCTTCTGGAAATTTGGTAACATGCAAGAACCGAATCTTACCAAATGATATTTAACTTTGTGTCTGATATAATCTTTATGTTATTTCATTAAGAGAGGCGTTAGTGAGCAACGTATAGCTATCACTTCACACACTTCCTGGAGGTTTACGAAAATGTTTAGCACTAAATTAAAGCAGAAGGAAATTACCAAAACTTTTGAGTTGTAATAAGCAACATTTTAACAATATTTAGTACATATGCATTGATTAATACCCATAACGTAAATTCAGATAGGATATTTGTTACATTGGTTAATACCCATAACGTAAATTCAGACAGGATATTTGCTAAATCTGATTTGTCGCTTATTCTGGATCATAAGATTTTAAATGAGAGAGCTGCACAATTAAGAAACCCAACACCGCCGAAATAAAGGTTGTTAAAATATTGGGTAATTCAACCAGTCCTGTTGTAATATGTTATTTCAATGTATTAATGAAACTTAATGCAGTCCATGTCCATGCAATTACATATAGGGGTTTCCCACCATTTACCAAGTTTGGAGGCGACAAATTACTTGAAAGTTTCAAGTTGTGACTTGGCAAAAGTTTTCACGGAAACGTGGTTTAAGAAAAAAAAAACGGTTAACTTCTGGTGAGCCTTTTCTCCAGGCTTTTGTGGGGACGGAAAAAGGCACCAGCCCCATTAACTGCTGCACGTCTGTCCCACACACACTTTCACGTGTGCCAATGATGGGTGGTCATTCTTAGAAATACAACATAGGGAAAACAAACAGATACAGTTCTCATGGTTTGGTTTGAATTTTGTGCAAAGCTACATGAGGGCGTTCTGCGCTCGCCGTCCTGAACTTAGCATTGTAAGACTAGAGGGAAGGAAGCTACTCATCACCGCCATCTCTTGGGCTACTCTTTTACCAACGTAAAGTGGGATTGATAGAAACATAATAACGCCCCCACGGCTGAAAGGGCGAATATGTTTGGTGTGACGGGGATTCGAACCCGCGACCCTGTTTATAAACATGAAGTTAACGAGAATTTATTCTTTTAAGAAAGGAAACAAGGAATCCATATTTTTACTGTGGAGAGTATAATGCTCACAGATATATATTATAAACGTTCTGTTCGAAGATGGCGTCATTATACAGGCCCAATTCAATGCGTTGCTTTATATGTACTGATAAATAAAGAAAAACAGTTTTTATTTATGTTGCGTATAATTATATATGATACTAATGCGATTTTATACAGATCCAGTAAGTTAGGTTCAATAGCATAAATAAAATAAACATATATGTGGTTATTGTACGATAAACTTACTAATATATACTGAAAGCAAGGAACGTCAATACTTATTGGAAGATGTACAGAATAATTTAACAAAATGAGAGACGTCGGAAATGACATCAGTGAGATGCAAAAGGATTATAGCAAGTTCAACAAAATACAAAGAATATCAATACTAACATCTGGAAACAAACAGTAAATTCATCTCTCTTTACTTAAGAATTTTAACTTAAAACACCATCAACTGTAGAACAAATCATTTAATTTACATATATTGTTTAGTAAAAACTTCTAGGACTACTCCATCTTCACCACAACCTTGTTGAGTTATAGATGTTGAGAATTTAGTAGTCAGAGCATCGTTTTATCGATAAACCAAAGGATTATGATAGCAAGGTACAATGAACAAAATGGTAAACAGTGCGTTTACCATAGTCTTGAAGTGTCACCCCAGAAGCAAGTTTTCAAAACAAAAAGAAGGAAGAAGATACCTCAGATGAACTTGTTAAAAATGTAAAACTTTTCCAGTTGTCTTACCTAGGTGTTTTGCATGAAATTGTGATTGGTTTGGTTTGGTTTGGTTTGAATTTCTCGCAACCCTACACGAGGGTTACTTGCGCTAGCCGTCTCTAATTTAGCAGTGTAAGACTAGAGGGAAGGCAGCTAGTCATCACCACCCACCGCAAACTCTTGGGCTACTCTTTTACCAACAAATAGTCGGATTAACCGTCACATTATAACGCCCTCACGGCTGAAAGAGCGAATATGTTTTGGTGTGACGAGGATTTAAACCTCGGATTACGAATCGAGTGTCTTAACCACCTGGCCATGCGAGGCCTTGAAATGATCAATGTGTTAACATAAAACCAATTCAAATATGCCATAATGAATAATAAGGATATGTAAGTTATGCTGGACCAAAGTAAACGTACAACTTTAAAGGAACTTACCCAGTTATCAATTCAAGTTTCAAGTGAAGAATTAAAAGCATCACGTAGAAATTATCAGATTATCAAAACAAAGTGTGTAATTATGAACTCCAATGATTGCCCAAATACCGTCATACGCACATATATCTGGAATCTTTCCCATTGCAGTTCTTAAAGTGCAAGTTCTCTTAACCACTCGAAAGTTTCAAGAGTATTACGCAGGTCAAATAGCTTAGCCTACAACTGAAACCATCCCATATCCTAAAGGCAGTTTAGATCGCTTTTTTCACCCAGTTCGACTTTTGATGTATAGCGTTTTAAACCATTTGTTACAGTTACCTCTTTTCACACCTAATCAATAACTAGTGCATGTAACTTTTAAAAGTTAACACCCTCAAAACAATCACTCTAGACCCCAATATTTGTTGAAATAGATTCGTAATGTGGCCGTAAACTACGGTTAAACTTCAAGAGTTCATGAATCACCTGTAGAAACTTCATTGAACTATTGAACTTATAATGGAAATAGAAAAAAGAAAGCTAAACTTTCATTTCAAACGCTTCGACTACTGTTCAAACAACCCCAACATTTTAAAGCTACAGTGTATACGGAGATCACAGACCACATAATAATATTTGTGGTTCAAAAAAAATACTTAAAAAAAAGGAAACAAATTACCTCAGACCTCCTTAATAATGTATACAGAGACATATGATATCCCACTGTTAATATTAATTCCATAATACTGGAGAAGTAAAAAAATCAGTAAAAGTTAGAATTCAGAAATTTAATAGACGTACAAGATTTTGTAATTCCATTTTATCTGGAGAAATCAATCATATAAAGAAAAGACCATAGAGTAAAAGGAAATAATAAATTAATAGGATGTCTCTCAAGAAATAATAATAAAAGAAGCCTTCTGTATCTGTCATAAAAGTCACTTGATTCAAGCTCTGAAGAGAACTTTAAATTTCTAGTGCATTACTTCTTGAACTAATTTCGTGAATACAAGTTAAGCTGTCTTTAAGCTCATTTGTATATAAGCAAGTTGACTGTTTTCAAGCTTTATTTTGCAGGAAAGTTGCCTACTAACAAACTTATTTTTGTTGGAGTAAGTTAACTGGTAACTCATTGGTTACTATTATTATTTTTTTATGAGTCTAATGGAAGTAACTAACTTGTATGAATACAAACATGTGAAAGGTAAATACTGAGTGATTAGGTTATTTTTGAGTAAACGTCTTTGAACTGTTACTTATCAACTTAATCCTTTGCTGTATATATTATCTAGAACTTTACAAAATATTTTGAGTTTTATTGCAGTAATTTAAATCAATTATCTCTTTTCAGCGAAAAGATTTCATCATCGTCCAAACTTTGTAAAATAATTGTGTTATTTTTCTTAATCACAGAAGTGTGTCATGAAATGAATTAGCACATAAAGAGCTGGCGCCAATTTACTGGTTGTAAATCCTTGATTATAATTCTGTCTATTATGTAAGGGAAAAATACGAACGATAATGTTTTTATGTCGAAAAAGTTTCCTCCACAATGGTAAACACAGAAACTTGAGGTGTGTTCAAAACATTGCCAAAAGTGAGAATGTGCAGATGGTTAATCGAAACAGCTTAGCCTCTGATAAATCCAGAATGCCTGGGTGAACCGAAAGAACTTCATTGGTTCAGCACATCAGATAATGGCAAATCTAGCTGAATAATGAGATCAGGCCTATGATCACTATTCATGCTGCTCAGCCTATATAATATGATTTTGAATGGCTAATATAGCTCACTTGATACTTGATCTATTCTAGATGATATCTTGGTATTTATTCGAATATTTCCGTCCGTTATCATTTTTCAGTTGATTAAGAAGAGATGCTTGAAACCGAATGGAATTGTTTATTTGCCTTAGAATTCCTCTGACACAGTGTGGTAAGATATGGACTGCCTACCAGTTCTGAAAAGATTGTGTAGCCAAATAAGCCATACACATTCTATGATCATATATGTTATCTGTAGCTTTTTAGTTTTACATCATATATAGATATCTTGTGACCACTTTTTTCGAGATAGCTACACCATTTCTTGTATTAATTAACCCAAAATGCATTATAGGTGTACTAAAGAACGAGGCCAGGTACTTCAGTCACTAAAAGTGTGTTCTGGTTAAGGCTCTGATGCAAGAATATAAAAGAATATATAGTCCATTCATCCTGGATGTTAATGCCAGTGGTAATCAAATTAGAATGGTATTGTCAGAAGTGCAATAAATAAAATTGGTAACCATACATGCCAGCCATACCTTGTAATGACTTTTGGATATAGATACTGCATGGCAAAGAAAAACTGATTGCAATTGTAGTATACAACAATTAATACTATCAATATTTACATAGTAAAAAGATTGTCGTCAGTGTAGACCACGGATCATTGAAATAACATAAGAACTTCTAAATTTCTGAAGGTGTTATCAATGGCGTACCGAAAGTATTTGACACCACGTGGCGGATCCTTTCTTTTGTTACTCCCATTAATAATTTTAAAATTTAGACCCAGAAAAAAATATATTATGTTTGCAAGTATATTTTTAAACAATACAACACCGTCATAAGCAAATTGAAAGTAAGAAGAATGCAGGACATTAAAAATTCAGTGAACAGGTAATACTGCATTTTATGTTATACAAAAAACACAGGTAATCCAGTCTCAACACTCGGTCTATTTTTCAAAGGTAAACAGAGAGGATTCACGGTCTCTGCTTTCTAGCCTCAATTTCTGTAAACTGATCAATGACCTTATTAAAAATTCACCTACTCTGCACATTCATGTTCAAATCAAAGTAAAGCCAGATTTCTCGGTCTTGTCTGACTTACAGTCGAGCAAAAAACATAAATTTTTATTTGGAAAACTTCTTTCCTATAAAGCAAGAGACACACAGACAGTCAAAAAGATTTTCAAACACAATGACAAGCTTGGCAGAGGTTCACAAAAATCCCATTTCACAGTAAACTCCAGAAACCGCAATGATATCCATTTCTTTGCCTCTTCAACGCTAATTTTGGAAGCTTTCAAATGTCTCCGAGGTCGTCTATTTTCATCAGTAAATTCATCAAAAATTGGATTAAATTTGGAATACACTTCTGGAGTTCTTCTTCTGTTGCAACAACCGAAGTGTTTGATTGAATAACATCGAAAACTGAAAGAATTTGACCATTGCCTCAAAACGAATGTTGAATTCTTAATCATGAAAGCGATCAGGATATTCAAATGTAGCCCTTTTTACTTCCTCTGGCAATGTGAGACCAACAGCTTTTGCCATCTCTCCTGACACCCTTTCTCTAAGCTTTACTCTCCATCTTGGTTGTTACATAAACGTTACAGTAGAACAAAAAGAAAAACCTCTAACTATAAAAAATACAAAACAAAAATATACAGTGGAACACCATTTAAGCATGATAATCACAGCTGCTGAAGCCAACGTACAGAAAGCATGATTTACAATACATTTTATCAAATCCTTTTGAAAAATATGAAAATCAACAAACACGGTAACAAATCCTCGAATAACAGTTAACGTACATACATAGAATACAAAAAGGGGCAATCATTCAATGAAGACAATTAAAATTCATTAAACACGATATATTATGTGACCTAAACTCATTAATAGTCTTTTATATACGAAAGTTGCATGAACAAAATCACTCAACAATAGCTATTAACATATCAATAAAAAGAAATATGATTTCTAAGTGGCTTCACTTGTACTCACAACTTTTCAAGTCAGTCTGACGAAGAAAGATCCTCATTGTTGTTTTACAACAACACAAGTGATAAAAAATAAGAATATTATTAAAAACAGCACACAATACCCACTCATTCATAAAGCAGTGACTGCAGGTTTGTCAGAGAGCAGCTTTTGTTTCAAAAGATTTGTCACTATTGATACTTAGCTCACACAGTTGGTTTGATGATAGAAGAGATCATTAGCTATCAGAGACACCCAGCGGAGATCCCTTTCTGATGTGTTCTTGTCATCTATGGTTGACCTAGATTTTTTTCCTTATGGATACTGGTTTTGTTTTTGTTTTTATGTTTTTGAATTTCGCCCAAAGGTATACAAGGGCTATCTGTGCTAGCCGTCCCTAATTGAGCAGTTTAAGACTAGAGGGAAGGCAACTAGTCATCACCACCCACCGCCAACTCTTGGGCTACTCTTTTACCAACGAACAGTGGGATTGACCGCACATTATAACGTCCCCACGGCTGAAAAGGCGAGCATGTTTGGTGCGACCGGGATTCGAACCCGCGACCCTCAGATTACGAGTCGAACGCCTTAACCCACCTGGCCTATTCTAAAAAGGAATGTGTGTTCATAAACTGTTGGACGTGTACGTGCATTTCTAGCCTGTAGTTTTACTCCTTTCCAATGGATTAAAATCCCTCATCAAATTGTTTCTAAGTTCTAAGCCTCTTCACGAAAAAAAAAACCGTGTAATTTGTGAGCAAAATTGAAAAAGCAACAACTTAGTTTTTTATTAGGTTGAGAAATAATTCGTGAGCGTTTTTAAATAATTTCATTCAAGCATTACATGCAAGACTATACAATACTTCAATGCATGAACACATTACACCCAAAACATTTATTATGATACTTTATTTCATGTAATACCTAGGTATATATTATGCATTGTTTTAAACGAAATTGCAAGAAATTAAATGCGAAAAGCAGATGGTGTCGAAAATGCTCGATTTTGTCCACTTGACATTCCATTTAATGAGCTGAAAATGAAAGCAAAAATTAAAGACATATGAAAATCAAACACACCATCTATTAGAGCAAAAAATTATCTACCAAATGACATGAAATATTTTGCGAAAGCGTTTCATTTATGAATATATTTTTAACTTGATAAAACGCTCACGAATTATTCCTCAACCCAATAGAATTTTTATAAGCTGTCGTAATTATTTCGCAA